>NC_045969.1:37916652-38242902 GCF_010909765.2 Amblyraja radiata | reverse complement strand
GGCCCCCTGCTGCTTCATATGTTTTTGAACATTCTATAAATTCTCCTGACAGTCATTGCTTAGACCTTCCCTTGTTTCACTCTTGATCATTAAATCCATCGCCTGACATGGAACTGGCTCAATGGAGAATACTGAGTTTCTCGCTCTTGAACATGGAGTGATATTTCCTTTCTGCTTCCTCTGTAACCATAAAGATAATCCCAGCATCACAATCTATTCCTTCACGTTATGTTTGGGCCTTGCAACAATACCAACTGTCCCTGGGGATTTTTGTTTTGTTTTCAGGCTGATTAGCCTGTCTAAGGCTTCCATCTCAATTATAACCACATCATTGATTTCACTGGGATATTGTATATTTGTTTGGCTGGTGTCTGATGATAATATTTTCATTGCAAAACCTTGGAGTTGGTTCAGAATATACAGTATTTGTGCGTGCGTTTAGTTTTATGCCCGTTCACATCTTTTGTTATGTATCCTCTTCTTATTACCATTTTATGATTATTATGGCACTTCTCAAGATCATTTATAGGTTCAATGGTGCCTTTATCATCACATGTGTGAAGTGCTAACACAGTGAAATTACTTTTCTTACAAAGAGTCCAGTGGGCTATTGCCATTCCCCCGACCCCTGATGAGCAAGTGTACAGAAATAGTCTACTGAGCTTGCATGCATGAGGCACCATGAATTTGTACATTCTACAGATGACAGCGTGGGTTTTCTTTGCATGCTTCGGTTTCCTCCCAGATTTCAAAGACGTACAGGTAATGGTTACAGACGCAATGTTTATTGGCTTTAGAGAAATTGTAAATTGTCATTAGTGTGTAGGATTGTGTTAGTGTATGGGGATCGCTGGTCGGCACGGAATCGGTGGGTCAAAGGGCCTGTTTCCTTGCCGTATCTCTAAAGTCGCAAATTCTAAAGATCCTTTTCAATAATGTTTTATTTTAACTCAGTGTTCTTGTTAAAATCTTGAAATTTCTTTGAGAAACTGATCCACTTCCCTCCAGTGATCAACCTGAGTTGGCATGATCCTTGATGTAAAGACAGATTGCCAACATGCAAACATGTAAACTGCCTCTCAAAAATGACAGCTCACCTTGTTCTCCAGAATCTTTTCTCTAATAGCCTCTTGGCTATTTACTAAATATCGGTAGATCCATGTAAACTTCTCATCAACTATTCCAGCTGACTGGTTTTGGGTTTTACCGAAGATTTATTGGAGGATCTGATAGAAAATTAGTTCTATTGCTTCTGGTTTCAAATGCTGTGGTATGGATTTGGCCAGAGCAGAGAGTCATAGAGTGATACAGCATAGAAACAGGCACTTGCCCACACTGACAAATATGTCCCATCTACACTATTCCCACCTGCCTGAATTTAGTTCATATCCCTCTGAACCTGTCCTATCCACGCACCTGTCTAAATGTTTCTTAAACATTGCGATTGTACCTGCCTCAACTACCTCCTCTGGGTGCTTGTTCCATAAACCCACCACCCTTTATATAAAAATAGTTACCCGTCCGGTTCCTATTAAATCTTTCCTCTGTCGCCATGAACCTATGACCCCTGGTTCTGAATTCCCCTACTCTAAGCAAGAGCCTCTGTGCGTTTACCCGATCTATTCCCCTCATGATTTTGTACAACTCTATAAGATCACTGCTGATCCTCCTCTGCTCCAAGGAGTCCTTGCCTGTTCAACCTCTCCCAATAGCGCAGCCCTTCAAATCCTGGCAACACCAGCGTAAATCTTCTCTGCATCCTTTCCAGCTTGACAATATGTCTCCTATAACTTGATGCCCAAAACTGAACACAATACTCTAAATGTGGTCAAGATTCAAGAGATTCAAGAGAGTTTATTGTCATGTGTCCCAGATAGGACAATTAAATTCTTGCTTTGCTTCAGCACAACAGAATATAGCAGGCATAAATAAATACAGAACAGATCAGTGTGACCATATACCATAGAATATATATATACACACATAAATAAGCAGATAAAGTGCAATGGGCTATTAATGTTCAGAGTTTTGTTTGAGTTGAGTTTAATAGCCTGATGGCTACTCACCAATGCCTCACCAATGTCTTATAACACTGCAATAAGACCTCCCAACTTCTAAACTCAATACTCAAAAAATATTTTCAAGAAAGAGTTAGATATAGCTCTTTGAGCTAACGTAATCATGGGATATGGGGAAAATACAGGAGCGGCCTACTCCGGGACCTATATTCTATGTTTCTATACAAAATCAGCAAATTCGGCAACATTTTTTTTGGGTTGATAAAATACAAGAACAGGACATTTAGTTTATTTTTTCTCAAACATGACAGTTTATTGACAGAGACACAAGGAACTGTCGACGCTCGTTTACACAAAAAACGATGATGCTGCCTAACTCATTGAGTGATTCCAGCCCTTTATATAATCAATGATGGCTTCCTGAACCAGTGTGGAGTTTTATCTTCCCTCTGCAATCAGCATATTAACATTTTTTTTAAATGTATATCGTCACCTTTATAGTGACAGTCAAGTAAAATTATTTAATGTATGTTACCTGTAAAAGGGAATCCACACACATTTTAAACACAGATATAATAACAAAGGCAAACTTCCCAGTGTTCAAATCAACTTATTTTCGACTGAGGCCCTATATGGCACTGGTCAGGCCGCATTTGGAGTATTGTGAGTGGTTTTGGGGCCCATATCTGAGGAGTGATGTGCTGGCATGGAGAGGGTCCAGAGGAGGTTTACAAGAATGATCCCAGGAATGAGTGAGTTAACATATGATGAGCGCTTGACAGCATTGGGCCTGTACTCGCTGGAGTTTAGAAGGATGAGGGGGAGACCTCATTGAAACTTACCAAATCGTGAAAGGCCTGGATAGAGTGGATGTGGAGAGGATGTTTCCACTCATGAGAGAGTCGAGGACCAGAGGCCATAGCCTCAGAATAAAAGGGCATACCTTTAGTAAGAAGTTGAGGAGAAATTTCTTTAGTCAGAGGATGGAGAATCTGTTGAATTCATTGCCACAGACGGCTGTGGAGGCCAAGTCAATGGATATTTTTAAGGTGGAGATTGACAGATGATTGATTAGTAAGGGTGTCAGTGTTTATGGGGAAAAGACAGGAGAATAGGGTTGAGAGGGAAAGATGCATCAACTTTGATTGAATGATGGAGTGGACTTGATGGGCCAAATGGCTTAATTCTCCTCCTAGAACTTATGAACTTACAAGTAACAAATGCAAATATACCTCTATCATCTGTGGGGAGTGGACACTTTATTTCCTGCTTTGAAACAGACTGGGAGCACTGAGTAGTACTATGCTGGAGGACACTGTCCTTTTGAACGCAGTACAAATCAGGTATCCAGAGTAACTGGTATAACTTGCACCAGCCGTCGGTTACTGCCAAGTAAGAGAACAGAGCTGTCCTATTTATACTGCACTTGCATTGACACAACTCCCATCAGCAGTAACCTCACAGCATACAGAGAGCAGCTCAGATTTTTTTCCCTTTATTATTGTGATCCAATTTGCTAACATTGTTACCATCTCCACTGGCAAGGTCTGATGGGACACTCGTTCTGCAATAATAATCTGTCTGAGATTTACATTATTAACATTCTGCTGTTTTACACCAGGGATTCAATCCATAACTCTGAAGTATGTATTCAGTGATGCTTTTACACTGATGTGTGTGTTTATACAACAAACAGCACTGCAGAGTTGACTCTGTGCCAGTTTTATCTCGGCATAAAGCATGCAGTGTAAATAGGACCGCTGGCTTCTGAAAGACCATAATATCTTTTTATATATACATAGTTGCAGGGAAGGTTGAATTTGTCGCAGAATGCATTTTGGTTTGTTGCTCTTATCAGACCTATGTACCTGTCCCAAACAAGGCGAAGGCCAAAAAGATTCAACTTAGAAGTAGAACAGTATACATTTATTGCTTTTTATTTACCCTTGAGTACCACAAGGTGCTTTACTCAACAGTACTCGGTTGTCAGTAAGACATTAAGATGAAGATAGGCACAAAAAGCTGGAGTAACTCAGCGGTCAGACAGCATCTCTGGAGAAAAGGAATAGGTGACGTTTTGGGTTGAGACCCTCTTTCAGACCCGCTGAGTTACTCCAGCTTTTTGTGTGTATCTTCTGTTTAAACCAGCATCTGCAGTTCCTTCCGAAACATTATGTTGACTTCCTAATACTGCATTCAAAACACATCATACTAATTGTGCAATCGAGTCAAATTACAATGTCCCGGGTCTTGAATGGATTACAAACCAGGCTTTGAAGCCAGTTCTCAACAAATAAGGAGCTGCAAAGCAGCAGAGTGCAACCTATTTCCAGAATTACTGATGGAAGCCCACGAATGAAAAGATGACAGTAAATGCAAAAGCAAAGAAATGGACATGATGTGTAGCACATACAACCAGTACTTAAGTGCATAGGCTGTGGAAGAAAGCACATTTCATTTCTGGATAGTCCTGATGAAAAACATGACCATGATAAATGTGCAGGAAGGAACTGCAGATGCTGGTTTAAGCCGAAGATAGGCGGCACGGAGGCGTAGCAGTAGAACTACTGCCGTACAGCGCCAGAGACCCGGGTTCAATCCTGACCACAGGTGCTGTCTGTACGGAGTTTGTACGTTCTCCCCATGACCTGCGTGGGTTTTCTCCGGATGCTTCGGTTTCCACCCACACTCCAACGACGTACAGGTTTGTAGGTTAATTAGCTTGGTATAAATTTAAATTGTCCCGAGTGTGTGCAGGATAGTGTTAATGTGCGGGGATTGCTGGTCGACGTGGACTTGGTGGGCCGAAGGGCCTGTTTCCGTGCTGTATTTCTAAACTAAACTAAACTAAAAGATGCAAAAAGCTGGCTTAACTCAGTGGGTCAGACAGCTTCTCTGGAGAAAATGAATAGGTGACGATTCGGGCCGAAACCCTTCTTCAGACTGATGAAGGGACTTGAGCTGAAACGTCACCCATTCCTTCTCTTCAGAGATGCTGCCTATCCCGCTGAGTTACTCCAGCATTTTGTGTCTATCTTCAGTGTAAACTGGGATCTGCTGTTCCTTCCTACAATAATCCCACCTGCTTGCGTTCGGCCCATATCCCTCAAAACCTGTCCTATCCATGGTCCGAAGAAGGGTCTCGACCCGAAACGTCATCCATTCCTTCTCTCCTGAGATGCTGTCTGTTCCGCTTAGTTACTCAAGCATGTTGTGTCCTTTTGTGTATTAACCAGCAACTGCAGGTCTTGGTTTCTATAATGAAGAGAAGAATTTGCTTTGGCAAGGGTTGGTAGGGTTGGTTGACATTCTTGAAATGAAAGTGGCATTAGTTTCGCTTATAGATACAGCACGGAAAAAGACCCTTTGGGCCCACTGGGTCCGTGCTGAACAACGATCCCCGCACACTAGCACTAACCTATGCACTAGGGACAATTTACAATCTTTTCCAAAGTCAATTAACCAGCAAACCTGTACGTCTTTGGAGTGTGAGAGGAAAGAGTGAACACGGAGAAAACCCGCGCGGTCACGGAAAGAATGTACAATCACCGTACAGACAGCACCCATATTCAGGATCGAACCCAGGCCTCTGGTGCTGTCAAGGGCCTGTCCCACTTGGCGATTTTTTCGGCGACTGCCGGCATCATTGACTGACGTATCAGGTCACCGAAAGCTTTGTGGCGTGACACGGCGTGATGACGTATTGACGCATGGTCTTTTTTCAAGTGTCGCAACATTTTTTGTGTCGCTGCTGGACTTTGAAATGTTCAAAATGTTCAAACACTGATATGACGCCGGCAGTCGCCGAAAAAATCGCCAAGTGGGACAGGCCCTTCAGGCATTTAGTTTTGTGAAGAATATGTGGGGATGTTTAATTTCACCTGATCCAAGTAACCAGATGTACATACAGTAGCATTGGGTGTTCCTGTTGTCACTGATGGAGAAAAATAAAAGAAAGACTTACATTACGTTTTTCCTTTATGACCACAGGAAGCCTCACACTCATTACAGCAAATTAAACACCTTTGAAGTGGAGTTATTGGTATAATCTAGGAAATGTTTATTTTGTGCCAGGTTAATTGTAACAATGCCCACAGTACATCCAAAGGAAGCTTACCACATTGTTTGAATTGAATTAAATTGAAAGATATAGAAACTGGCATAGCATGGATGGCCAGTGTAAGCAGGTGAGAAAGAGGGGTGTGACAGAGGCTGGGGATGAGTGGTGGAAATAGATAAAGTAGGGATGAGGAGAAGATAGATTCAGATATTTGATTGATTGATTGATTGTTTGATTGAATGATTGATGTATTCAATGATTGATTAGATCGATTGAATGATTGATCGACAATAGACAATAGACAACAGATACTGGAGTAGGCCATTCGGCCCTTCGAGCCAGCACCCCCATTCAATGTGATCATGGCTGATCATCCCCAATCAGTACCCCATTCCTGCCTTCTCCCCATATCCCCTGACTCTGCTACCTTTAAGAGCCCTATCGAGCTCGAAGCATAGAAACAGGCCCTTTGGCCCAATGAGTCCATGATGACTCATTCACACTAGTTCTTTGTTACTACACTTCTGCATCTACTCCCTACACACCACGGGGCAATTCACAGAGGCCAATTAACGTACAAACCCGCATGTCTTTGGGATGTGGGAGGAAACGGGAGCACCCAGAAGAAATCCCATGCGGTCACAGGGAGAACGTGCAAACTCCACACAAGCAGCACCCAAGGTCAGGATGGAACCCGATACTCTGGCTCTGTAAGGCCGCAGCTCCACCCTGATGACAGGAATAACCAGTACTAATGCTAACCTTGCCAGCCACAGATCAAATAAACTTATCAAAAGCAAAACGCAGCAATTATTTCAAATCTAAATTAAGCATTCATATATAATGCTGGAAATGCTTATCACCTGTGGAGAAAGAAACTGTATTAATACTTTGGGAGAACTTGCTGTTCCTTTGAATAGTCAACAGCCTGAAATATTAACATTGTCTTTCCACACATGTTGCCTGACTTACCAAAGTATTACCATAGTTTTTCTGTGGTTATTCAAGAAATATTACCTTGACGTTTCCGAAATCATCAACTTGGGAAAATAAGACACAAAGTGCTGGAGTAACTCTGTGGGTCAGGTACCATCTCTGGAGAATATAGTGACATTTGGCTCGGGAACCGAGTTACTCCCAGCACTTTGTGTCTTTTTTTTGTAAACCAGCCTCTGCAGTTCTTTGCTTTTATTTTTCAACTTAGAAGCTAGTAACATTGATATCACATGAAACCGATATCACATAAGTAAATGCGTGACTTTTTGGGTCGGGACCCTTCTTTAGACCCAAAATATACCCCATCCTTTTCCTCCAGAGATGCTGCCTGATCCGCTGAGTTACTGCAGCATTTTGTGTCTATCTTTGGTATAAACCAGCACCTGCAGTTCCTTGTTTTTCACGTAGGTAAATGCATGATTTAATCATCAAAGAAGTGAACAAAACATTACAAATCTTTAAAATAAAAGAAGGGTTGAAGGTTGCACAGAGAAGTAGTTTGCAAGATACACAAACAACTTAATAATGACATATAGCCGATGTGTGAAAAATGGCAGAAGTGCCCTAATGTTTTGTTAATGATCTTATAATGATCTGTATAAAAGTCCTACTGGTAATTACTGTCATAGTAATTTTGTGCACATCACACCATCAATGGTGTGGAGAGTTATCTTGCATTAGCTACAGTGAGATTTTCTGTTAGCTGATAGTGAATTTTGACATAGTTCAACCAAGTTAAGTGCTCCAAATGACCGGCCATTCCTTTTCTAGAAAATAAAATGATACTTTGATTATTGAATTGATTGCTGAATGCCATCAGTTTTTGAGAATTCAAATAAATCTCTGTATCTTCAGAAGTTGGGGTACTTAACATGTTCAGAGTGATGCAGTGAGGAAGAGTTAATATGATTGAGATGCGTGAATTTGAGTAAATTTTTAATATGATTTCAAAGTTGAATTCTTGCAAAATAAATGGAAGCCAAAGAAATTTGCTTGGAGGCTCAGGTCAAGATTTAATAGGAAGCTGAGGGGCAACCTTTTCACTCGGAGGGTGGTGGGCATATGGAACAAGCTGCCAGAGGATGTAATCTGTAGGAAAGAACTGCAGATGCTGGTTTAAATTGAAGGTGGACACAAAATCCTGGAGTAACTCAATGGGTCAGGCAGCATCTCTGGAGAGAAAGAATGGGTGACGTTTTTGGTCGAGACCCGAAACGTCACCCATTCCTTCTCTCCAGAAATGCTGCCTGACCCGCTGAGTTACTCCTGCATTTTGTGTCTACCAGAGGAGGTAGTGGAAGCAGGTACTATAACAGCAGTTAAAAGACACTTGGACAGGTACATAGATAGGAAAGGTTTTGAGGCATAAGGATCAAACATGCACAAATGGGACTAGCTTAGATGCAATACCTTTGTCAGTGTGGGCCAGTTGGGCCAAAGTGCCTGTTTTGTGCTGTTTGAATCTATGACTGTGACCCCTAATTTGCTGAGAACATTGATGTATCTGTGTAAGTAAAATCTAGCATATGTGTGTGGTAAATACAGGATTGCAGAACTCCCATTGCCAAACATTTTAAATCCTCTTCCCATTCCCATACTGACCTTTCTGTCCAGGGCCTCTTCCACTGTCAGAGTGAGGCTATGTGCAAACTGGAGGAACAGCACCTCATATTTTGCTTGGGCAGCTTAAAGTCCAGTGGCGTAAATATTGATTTCTCTATTTTCAAGTAATCATTGCATTCCCTCCCTCTCCACCCCCTCCACCCCGCCTAGTCATCATATTAGTTTTACTGTTTGTATCCTTCGTTATTACCTCCTCCACAGCCAACAATGGGCCATTGAGGGCTCCTGGCCATTGGTGCAGGTCCTGATTTGTTTTGTACCTTTTCCTACCTCTAGTTTCCCTCTCCCCTGACTCAGTCTGAAGAAGGGTCTTAACCTGAAACATCACATATTCCTTTCCCCCAGAGATGCTAGATGCTGCCTGACCCGTTGAGTTACTCCAGCTTTTTGTGTCTATCTGCGGTGCAAACCAACATCTCCAATTCTTTCCTACATGCGATTGCAGAGGCAAGTTTAAAATCCTGCCAGAGAGAAAAACAGAACTCCTTCATGATGGACATTTCTCGACGTGGGAGTTAGTGTCAGTAAATTCAGCATTAAGCTGAAAGCTAAAATCACATGGATGCCCAACGACTGAGGTAAATGCATAAAGCAGAATGTGAAAGCTCTATCTGCAGAGAGGGTAATGAGGCAATTACCTCATTAAGGCAAGGCTCTGTAAGGCAATGGTCCTTCACCAGCATTGTTATTTCATTATTTGTGCAATTGGAGTAAGAAAGCATTGCATAGATGAATTTAAAATTTGAACACTGCTAATAAAGGGGAGGAGTGCAATGATTCAGCAGATCAATGGTATTGATACTGTGACAAACTTGTGTGAGTTTCTCATTTGTTATTTCTCAATGTCAAGCTCATGTCATGGGGGGCTATTCTCACTTGAAGCTATGAATCAATGCTAAATTCTTAGGAATGTTGTTTTAGCTTGTAGTGATCACCTTCTTTTACTTGAAGCAAATAATATAAATCTTTCTGCCTACACTGGTCTATCTCATTCTTTCCTCATGCTTGTTTTCTGTAGTTCTTTGCTGCATCAGCCTATCCTTTAAAGACTTAGCGTGGAAACAGGTTCTGCTGAGTCTGCACTGACCAACAATCACCCTGAATACTAACACTTCTCCGACACATGAGGGACAATTTTTACAGTGTACAAAGCCAATGAACCTACAAATCTGTATTTATTTGGAGTGTGGGAGGAAACTGGAGATCCTGGAGAAAATCCACAAGGTCACAGGGAGAACATACAAACTTTGTACAGACAGAACTCGTGGTCATGTTCAAACCCAGGTCTCTGCCATTCTATCGATAGCAAATCTATCGATCCGCCACCATGCCCCGGGGATAATAGAAGAAAATAGGCAGTGATACTTTCTGGTGCATCCTAGTCCTATTTATTACACTTCAGACTCCTATCTACCCTCTTGAATGTGTTATGTATGACTGCACACTTTGAAGGCCCAAATGAACTCAGTGCTTGCACTAGGCAGGCCTACTGTCGCGCAACTACTTCAGAGTTTCAGAAAATGCAGATCTTTGTTCTATCGACCTTATCAAAGATGTCTGAAAAAAGGTCCCGACCAGAACTGTCACCTATCAATGTTCTCCAGAGATGCTGTCTGGCCCGCTGAGTTACTCCAGCACTTTGCATCCTTATGTCTGGATCATTGGTTACTATCCTGGACTTTGTATAATTAATCCACAAAGAGACAGATAAGGATGAAGCCAAGGAACAACTTAAGGGAATGCAAGCTGATTAGTTTCATTCATCCTCTGATTGTTCTTATACACCTTGAAATCCAGATGAGAACGTTTTAATTTCCTGCTTAAATATCACTTCATGAGTCCAGAGTGTTTGATTGCCATACAGACGGCAACAGAACAGTGAGATTCTTACTTGCTGCAGCTCTAAAGGCAATTTTACAGAACATTTTGTTCCCTTAAATGACAGAGCTTAAATGTACAAGCTACTAGTCAGCTTCGGGCAAAGCTCATAAATATGACGTGGAGCCAAATAACATCCAAACACAAAAAAAATGAGTCTTGCTGGCATGATCACCATTTAGCAATAAATGGCTGACTCTTTGATGGGTCTGTAATCTCTCTCCGCAAATGCTGATGTTTCATGCATTTTCATGATTCATACATTTTCCTTTCAGAAGCACCTCCATCTTTTGCTTGTATAATTCCCATTACGGACAAGCTTCTGTTGATGAAAGATATCCATGAACTTCCTGCAGCTTATAAACATCAACTTGAGTTAATGTTTGCTTCTACCTTATCTTTCCTATCACTTACTCTGTTTTTCCAACAGTGGCTGATGGTTTCAGGGTTCGCTGCAATCTCAGGGAAATGTGGTTCCAGTTCTTTGCCTCTCGTTATTATCTGTATCTGAAACAGTCCCTTCGACCCACCCAGTCCGCACCAACCATCTGCTCAAACCTGCTCTACTTTATCCATTTCCTATATATCATGGACAATTTACGGAGGCCAATTAACCTACGAACCTGCATCTCTTTGGGATGTTGGAGGAAACTGAAGCACCCATGGAAACCCATGTGTTCATAGGGAGAACATACAAACTCTACACAGACAGCACCCGAGGTCAGGATTGAATCCGGGTCCGTAGCACTGCAAGTCAGCAGCTCTACCAGCTGCGTCACTGTGCAGCATTTGAAGTCTTTCCTTAAATATGGTAAGAACAGTGGGAGTGGCGGCGCCTAACGGCAGCGGCTCGACTACAGTTGTCTGTCTTTTTTTTTTAAAATCTTGTTAAATGTATGTCTTGAGTTAGTTTTTATTATATATTTTTAGCTGTGTATATATGGGGGGTGGTGGGGGGGCTGTGGGGGAAACCGTTTAAATCTCTTCCCTGTGCGGGGACCCGACTATTCCCTGTCGGGTCTCGGATGTCGTTGGGCCTAACATCGTGGAGCCGGCGGCGACCTCCGGCCGGGACTAACCTGAGGGCTCCAGTTGCAGAGCCTGCGGAACTGACATCGCGGTGCTGGCCAACTTCGGAGCGGGAAGAGCTGTGGTGGCGTGCGGCTGCGACCCGACTTTGGAGTTCGGAGGCACCGGCCGCAGACCCGGTGGACGGGAACATCGGGAGCTCCAAGTCCCTGGTGGGAGACCGTTTTTCCGAGCTCCGCAACGGCGACTTCTCCCGCTGGAATCGCAGGTTTAAGGACATGGAGCCGGGGCCTAACATTGCCCGGCGTGGCTTAAACGGCCTCAGGACTTACCATCGCCCGCCGGGGGCTTTAACATCGGAGCCCCAGTTCGCCTCGACACTGCAGTTGGACTGCTGGACCACGGGAGAAGGAACAAAGGGAAGAGATAAAGACTTTGCCTTCCATCACAGTAAGGAGATGTTGGAGACTCACTGTGATGGATGTTTATGCAAACTGTGTTAAGTGTGGGTCTTGGATTGTTTTGTAATGTAAAAAACTGTAGAAATGATATTTCGTTCAAACCTAGGTTTGAATGACAATAAATGCATTCTATTCTATTCTATAACAGATTTAAGAAGCCACTTATGAATACTGGGAATAGAACAGTTCTAAATGGCAATAAACTTAGAGCAAAGAAACATGTCCAGCATTAGAAGATGCTAGGAAGGAATATGTGCCTCTAGTGTGTCACGGCTTCACAATACAGGGCGGACAGCCGTATTTTACCGGGAGTAGTGTTTTTTTTAACTTTCATTTTGGTTTTTAAGTTATAAACACAAATTTACACAGAACACCAACAAACAGTACAGAACAGTACAAAACTTATATACCCCTCTCCCCATCCCCAAGACTCAAAAAAGAGAAAGAGAAAAAAAAATAAAAAAATAAAAATTAAATTAAATAAAAAGTCAGAGTCTTTGTGTTCAAATGTTACATGTTAACAACAGCATCAAACAAATATAAATAAATGATTATGACTGTGTAGACAATATTTTCAGTTAAAGGAAAAATCTTTAATAAAATTAATAAAATAAGATATTTTCTAAGGGGAAAAAAGATGGAGCTTTTTTTGACTTCCAGTTGAAAAGAATAAGCCTGCGAGCAAGCAATGATGCTTGTAAATTTGTAAGCTTACAGTTTGGGGGTGGTATTTCAAAGATTACTGTGTGCAAGTCAGGATTTATAGTCTGTCTGCAGATATGGGAGAATACCTCAAATATGTTTCCCCAGTAGCTGTTGAGAGAGGAACATGTCCAAAAGGCTGGGCTCTGGCCACATCAAGGGCAGCCAGGATCTGTGGTAGAAAAGATTTTGGCAAGTTTGTCCCTTGAATAATGAAGACAGTGAAGCACTTTAAATTGGATCGACCAATGGCGTATACACAGCGAAGAGGTGTGTATACAAATTAAGCTCTCTCACCACGCCTCATCAGAAAGCTCTCCACCCAGGTCCCTCTCCCATGCCCCTTTAGTTTTGTCCCAGGTTATCTGTTTTAATTCCTATATTAATGTGTAAATTGCTGAAACACGTTTCTTGTCAAAGGGGTCCAACTCCAGAATAATGTCTAATTGGCTCTTAGTGGACAGATGAGAAAATGAGTAGTGTCTTTTACAGTAAATTGTATGACTGTAAAACAGACTGTAAAAGTCATACAGTAAATATGCTATGGCAGCAACTTGACTGACAATAATCCAAATAAGTCGTTTACTATCAACTTAGTTAGTTTAGAGATGAAGTGTGGAAACAGGCCCTTTGGCCCATCGAATCCGCGCTGACCAATGATCACCTGCACACTAGTTCTATCCTACACACTGAGGACAATTTACAGAAGCCAATTAATCTACAAACCTGCACGCCTTTGGGATGTGGAAGGAAACCAGAGGACCCAGAGAAAACCCATGCGGTCACAAGGAGAAGGTGCAACCACCGTACAGACAGCACCCATAGTCGGGATCGAACCTGGGTCTCTAGTGATGAAAGGCAGCTGCTCTACCGCTGCACCACTGTGCCACCCTCTGCTCATTCATTGCTCATACAATTGGGTTTGTCTTCTAGTTTGTGTGAGGCCTTACGCTGGCAATGGAGGAGGCCCAACGTTAGGAAGGACTGTATGGGAATGAGAAGAGGAGTTAAATAGTTAGCAACCTTTTACGTTGGCGAGACCATCTTTAGAATAGGTGACCCTTTTTCGCCGAACACGTGCTCTGTCCTTCATGGTCTTGTGGGAGTTCCCGGCTACTAATTATTTTAACTTCCCTTCCTATTCTCAGACTGACCTCTCTGTCCTTGGCCTCCTCCATTGCCAGAATGAAGCCACACTGGAAGAACAGCAACAGATATTCTGCTTGGGCAGGCTACAACCCAACAGCATGAACACTGAATTCTCGAATTTTAGGTATTATATCCCTATCTCCTTTCTCTTTCATGTGGCCCCTTGTACCCTGGTACACATGTATCTCCCAATATTCCTCCCCAGTCACACCATTTCTTCCCCTTAAACCAATCTTTTCCAGTCCTCTTCCACCCATATCCCCCCATGAACCTTTACATTTCAATGAAGATGGACACAACATGCTGGAGTCAGGCATTTCTGAGACATTTTCTCATCTCTGGAGAAAAAACATGGTGATGTTACTGGTCGGGACACATTTCACTCCTCCTCTTCCCTCCTTATTTGACACCCTTTTGTCTCCTTCTCAGCTCTAGCCTTTATCACTCACTCCACCCACTTGTCAATCACCTATCATCCACCCTCACATGTATCCACCTTTCACTTGGCCAGTTATGTCCCCCTTCACCCCCCAATTCTCTATACCAACCTTCTCTCCCTTAATCAAGCCGGTCTGTAGAAATCTCCTCACCCGAAACGCGCCTCTCCATTCCCTCCACAGACGTTGCTTGACCCATTGAGTTCTTCCATCACTTTTCGCTCAAGGTTCCAGCAGACACACAGTTCCTTGTGTGAAGGCCAACTCATTGGCTCCTCAATTTTCATTATATTCAATGTTCGGACTATTGAGGAGTCAAGGATTATGGAAAACAAGTAAGAAAATAGAACCAAGGTCATCATAAGATTAGCTGCATTCTTTTTGAATGACAAAACATGCTTGAGGAAGTCAGCAACCAGCTTCTGCTCCTATTTCTTTTATGTATATGTTTTTATTATCAAGATCACACGTGCTCGCGGAACTGGATCGTGGATATGAGTTTTGTTTAGAGATACAGCGTGGAAACAGGGCCTTCAGCCAACCGAGTCCACGTTGACCAGCGATCAGCTGTTCACACTAGTTCTATTCTACACAGTAGGGACAATTTACAGAAGCCAATTAACCTACAAACCTGCACGTCTATGGAATGTGGGAGGAATCCGGAGCATCTGGAGAAAACCCATGCGGTCACAGGGAGAATGTACAAATTCTGTACAGCCAGCACTCCGTGGTCAGGATCCAACCCAGATCAGCCATGATCAAAATGAATGGCGATGCTGGCTCGAAGGGCCAAATGGCCTCCTCCTGCACCTATTTTCTATGTTTCTATGTTTCTATGTCTCTGGCACTGGAAGCCAGCAACTCTACCGCTGCACCACTATGCCATCTCAACTATGCTTCTTTCGAGAAAAAGTTGGGTTCGTGCTTTCATGGACTATCAGCTGTAAGTTCTTAACTATATCCCCATTGTGGACCATGGACTTTGTCTATGGAACTGATGAGTTATAATGCTGAGAACTATATTCTGCATTCTGTATCTTCCCCTTTGCTCTAACTATTGTACTTGGGATTTACTTGATTGTAGGCACCTGAGTATGTAGGAAGGAACTGCAGATGCTGGTTTATACGGAAAATAGGCCCAAAATGCCTGAATAACACGACGTGTCAGCTTGCCTTTCTCCAGACCTGTACACATCTGATCTGTGCTGACAGCTTGCAAAACAAAGCTCTTCTCTGTACCTCATGACACATGACAATAAAAAGCCTAAAACACAGAGTATGTAAATTTGGAACTTTCTTACTTTGGATACTAGGATGTTGAAGGAAGCCAAATTATTAGTGGAAGGAAATGGCTGCCTTGGTTATTCTAGCTAGTACTGCAGAAATTGACATTCCTGTCCCTAAACTAATTCTCTATAGAGAATAATAATAACTGAATATTTCATGAAAGCAAACCTCAAGTGAATCTCAGCCAAGTAGCCCTGACAGGTTGAAGTACAGTTTAAGTAATGTTTCAGCAATAAACTGGTTGAGGAGGAAAAACTAACCCATTTCATTTTATTTTCGAAAGTTTAGATTTGCGAAGCTCAGCATTTGTCACTGAATTTTCATTTTAATGGTACTTGGCATCAGAGTTTATTGTTAACATTTGTCAGTCATGTGGCACATTTGCAGCCTGCATTAATTGTCAGCATGCCTCAGCACTTAACATGGAATTAAATTAACAATATTTGCACCAAATTAATGCTGAGGCTTCATAAGGCACCGGTGAGGTCACATTTGGGGTATTGTGAGCAGTTTTGGGCCCTCTGTCTGAGGAAAGATGTGCTGGCGTTGGAGAGGGCCCATGATCCCTGGCTTGATTGTGTTAATGTATGAGGAGCATTTGAAGGCCATGAGCCTGTATTCACTGGAGTTTGGAAGGATAAGTGGAGGGGGGGGGGGAATTGCATTGAAACTTACCGTATAATGAAAGGCCTGGATAGAGTAGATAGTCAGCAGAACAGGTCAGGTGAGTGTGTAAAGTGATAGACATTCACGTCTGAGAAATATTGAAGCTTGCAGGTTTAGCTGGCAGACAGGAAAAAAAACACATTCTCCAGGCGAGTGAGGTTTGGACTGACCATCAGAACAACAATTGGTGCTGTTGATGAGAAAATAAGTTGATGTTGATGAAAGAGTCTGGGACAGGCAGGCGCAGACTTAGAATAAATGAACGCACCTTTAGAATGGAGATGAGGAGAAATTTCTTTAGCCACATTGTGGGGAATCTGTGGAATTCATTACCACAAATGGCAGTGGATACCAAGTCATTGGGTATTTTTTAAATGGAGATTGGACGGTTCTTGATCAGAAAAAAGCTTCAAAGGTTATGGGGAGCAAGTAGGAGAAGAGAGATGAGAGGGAAAAATAAATCCACCATGATCGAATGGTGGAGTCGGCTCGATGGGCCAAATGGCCAAATTCTGCTCCTATGTCTTATGATCTAATTATCTTAAATTATTCTTTAAAGGATGCAAGGAAAGAACCAGGTAAAATGAGATAGACAAAACGATATAATGGTCACAACACTCAACATGACAGTCAGCTTATATGGAGGAAGGAAAGATGTTTGGAGATAAAATTATTTTTGGATGTTGATATTAAATGTGTGATCAAAAGTCCAATTAAAGAGTCAGAAGTTCTCAAATGAGATAGATGGTAACTCAGGCCCCCTCTCTCACTTTTGCTCTGTTAACTGAACAGTTCTAATTCTTTGTCAGAACTAGCAGGCATCACAATATTTTACAGTAAAGTACAACATCATAATCTTGTTATTATATTGTATTTTAAATATGATAGAAAACCTATACGCTGAATAGGACATTAATCAGACAAAGGTTGATCCCAAGAAGGAACCCTTGAGCTGGATGACCAAACTCTTTATCAAAGTAGATTTTAAACTTTGTCTTTAAGGAGGATAGAGGATGAAAAGATTTGTGGAGGAAATCCCCAAACTCAGTCAGCTAAATGTGTGGTTGCTGTTAATGATGCCAAGAAATGCGTATTGCGCATGAGTTTAAAGATGAAGCCCAGAAACACCAATGTGGATGGAGGGCCATAAATGTGATGTCAGAAAATAATTTCTTCATAACAGAAGCAAGGAAAGGGATAGGATTTAAGGATCAAGCATAGCAACAAAAGGAAATTATTGGGTGGAAACTGAGATTACTCGACCATCAGAAGTGGAAACAGTTTAAGATAACAGGAGGCATGGTGGAATAAATTGAAAAATAAAAGAGATACAAGATGTCAAAAAAGTATGAATTGTTAAAGCAAGATATCTGAGTGGGGAAGAAAGCATGAGGCAGCAGTGCCTTAGGAATGTTTTTTTTAATAAAAGACAGATTGATATCAAATTTAGATTCCCTCTCATTTGCAGTGCAGCAAACCTAGTCTTTCCCTAAATCCCAGAGGTTCTAGTACTTTCATATTTGACTTGCTCTATTAAAAGCGAAAGAAAATCCTGAGAATCATAATTACAACCCAAGGTTGTCTAAAAAAATGAATATTAAAGGCAAGGGACTGCAAATTACTTTTTAGAAATTGATTGTCAAGTTTAAGCAAAAACAAGGAATTGCAAATGCCAGTTTACAAAGAAAAATACATAAAATGCTGTAATAACTCAGCGGCTCTTGCAGTATCCCTGGAGAACATTGATAGGTGATGTTTTGGGTCAGGAACCTTCTTAAAACTCAGAGGGTCTCACTGAACTCCTGTTGGAGAGAGGAGGAGAACTTCTTCCAAGTAGGCATTCCTGGAGGAGATTTCACAGTGGAGCAGTCATAATGTAGAAACAAGGAACTGCAATACTGGTTTACCAAAAAAAGACACAAAGTGCTGGAGTAACTCAGCAGATCAGGCAGCATCTGTGGAGAACATGGATAGGTGACGTTTCGGGTTGGGACCCTTCTTCAGACTGAAGAAGGCTGAAGAAGTTTGTCTGAAGAAGGGTCCCGTCCCGAAATGTCACCCAACCTTTTTCTCCAGAGATGCTGCCTCATCCACTGAGTTACTCCAGCACTTTGTGCTTATATTTGGTATTGACCAGCATCTGCAGTTCCTTGTTTCCCACATGGACAGTAGTCCAGAGGTGAAGAGTGGCGAGATGTTGCATCTCCTGCATTTACTATTGAAAAGAAGTATTGGAATATGAGAGTGGATTGTGAGATTGTGATAATTTGGGGTTTCCATTGTCAGTAGAGGTTGGGGCAATTGAACAAATAGATACCACTTATTAACAGATATGCAGGATGTCTGTCAACAATGCATTATAGCTGGGCAGTTAGAAAATTATCAAGGAGACGAAGCAATGTCAACATCATTTTGTGGAAGAGAAATCATGATTTGATGATTTTTGGAAGTATTTCGAGGTTGTAACATGTGCTAAGTAAAGGCCAGGTGGTGAATGCTCTATATGCAGATTTCCAGGAGGCATTTGATAAGGTGTCACATTAAAGGTTATTGCAGAAAATAAAAGTTCACAGTGTAGGTAGTAGAGAGGTTGTGCAATAAGGTTAAATGCATGGATACTAACTTTGCATACTTTGTCCACTAGGGGCGCCGCACGAATAGCAGCCCCGCCAAGAGTCTGTCTGTTTTTTCGTCTTTTTTTAATTTTTAGTGTGTTTTAAAGTCTGTGTAAATGTTCTCCGGTTTGTTTTATGTGGGGGTCAGGGGAAACTTTTTTTCAGTTTCTTACCTTGCTGGAGATGCGATTGTATTCCGGGTCGCATCTCCGGTCACTCACGGTCACTGTGGCCTAACAACGTGGAACTGGAGGCCTCCTCGGACTGACTTTGAGCCCCACCGCAGGGCATGGGCTTAACATCGGAGTTGATCCCTTGCCTGGGATCGCTCCAACTGTGGCCTGCGGACTTTACATCGAGAGCTTGCAGTCTCGGGAGAGGCCGAGTCGGGAAGCTCCAATGATGCAGCGGTTTGACCGGCATCGACGCGGGGTTCGATCTCCCGGCGCGGGGGAGCTCATCCCCCCGATGCAGGAGCTGATCGCCCCGATGCGGAGGGCCAATATGCCGCCGGCTACGGGAGTCAAGATCGTCCCTTCAACGGAGGGATTGAGGCCCCCGACCGTGGGAGAGCAAAGAAGGGAAGAGATTTGAACTTTTTTTTCGCCTTCCATCACAGTGAGTAATGTAGAGGAGTCACTGTGGTGGATGTTTATGTTATAATGTATTTTGTGTGTTCCGTTGCTTTTTATTTGATTGACTGACTTGGCGAATGAACTTCCTCATATGTTGCAAAACCTACTTGGCTAATAAAGAATTATTGTGATTGATTGTGATTTATGTACACTGTTTCCAGTTAACAGTGGAAGTGAAAGGCCTGGATTGAGTGGATGTGGAGAAGATGTTTCCACTAGTGGGAGAGTCTAGGACCAAAGGCCGTTGTCTCAGAATAAAAGGACATGCATTTAGAATGGAGATGAAGAGGGTTTTTTTTTTTGCCAGAGGGTGGTGAATCTGTGAAATTTATTGCCACAGACGGCTGTGGAGGCCAAGTCAATGGATATTTCTGAGGCAGAAGTTGATAGACTCTTGATTAGTTCGGGTATAGGGGTTATGGGGAGAAGGCAGGAGAATGGGGTTGAGAGGGAAAGAGAGATCAGCCACGATTAAATGGCGGAGTGGACTTGAGGGGCCGAATGACATTCTACTACTTTTACTTATGAACTTATGAAAATCAATAAAAGAAGAAAATGATGCGATCAATAATTAGCAAAAACAAAGGCTGGGTATTCTCGAGATCAGAAATGAAGGATATATGGATTTTCCATTTACTTTTCTTATATTCTTATTTTGAACCAAACAATTGTATTTACTCCTGCATGTGTCCAAGATAACACTGTTCCTCACAGTACTTTCTTCAATTAACTGTATTGTCAGAATAATTATATTGAAAGAGAATTGCTGCCTTGCAGTGTCAGAGACCCGGAATTGATCCTGACTACAGGTGCTGTCTGTACGGAGTTTGTATGTTCCTCTCTGTGACCGCGAGGGTTTGCTCTGGGTTTTCTCCTCCCACACTTCTGAACCAGGACGTTACAGTTTACAGGCTCCCATACCTTCTTCCCGATGGCAGGAGTGAAATGAGAGTGTGGCCAAGGTGGTGTGGGTGTCTGATGATGCTGGCTGCCTTTTTGAGGCAGCAACTCCTGTAGATACCTTTGATGGTGGGGAGGCCAGTACCTGAGATGGTCTGGACTGTGTTCACCACTTTTTGCACCACGATTTGTACCACTGTTTCCTAATTACATTATCCCCCTGCATTGTCAGGTGTGGGAGGGGGCACACAATGCATTGTCTCAAGTCCTGCCTACCACTGATGGTATAGTGTTGGAACATGGAACCCAATGTTGTCACTGCCACAATAGATCAGTGCAGTCGTGGGATGAGTGGGTGTGCTTCTGTTTTCTTTCCCCATCATTAATGTTCTCCTTCTGTTCCCTTATTTCTTTTCATGCAATTTTTATTTTATCTTTTGATGCTACATATTATTCTCTGGAACAATAGACAAAATTGTTCCATTGTCCAACTCTTCTGTATTTCCCTTGCTGGATTTTATGCTTCTTTTATTCGGCACAGCTACAGAATATATGCCATACATTTCCTGTAAAATCTACAGGCTTTGACCTTCTGAACAGCCAAAGTAGATTGAAGTTGTTCAGGGGCCTTTCTACGTGACTGAATGCATTGTTTTGTGTGGAATTATTGACCCATTGTGACCTCCTTTAGTGTTAATGACACTTGGGAGACTGGGAGCAGACTGCCTGATTTTATTCAGTTGGAATTGTAAGACACAATTTTGAGTCTTCTTGTTTTCCCAATGGAACTATAGTGTATTTGTTTAAATCAAAAGGTTGTGCAGTCACACGGGGCTTTGGTTTTGCTGATTCAGGAATAAAAAACTTACCAATTTGAATAACGTTTGTGCCTTCTCAAGAGCGTTAACATACATTTTATTTTATATCACGGTACACAATTTTACTTAATAAACTGGCATGAAATGTGTCTAATGAGTGCAATTTCCAATTAACCTACAAACCTGTACGTGTTTGGAGTGTGTGGGGAAATCGGAGCACCCAAGGAAAACCATGCTTGTCATGGGGAGAACATACAAACTCTGTACAGACAGCACTGGTGGTGAAGTTTGAACCTGGGTCTCTGGCACTGTTAGCAGCAGCTCTACCACTGCACCACTGTGCTGCCTATAAGCTTCTGTAAGCCATATATTCTTTTCTCTATTCTCCTCAATTTCATTTCACTAGAAAAACATTTGGAGAAAGGCCTCAGCGCACAGCAATTAGTCTTGGTAAGTAAGACATGGTGGATGATTAGTGCTTATAAAAAGCTAAATTCAGAACTCCGTGCGTGCAGGCTAATTCACTTGCTTATCTTTGGCAGTAGTTTATTTCACAGTCAATTACTGTTTTCTGCAAATATTTTCCAGTCCTTCAGCATCCCCAACATCACTTGCATGTATGTTCAGAGGTTAAAGGGCCTGTTCCACTTGGACGACCTAATCCACCAGTTTAGAAGACCCTGGACGAGTTGAAAAAAACGTCAAGGTCATGTTGACTCGCCGAAGTAAAATACCTCCTACGACTATGTCTACGACCTCCTACGAGTATGTCTATGACCTCCTCCGACCCCCCTCGACCTCAGACTTCCACACCTAATACCAACTACGACTAGCTACGAGTGGAAAATGATCACATGATAAAATGATGTCATGTTTGCATTTTTTTTCTCGGGCCAGTTACCGACCTACGACTACCTATGACTGCCTATCATGCTGCGAGTATGAGTCAAGGGCAAACTCGGCAGAGGTCGCCTATTAGGTCGTGAAAGTGGGACAGGGGCTTAAGAACACCGCTTTGCTCTTAAATTCTACACCACCAGTTTGTTTGAGACTTTTCCAGGAGACAACTCTCAGATTACAATGCTACAGCACACATATCTATTGTGCACATTACTGATCACATGGTTATGAGAACAACGTCCAGTTTAACTCCAATAATCAAGGTCAGGGTGCTTGGTAATTTATAGCATTGAGTAATTCCCTCATCTCCATGTATCATTGCTCACTTGCCCACACCGGACAACATGCCCCAGCTACACTAGCCACACCTGCCCGCGTTTGTTCCATATCCCTTCAAACTTGTCCTATCCATGTATCTGTCTAACTGTCTCTTAAATGTTGGGATAGTCCCTGCCTCAAATACCTCCTCTGGCAGCTTGTTCCATACACTCACCACCCTTTATAACCATATAACCATATAACAATTACAGCACGGAAACAGGCCATCTCGACCCTTCTAGTCCGTGCCGAACACGTATTCTCCCCTTTGTGGAAAAAAAATTCCCCTCAGATTCCTATTAAATCTTTTTCCCTTTACCTTAAAACTATGTCCTCTGGTCCTTGATTCAACTCTTCTGGGCAGGAGACTTTGTGCATCCACCTGATCTATTCCACTCATGATTTTATACACCTCAATAAGATCACCCCTCAACCTCCTGTGCTCCAAGTAATAGAGTCCCAGCCTGCTCAACCTCTCCCTGTAGCTCAAACCCTCGAGTCCTGGCAACATCCTCGTAAATCTTCCCTGTACTCTTTCCAGCTTGACAATATCTTTCCTATAACATGGTGCCCAGAATTGAACACAATACTCTAAATGCGGCCTCACCAATGTCTTATACGACTGCAAAATGACCTCCCAACCTCTATACTCAATATAATCAAGGACAAGTCTCATCCTGGCCACTCCTTCTTCTCCCCTCTCCCATCAGGCAAGAGGTACAGAAGTGTGAAAACGAACACCTCTAGATTCAGGATGGACACAAAGTGCTGGAGTAACTCAGCAATTCAGGTAGCATCTCTGGAGAAAATAAATAGTAACATTTTAGATTGAGACCCTTCTTCAGACTCATGACCTATTCCTTTTCTCCAGAGATGCGTCCTGTCCCGTTGAGTTACTCCAATATTTTGTGTCTGAACCAGCATCTGCAATTCCTTCCTGCACCTCCTAAATCAGGGACAGTTTCTTCCCAGCTGTTATCAGGCAAATGAACCATCTTATCATCATGGAGAGAGCGGTACTGACCTACTATATACCTCTTTGGAGACCCTTGTACAATCTTTAATTGGATTTGCACTAAATGTTATTCCCATTATCCTGTATCTGTACACTGTGGATGGCTCGATTGTAATCATGTATAGTTAACATAAGGGCACCTCTCATAACAATTGAAGTGGGAACTGGACTTGGAAAATGGCGGCAAAACATTGGGCCTCTTGCATGCAGGCTCACCACATGTCTGTACATTTACTAATCAGAGATGATATGGCAATACTCTACTGGACTGCAAGAAAATAATTTTACTGTGTGTTTGCATTTTGCACTATTAGACAATTGGAACCAATTGGGTGGGCACTGTACACACCATCATAGGCTGCTCAAATAAAGGTCCTAGTATCTGAAAAGTTTGCTTTCAAATGCTTTACAAAGAGTCTATGTCAACCTAGTCATATCCTGCAGCCAAAGTAAACTTGCCATTCAGAGAGCTACATTTCAGGGCAATGGGCAGCAAAGTAGTCCTCAGTAGTTCGATTGGACCATTCATGGTGATAGAACCAGAAGAACAATGGCCTCTGCAAAATTTTGCGACATTAGAAGCAAAGTTGAGCGAATGATCAATTACTCTGAAAACTGCCCATTCCCCTTCCGTGAAAGATTACATAAAGCAATTTTGAGGAATTGAAAATTGGGCGACATAATTATGTAACAGATAGTTTAGTTTAATGTAGTGTATTGTCACGTGTACCGAGGTACAGTGAAAAACTGTTTGTTGCATGCTAACCAGTCAGCGGAAAGACTTCTTCTTGCGTATGGCGTGCACAGCCTAAAGTTGTCAGACAACTTGTTCTATTTGATCTTATTTGATTGTGTATGTCGGGTTGGTTGCATTAGTCGAAACAGGGCGGACCACGTGAAGGTTGCAATCTCCCACCCCAGCGGAAAGACAACACATGATTACAATCAATCTGTCCACAGTGCACAGATACATGACAAAGGGAATAATGTTTAGTGCAAGTGTAAAGATAGTCCAAGGGTCTTCAGTGAGGTAGATAGTAGCTCAGGACCGCTCTCTAGTTGTTAGTAGGATGGTTCAGTTGCCTGATAACAGTTGGGAAGAAACAGTCCCTGAATCAGGAGGTATGGCGTTTTCACACATCTGACCTCTTGCCTGATGGGAGAGGGGCGAAGAGAGAGTGTGCGGGGTGAGACTTGTCCTTAATTATGCTGGTGTGCCTGCTAAGGCATCGAGAAGTGTAGATGGAGTCAATGGAAGTGGGGTTGGTTTGTGTGATAGTCTGGGCTATCTCACAGGTCCAGCTGCCCGGGTTTGATTCTGACCTTCGTGCCGTCTATGTGAATGTACATGTTCTCCCTAAATCTGTGTACTCCTCCACCCACTGAACCTCCCTTATCCGGTTATTCCTGCATTACAAAGGCACGCTGGTTAATAAATCAAG
The DNA here is from genome assembly GCF_010909765.2 of Amblyraja radiata. Lineage (NCBI taxonomy): Eukaryota > Metazoa > Chordata > Chondrichthyes > Rajiformes > Rajidae > Amblyraja > Amblyraja radiata. The sequence continues at coordinate 38,217,953 of NC_045969.1, read as the reverse complement.
TTGTGAATGTCGATCACTTCAGTGCAAGAGCCTAGTGGGAGAGTTGGAGAAATGTCAGTGTGCATGTGTGAAATAATTGATTACATGCTAACGAGCGAGCAACTGGGTTGCTGTGAGAGTACGGGAGTCATGAACCAGAAGACATAGGTTTAAGGTGAGGGGAGAAAGGTTTAAAAGCAAACTGATGGGTACCTTTGCCAATCAAAGGGTGGTGAGTGTACAGAATGAGCTGCTGGAGGAGATAGTTGAAGCAGGGACTATCGCAATCTTTAAGAAACATTTAGACAGGTACATGGATAGGTCTGGTTTACAGGGATAAGGGCCAAATGCAGGCAGGTGGGACCAGTGTAGATGGGACATGCTGGCTGGTGTGGGCAAGTTGGGCTGAAGGGCCTGTTTCCACACCCTATGACTATGAGAGCTAGCATAGTCTCAATAGGCTGAAGGGCATTTTTCTGCATCAAAAGTAAACTATGAGAAATAGAGATTAATTAAAAAAGTTAAAAATATGCAGATACTGGACATCCAAAATAAAATCAGGACATTCTCAACATTCTCAACAATTCAGTCAGCATCAAGTAAGAGGGGAAGAGCGTTAGAATTTCAGATTTATCAGTTATTTCAACCCTCGTGCTTAAGGAGCGAAATAATCATTCAGCCAACAAGCACATAGAACAGTAACACACAGTAACAGGCCCTTCAGCCCATAGTATCTTTACCGAACGTAATACCAAGATGATCTCTTATCTGCCTGCAAATGATCCATACCCCTCCAATCCCTGCATCTCCATGTGCCTATCTCAAAGCCTCATAAACGTCACCATAATATCTGTCTACGTATCTGAAGAAAGGTCTTAACCCAAAACGTCTCCCATTCCCTCGCTCCAGAGATGCTGCCTGTTCTGCTGAGTTACTCCAGCATTTTGTGTCCAAAACCAGCATCTGCAGTTATTTCCTCCACATGCCGATAGTGTGGGCTCAGGTGTTTACAAAACTGCACCAATAGATTAAAAAAGTCACGTTGAAGTAAGGATAAGAATAGAGATGAATGGCTGAAAGTTCTGTCGCTGGTCACTCCACCATGGACCAGTGAACCTGCCTCACGGCCATTTGAACTTCCATCAATGCTGTAAATGCTGGCGAGGTTGAGTCCGAGGAAATGTTAGCTTTCTTCCTCTCTGATTTGATGCTGTCTGGATGTTGAGCATATTGAGTGCTTGGCCATGGAGACCCTGTGATGTGTTTACAATCTCCAAGTTAGAACCAGAATAGCAGTGTGATGTAAGCTGACCTGATTCCATCCTTTCAGTCATTGTACTGAATCTCATTGCTGGACTTCCAATGCCTGACCTGTTTGCGACAATTAAGCATTTTAATTTATGTGAGCAATACCCCTTCAATCCTTGTTTATATCCTCCTCAGTACTGTTTAGTTTACAGCGCGGAAAGAGGCCCTTCGGCCCACCGAGTCCGCGGCGACCAGAGATCCCCGCACACTAACACTATCCTACACATTGGGGTCAATTTATAATGTTTCCGAAGCCAATTAACTTACAAACCTGTACATCTTTGGAGTGTGGGAGGAAACCAGTGCAGCCGGAGAAAACCCACGCAGGCCACGGGAAGAACGTACAAACTCCATACAAACAGCACCTGTAGTCGGGATCGAACCCGGGTCTCTGGCGCTGTAAGACAGCAACTCTACCGCTGCGCCACTGTGCACCCTGTTGTGAAAGAGACTCTGATCAATTGGCCCCAGGTTGTCCCAGACATCTGCGCTTTTTGTAACTCATTCATGCTGGCCAATGATCATCATTCTCTCTCCCCGTCCATGTTGACTGTCAGTGTCCATGCTGATGGGTGGTCCAGGGTTGGTGAAGAGAGGTGCAACCTGTGGGAAGGATAGCTTCCTGAGGAGGATTCTTCTTGTAAGTGTCTTTGAGAAACTTCCTAGACTTAGAAGAAAGAAAAGCAGGCACAATGCTGGCACAATGCCGACACACAGAGAGTTGTGAATCTGTGGAATTCTCTGCCACAGAAGGGAGTGGAGGCTAATTCACTGGATGTTTTCAAGAGAGAGTTTGATTTAGCTATTCAGGTTAAAGGAATCTATGGATATGGGGAAAAAGCAGGAACGGGGTACTGATTATAGATGGTCAGCCATGATCATATTGAATGGCGGTGCTGGTTCAAAGGGCCGAATGGCCTACTCCTGCACCTGTTTTCTATGTTTCTATGTGTTCTACGGCTTTGTGAAGCAAGAAATGAGCAGCTGCCATTTTTAAGAATACAGTTGAAGAGCACCCTGAAAACTGAACCCTGAAATATGAAGAAGGATCTCAACCTGAAACGTCACCCATCCTTCAGGCCAGAGATGCTTCCTGTCCCGCTGAGTTACTCCAGCATTTTGTATCTATCATCTGCAGTTCTTTCCTACGTAACCTGAATACTTACTGAGATGAATGGAGACATCCTGCTAAGCTTCCTGGTGATGATGCATAGGCCACTAACCTCCTGCTTCCTTCACTTGATCGAGTTACCTCTCTCCAGGTGGTGATCCTTTTGCAAAGCAGTTATGTTTCATTCAACTGTCATGAATTAAAGAGATGTGTCTTTTAAATCTTATAGAAAACTTGGAGATAGTGAATGCTTGGGGTGCGGAGATGTCTCCGGTGCATGTGTAGATAGCTGAAAAACAGGAAATGCCGGGGCAGACTTCTCTTTAATGTAAAGCTGGATGTACGGGATAGGAAGAGTAGTCAAAATGGCAGGTTATTTTGCTAAATGGATGAGCACTAGTGTAGACTTCAGACTTTAGAGATACAGCGTGGAAACAAGCCCTTCACCCATCAAGTCTGCGCCAACCAGCATTCATCCTGTCCACTAGCAGTATCCCACACGCCAGGTACAATTTACAATTTTTACTAAAGCCAATTAACACACAAACCTGTCTATCATTGCAGTGTGGGAAGAAACCGGAGCACCCGGAGAAAACCCATGCGGTAACAGGAAGAATGTACAAACAACACTCATAGTTCGGATCGAACCCGGGTCTCTGGCGCTCTCAGTCATCAACTCTACCGCTGCGCCAACGTGCCACCTATTTTGCCATTTTGTGTCCATCTTCGGTATAAAGCAGCTTTTTGCAGTTCCTTCCTACACATTTTGACTTGGTGTCCAGCCTCTCACAGAAAGCAACCAGAGCAGCAGACATCAATGATCGTTGACATGCATTTCAGTCCCACAGAGAAAGTAGACACCAACACCTGACAGCATACAACAATACTGATACTGAAGCAGTGAAAATATGAGGCTATGCGGCAACCATCTCAGCATGAGGAGACCCCAGGTGCCCTTTAAGTACAATCCAGACACACTACACTGAACCTGAAGGCATCTTTAATGCCATCGAAGACGAAGAGCATCCACAGAAGAATTACTGCCATGGTTGTCATTTTGAACAGAACCAAATTACAGAAACCTAGAGGGGAAACTTCAAGAGTACATACGGGGTAACATATATTTCATTTCTCCTGTGATAGTAATAATTCAATATCCTCTCCTCATCGTCCAACCTTTTGCCTCCTTTTCATACTGTATCTGGCCTTTGTCCACCCATCTGCTAATCAAGATGGACACTGACAACATACATGAAACAGTAAGAGGAATTTTTTCATGTGGATCTTTGAGTAAAGCTGGAAGCCTCACACAATAAGTCCCGAATGTAGTGTCAGCTAAGTCACAAATCGATTCCAAAGTCAGCGTCTCCCAGACTGAATAAAAAAGCTTAGAAAAAACGTGCCCGATGACAAAGATGATCAATCAACCAGCTCCCTATCTCCTGCACAACCCACAAATTCTGGAGGTGGAAGGTTAAACAATATCAGTGCAGTCTCAGAGGCAGAGCCATCAGGATCCTTCAGTTCTGTCGGACGTTCTGAATTATGGTCTGTCATGAGGATGCCCTTTGAATGAGCCTAAGTAAATGCAAATTTGAAAAAAAGTTCCCTGATCTAAAGACAGCTGCACTAACCAGGGAGCATAGCCAATAAATAAACGCTGCGCTTCACAGATGCCACTGGAAGTAACAGAATCCTAAAGATTGGCCTGAATCAAAACAGAGTATAAGTAGCATCTATTTTTTTTACTGTTCTGTGTGTCATTTGTGTCTGTATGTCTCTGACTGTGAGGAAATTTCTCCAGGTATGCCACCAAGATTTCTTTTTAATGAAGCATTTCATATCCTCATCTGTCCATATCACTCCACATCAACACTTGGTGCTTGGTTGCCAGCTGAAGTTCCCCGAACAGGAAACCATTCCGTTTAAGGAACTGTCTGTCACCGGTGCTATCAGTAGGCAAGTTAAGCATTACGGTGGACAAAATTAATCTCACATACATGCCACGAGAAGTCGAGGGAAGCAGTAAAGGAATCAAAGTCTAGCGCCTTGCTGCATCCATTCAACGATAATGCAAAAGTGTCAACTATTTAATTGGCACATGCAGAAATGATCGCATTGAATTTATATTGGGTACAACACTTGTGTGCCATGCATCTGCTTCTAAAATAAGAAGAGAGCACAGCTACCAGCGCATTAGCATTGAGAGGTATGACTGACACCCAGGGATAAATCTTTTAGTGCAATCCTATTTCTTTACCAGAATTTAACTGTATTGTCTCATTTCAAGCTACCTGACCTTATATTTATCTCATCTCTTGGTGAATAACCTATCATTCTTCCTTACTCAAACAGGCATATGAAGCCAACTTTAAAGAGCTTTTGATAATCTAATTTTGATTTTTTGGACATCTCCTTTATGATGGCTAATTGAAGTGTGATTATAGTACCATCTGTGTCAGCAACGTTAAGGCCTAATAAAGATCATAAAATGGTTCCCATTTCTGCTTGATGGTGGGGGAATTGTACCCCTGGCACCTATTTGGTCACTGAAAAGTACAATATTGAATCCATATCTTTCGATTTGTAATTGGTTTCTGATCTATGCTCAATGCCTTACCAACCACCACTGGCCATCAGTTTTCTTGATGCTGTTCCTAATGAGTTGGATATGCTGCAATGTGCTTGGACTTAACCAGGACTTTTCTCTGTCTCTGACGACCATGATCCAGGAAATCATGACCTGAGGAAAAAGAAAATTATTATTTTTTTAGCAGGCATTTGCAAGTTGATTATCTTTTATATTTCATCTCAGATTATTGATGTCTTTGATTGCAGCAGGGCAGTTTCAAGTCTGAATTCAATAACCGTACCTTTTGCATTCATTATTTCTTTTGTAACTTTGTCGACGCCAGAACGTGGTGTCTCTTATGTACTGCCCAGTTGCATGCTGTATGATTTGATCAGGTTGTATGCAAAACAAAGCATTTCACTGTACCTAGGTACATTTGACAACGAAACATCATCGAACCATTAAAACATTGAATCCAGTGAATTCATTGAATTCAGGCAACTGAATCGTCCTTTCATAACCAGGGAACAATGATGAACGGTTATCTGCCTATTTGGTGACCTTTGGACAATCTTTGATCGGACTTTGCTGGCTTTAACTTGCACTAAACGTTATTCCCTTATCATGTAGCTGCACAGTGTAAAGGGCTCGATTGTAATCATGTATTGCCTTTCTGCTGACTGGATAGCACACAACCTTTCACTGTACCTCGGTACACGTGACAATAAACTAAACTGAACAGTGTGTGGTGCTGGGGAAATTCTTTGTCACCTCCCAACAGGTACTTGAGCTCCTTAGACTGCATTTTATTTTCATGCTTTTACTGTATGTTCATTTTGCTGCTTTGATCAACCTCATTGCATTACAATGCGCCTTATCTTTCATCTACCATTATGGACGCTGTTCATATGTTAATATGTTTTAGTTATTCAAGAGACTGAAACATTTTTACCGTGTTGTCAGATTGAATTTTCAACGCTTACACATCTCCATTGACATTTTAGTACTGGACTGAGAGGTATTTCATCCAGAAGTGATGTTAAATTGATGCTTGGTCTCCTTATTTAAACAAAGAAAAAACTGGCTTGGGGAGGAGCCAAAGGTACTGTCCTACCACAATAGTTAAGGACATTAGTGGAGTCTACATTGATAGAGTTTAAAATAAATGATGGATAACATGCATGTGAAATGTCAGATTGAAGCTAGATGTACCAATTCTGATCACCTTTAAAGATCCCATGCTATTATTTGAATAGTAGGACGAAGTGACAACTAATTTATTAATGGAAGAAAACTTATTTTCTCATTATAAACAGAATGAGATACCTACATAATATTAGTTAATTTGGTATTGATGTTGGTTTATTATTGTCATGTGTCCTGAGATACACTGAAAAGCACTCAGGAATGCCTGGGTTAACATATGATGAGCGTTAGATGGCACTGGGCTGGTACTCGCTGGAGTTTAGAAGAATGAGAGGGGACCTCATTGAAACTTATCGAATAGTGAAAGGCCTGGGTGGAGTGGATGTGGAGAGCATGTTTCCACTAGTGGAATTGTCTGGGACCAGAGGCTGTAGACTCAGCATAAAAGGACATACCTTTAGAGAGAAGATAAGAATTTCTTTAGTCAGAGGGTGGTGAATCTGTGGAATTTATTGCCATAGACGGCCATGGAGGCAAAGTCGTTGGGTATTTTTAAGGTGGAGATTAACAGATTCTTGATTAGTTAGGGTGTAATGGGTTATGGGGAGAAGAAAGGAGAATGGCATTGAAAGAGAAAGATAGATCAGCCATGATTGAATGGCGGAGAAGACTTGATGGGCTGAATGTCCTAATTCTGCTCCTATATAACTTGTGACCAGTTTTTGTTTGCGTGCTATCCAATTAAATCAGATAATGCTATACTTGAAAACAATCAAAGTAAAGAGAAAAGGGACCAATGTCCTCATTGAGGTAGATTGGAGGATTGGGACTAACCCAATGGGAAGAACATTCAGAATCTGATCTCAGCGGGGAAGAAGATGTTCCTGAGCCTGGTGGTAAATGCTTTCCAGCACATTATCAGGACATTGGCCAATTAATGTGCCGTTGAATTAAGTAATTAAGATCTTTTGGAGGCAGGCCAAGCCAACATCCTCAAATTGTTTTGAAAGTTATAAGTTTGGCATCCCCAGTCACCATGGGCACGACGGGGCATCTTGATTGTCGTGGATGAGTTGAGCCCAGCTTCTGTGCTTTTTGGTTCAATGTGCTGACTGTAGAAGTCTAGAGAAGCAGTTCGAACAGTTAGAACAAAATGCTGACGCAACACATGAACTGATTCAAGTATCCCTGCAGTAGCATTTTTGAGCATGAGGCTCCATCTTCAGCAAGATGAGAAAATGAGAAACTGTTGACTTCAACCAGTGTCCTGTGGTCTGAACACCCAAGTTGAGGAAGAGCTGAAGAGTCTAGAAGAATTTGTTGCAGCACTGTTATTTTGGGAAGTTCCCACATTGATACATTTACCTGTGGGTTTACAAATGAATGCAATCAGATATGGCTTTTAATACAAAGGCATTCACATTCAAGAATTGGAGGAACAGCATCGGATATTTCCCTTGGGCAGTTTACAACCCAGTGGTATGAATTTGATTTTTCTATCTTCAAGTAACCTCAGCATTCCCTCTCTATCCATTCCTCCCCCACCCAAGTTGCACCAGCTTCTCGTTTTCACCCAACAAACAGCTAAAAATGGCCTTTCCTATATCTCTCGTTTCCCTTTCCTGTGACTTTCAGTCTGAAGAAGGGTCTCGACCCGAAACATCACCCGTTTCTTCTCTCCGGAGATGCTGCCTGTCCCGCTGAGTTACTCCAGCTTTTTGTGTCATATCTTCACATTTTAGAAAACAGTTAAGACTGCTATTGTTTCTAAAAATGAAATTGAAGACTTCAGAGGAGTTCCATTCACTATAAGATGCCCATGTGCGTTCACGAGTTATTTGTAAGCTGTCAGCAGCATTTTGACCTTGTCCATTCAGTTTCATTTGTAGCAAAGTGGAGCATGTAGCATTAGTTTGCAAAGGCAAATGAAACACAATGAACACAAAATACAGCAGTCCACCAGTGTACGTGAGGCATAGAAGTAATCAGATGAAGCAATCATAGAGGGATACTCTCCACAATATTGAAAGGGCTGAAGATGAAGAAGAACAGTCTTTGAGCAGTTTTTACATTGTAGGAAGCAAAAAAATATCTGATTAACCATCAGAATTAATAACTAAAATTTTGTAAAACATATATAGACATTGCTTCCAATTGCTCGGTTATGCAGTAAAATGCGCACTGTCAGACGTACTTTAATATTACATATACCGAGGCACAGGTCTTACTATACACAAGCACGATCATACTTATATACTAGCGTGTAGGAATGGTAGATGACAGAGACAATGTACGTGTCACAACATTTTCCGTGCCATTTTGTATTGTTCATGTCCAAAGTTGTTAAAAATGGGTGTGGCTGTTGGTTACTGGAACTTTGCTGAATGTTTATGTCCTTTAATGGCTAACAAAGTTCCAGTAACCAACAGCCACACATACTCATCAGATGAAGCACCAAAGACAGCGGGGCAAATGGTGCATATTGTTCTTCATTAAAGAGATTAGGAAAACAAATTGACAATGATTATGACAAATTATGCCTATCGACCAACACTACAGTGCTGAAGATATTCGAGCTTGGCTTGGCACAGATCCTGGACAAAATCTTGATGCAATATATGAATGGATTCATGGATTCCCTGCAGTGGCATTTTGGGGCACGAGGCGCCCTATTCAGCAAGATGAGAAACTGATATATTGAAGTGAACAATTTTATTAATTTATTATATCAGTTTCGCATCTTGCTGAATATGGGGTCTCATGCCCTACAATGCCACTGCAGGGATCCTTGAATCTATTCATATATTAACACCCAAGATGAGGAAGACCTAAAGAGGTTGGAACAATAGAATACTGGATAAAATACAGTGAAGTACAGTTTGGCAAGATTGCCTATGTCTACGATAATTTCATAAGTTCTGGGAGCAAAATAGTTTAAAGAAGGGTCTCGACCCGACACGTCACCCATTCCTTCTCACCAGAGATGCTGCCTGTCCCATCAAGGTACTCCAGCATTTTGTGTCTATCTCTGATAATAATTGTACAATTGCAGTGGTGACTATTGAAAGTGAAAGTAAGCTTTAGTAATCCATATCCTTATCCTTTATAACTATAAAACTCTGATCTTATTTGTGGATTTGTGTATATATTTGTTTGTGCGCAATCACATCTTCTCGATAAAACGACGCGCTAACAGTAAAGTTTTTACATATTCCGGTAGAGATTTACCCCGTGAAGTCAAAAATCGCCTTTTCTGAAAAATTAATGCATTATTTCTCAGGTTGTTGATCAAAATGTTCAAAAATCTGAAGAAACTTGGAAAAAAATAACTGCTTTTCCCCTGTGTTTACAGCTGTGACGTCACAATGGGATTGTAGCCCTGCTCACAACATTGTTGCTATCCAAGTGAGTTCCGCTATCTCCGGAAAATGCAAATGCATTTTTTTTTAAGTCACAGTACACTGAGTTCTGCTAACTAGCAAGTGCAATTGCAATATTTATTTAAGTTTAAAAATGAGGGTGGGTGCATAAGGTGAAATGAGCAGTTGTCGGCTATGGGTGAGTGGTGGAATATTGCGTTGGGGAACGGGTTACATTGGGGGACCAGGCCTCCCATGGGGGCTATGGGCGAGAGGTGGAATATTGCGTTTGGGACGTGTTGCGTTGGTGGACCAGGCCTCCCTTGTTACAGGGACCCAACTTGGTCTAGTAACTATTAAAAGTCTGATCTGGTGCAATATATGAATGGATTCATGGATTTCCTGCAATGGCAAGTCTGATGGTGTTTATTTGTTTGTGTGTGATCACATCTTCTTGAAAAAACGAGGCGCGAACGGTAACATTTTTACATATTCCGGTAGAGATTTTTTCCATGGAGTCCAAAATCTGAAAAATGAATGCTTTATTTCTCGAGTTATTAATGAAAATGTTCAAAAATCTGAAAAATCTAAACGAGATGGTCTCGCTGATGATGTCACAATGGGTCTGCTCCGTGCGGCCTGCATTCCATGCGCTGCGAGTGACATAACACCCCCCCCCCCCCTGCTCAACTCGCAGTCCTTTGGTCGACACCCGCTCCACCCTGCTCCTCCCCGCTCCTCCCCCACTGCCGCCGCTTCCCCCGCCGCTCCCCACCACTCCCCGGTGCTCCCCGCCACTCCCCCGCTCCTCCCCGCTGCCCGTTGCTGCCCTCTGCTCCCCGCTCCCCTCCTCCTCTGCCCCCCTCCTCCTCTCCCACCCAAGGTACACAAAAATTCTGGAGAAACTCAGCGGGTGCAGCAGCATCTATGGAGCGAAGGAAATAGGCAACGTTTCGGCCCGAAACTTTGCCTATTTTCTTCGCTCCATAGATGCTGCTGCACCCGTTGAGTTTCTCCAGCATTTTTGTGTACCTTCGATTTTCCAGCATCTGCAGTTTCTTCTTAAACACTCCTCTCCCACCCATCTCCTCTCCCCATCTCCTCTCCCCCCCTCCTCTCCCTTCCCCTCCCCCTCCCCCCCCCCTCCTCTCCCCCACACTCCTCTCCCCTCCCATCCTCTCCCCCCCTCCCCCATCTTCCTCCCCCCCCCATCCTCACCCCCCCTCTCCCCCCCATTCCCTCCCCTCCCCGGCTTCTCTCCTCTCCCTTCCATGCTGTATTTCTAAACAAAACCAAACCAAACCAAACTTAAGCAAAAAAGAGAGTCAAATCCATTATTGATAGAAAAACAACAAATAACATCAATCTGAAATGAACTTTAAAATACTGCATTTCCACAGGTCACAAAGTAATTATTGATAAAACCATTTGGACCATCACCTCACCCATTGTCTTCATTCACAAAATCCAATTAATTCTTAAATTAATTCAGTCTACTTCCTGCTACGCAACCTGATATTCATCCCTTCTTCCCATTCCCCTTTTCTGTTCTTGCAATTTAAATTTTATGAATCTTTGTCACATTATTTATTTTATATCCATCTTTGAGGTTGTTCAATCTATTCATTTCACAAAAAGCCCATGTTCTGATTGTTACTCGAAATTGATTCAACATGTTACATTCACCCAAAATCAGCTAAATCACCATAGAAGTATGAGGAATTTGAAGTGCATATTACATCAGGAGAAGATCATTTCCATTATCATTTACATGAGCCTTGTTTTCAAAATTGGCCGCAGTCCCAGATTGAAATAACCACTATGTCAAGTTTCTCTGAGAAATGCCAAATTAGGCTCAAACCAATTCCATAGCTTCTAATCAAAATTTAAAATATAAAGAGACACACAAGAAAATCACCAGCAGACAATGAAACTAATAAATAGTTATGTCAACATTTTGGAAAAAGTTGTCTGTCATTTAAAATTAAATTACATGCTGAATAATACATGCTCAAATGGAAAGGGGCAGTGGTAGAGTTGCTGCCTTACAGCACCGGAGACAAGGGTTTGATCCTGACTACGGGTGCTGTCCATACAGAGTTCTCCCTGTGAATGCGTGTGTTTCCTCCGGGTACTCAGGTTTCCTCCCACATCCCAAAGATGTGCAGGTCTGCAGATTAATTGGCATCTGTAAATTGTCCCTAGTGTGTAAGATAGAACTAGTGGACGTTGGTGAACTAGTGTGATCGTTGGTCAGTGAGGCCTCGGTGGGCCGAAGGGCCTGTTATCCCACTGTATCTCTAAACTAAACTAAACAAAAGATGCTGATTATAATATTAATTTTATGATAAGCCAACATTAAAGTTGCACGATTAAAACCGCTGTAAATAAGATGCTCAAAATGTTAAGTAAAACTAGAAAATGCTAGAAACTCTGAAGTTTGGGCTGTATCTGTGGAAAAAGAGAACAATTTCATGTGTGGTAATGAATTCCGCAGGTTTTTTGGAGTAATGATTATGGTACATTACGCCAAATAAAGAGCCCTGTAAATCCTAACCTTGATCAATAGTATCATGTTGGTCAAAACTAATTTCATTTATTCAGAAGGAATAGTAAGGACAAACCAGTTGTTGTAGTTCATTTTCACTTTCAAAAGCATTTGACAAAAAGATTACTTAACAAAATCATAGTGTATGATATGAGGTATCATATGCTGGAGTGAACTGACGATTGTTTAACAAGCAGAAACAAGACCATTGGAATGAACAGCATCTTGGTCAGCATGGGCAAGTTGGCCCGAACGTACTGTACATGCTCCATGGCGCAGCTGGTAGAGTCATACAGCATAGAAATAGGCCTTCGGCCCAACTTGCCCATGCTGACCAAGATGCCCCATCGACACTAATCCCACTTGCCTGCGTTTGACCTATATCCTTCTAAACCTTTCCTATCTAATTGCCTGTTCAAATGTCTTTTGAATGTTGTGATCGTACCTGCCTCATCCATCTCCTCTGACAGCTCATTCCACATCTCCACCATCATTTGTGTGAAAAAAAATTGCCTTTATATTCTTTCCCCTCTCATGCTGAACCCTGGTTCTTGACGTCTCTGGTTCTTGATTCCTCTACGCTGGGTAAAAGACTCTGTGCATTCACCCTATCTATTCCTCTCATGATCTTATACACTTCTATAAGATCACCACTCATCCTCCTGTGCTCCAAAGAATAAAGTCCTGGTCTGCTCAACCTCTCCATATAACTTAGGCCCTCGAGTCATGGCAATATCCTCGTAAATCTTCTCTGCACCCTTTCCAGCTTAACAACATCTTTCCTATTCTAAAACTGAAAACAACACTCAAAATGTGGCCTCACCAATGTTTTGTACAACTGTAGCATAAAATCTCACCTCCTCTCTTCAACATTCTGACTGGTGCAGGCCAATGTGCCAATAGCCTTCTTGACCACCCTATACCTGTGACGCCACTTTCAAGGAACTATGCAGCTGCACTCCTAGATTCCACCAGTCTACACTACACCCCAGTGCTTTGCCATTCACTGTGATCTACAGTGTGAGGAACCTGGGTTCGATCCTGGCTTCTGGTGCTGGCTATATCTGAGTTTGCACATGTTCCCAGTGATCGTGTGGGTTTCCTCCGGGCGCTCTGGTTTTCCCACATCACAAAGACGTGGAGGTTTACAGATTCATTGGCCTCTGTAAATTGCCCCGAGTGTGTAGAGAGTGGATGAGAAGGGTTAACAAAGCGAGTGTGAATGGAAGAGTGAAGGTCAGCATGTGCTTGGTGGTCTGAAGGGCTTTTATTTCAAAACTAAAACTACACTGTAAGATAAAATGCAGGTTCAGCAAGCAATTAGAAAGGTGACTAGTATATTATCCCTAATGCAAGAGGATTTGAATGTAAGATTGGAGATGTTTTGTTCAAATTACTCAGAGCGCATGTGAGACTGCAACTGAAACATTGCGTGCAGGTCTGATGTACAAGACATCAACAAATGTTGATTCTTCTGCCTCCGGTTTGAGCCTCCTGTCCACTCAGATAAATAAGCCTTCTCCTTCAGCCAGTAGCAGATTTGTGGTGACATTAGAAAACACTGCGCTTTTTATCCGCTGCGTTTGTAGCTCCTTTGCATCTTCCCATGCAGTCACGTTGCACTTCATCAGTATACTGCGGAATTGCACTGAATTTCTTCCCACAGGAGTTTAAGCAGAGCAATTTTACATCAGATCCCAGTTTTGAATGCAGTCAATGGCAGAGGCAGCTGCGCCACTGTGCCCAGAGTTCATGCTACAGAGGATAGAAGTGCTTTATTGTTGGCCACGTCAGAAGCCTGCACTTCCCCAAGTTTATAGTTTAGTTTAGTGCCACATGCACCGAGGTACAGTGAAAAGCTTTTCTCATGTGCTAACCAGTCAGCAGAAAGACAATACATGATTAGAATCGAGCCGTCCATAGTGTGCAGTTGCATGATAAAGGGAATCATGTTTAGGGCAAGAAAGTCTGATTGAAGATAGTCCGAGGATCTCTAGTGAGGTCGATGGTTGCTCAAGACCCCAGCTCTGCAATGCTTTGGCTGGAAAAGCTGCAGAAAAGGCAAAGGAAAAGCAGCACCTCGGCTCAAATTTGTGAGATGACCTGGATCATTAGTTTTGGGCGGGAAAGACAAATGACGTAAAAAGTATTCAAGCAAATTTGCATCATTGTACACATCATAGTATCACAAATATTAGGAGAAATGGTGCATAGTTGGTCTCCTCACCCCTGAATGACATTTCCAAATTGATTGAATAGAAAGATACAGCATGGAAACAGTCTTTTCAGCCCATTAGGATAGGTCCATGCTGGTAACTGTTAATACTAGTTCTATGTTATCCCACCTTCGCATCCACTCCCTGCATAATTGGGGCAATTTACAATTAATATACTGCTCCCCATAACCTCTGACACCTGTACTAATCAAGAATCCACCTAGCTCTGCCTTCAATCCACTGACTTTGCCTCCACAGCCATCTATGGCAAAGAATTCCACAGATTCACCAGCCTCTGACTAAAGAATTTCCTCTTCATCTCCTTCCTAAAAGAACGTCCTTTAATTCTAAAGTCCCGTCCGTCCGCACACTCGGTCTACTGGAGCAGTTCCCGATCCTGGTCCGCCTCAGGGTCCTGCAGTGCCTTCCCCCGTTGCCTTCGACCGGCCCGGCTCAGCCCACGAACCGACGTCCCTCTACTCGCCCGGCCATCTTTGCATCCTGATAGCACCAGTATATAAATGCTATGAATTTAAATATAAAGAAAACGGCATCAGTGCATCACCAGCCTCACAGCGTTTGGAGTTTGGTTGCTTTTGAGCCACAGATTTGAGGAGTTTAGACCTTCTCATGTCGTGACAGAGTGATGCACTGCTGGGCTGCAGAGGAACTAACACACCTACTTGGCCAGGCACGACAGCAAATGTCATTCGCAGGCATTGTTCTGCTTTGCTTTCGCAATCACCTTTTTGAGATTTCCAACAGATTGAGGGAAAGTTAAATTGTTCCCACACGGCAGGTTTTAAAAGTTGAGCTTTTTTTTCCCTCTCTGGTAACATGAATGAATCACTTTGATTGAAAGCTGCTTGATGCTGAATTTTAAAAGCTATTGGGGAAGTGGAGCTCGTTAATGATGGTGATGGGTTGGGTTTCACGTTGGTTGAATCTCTTGCCTTTATTCTTTGTGCTCATTACCACATTCTGTGTTTGATTTATTCCCATTGTCACTCCTTCTGTCTGCTTCATCCCCATTGTTATGTCCTTTTATATTCAAGCCTTTTCACACATTATTCCAAACCTCTGTCCTTTTTCCCCCAACCCCCATAAATGTCCTGGGGTTTGTTAATTGCCTCAGTTCACATTTTCTATTCCCACAGTTCTATGTGTGGCGAGCTTCTGGCTTTCTCTTCTCATCACAGAAACTGTGTTACAGTTTGCAGATCCCTTAAACCTATTTTTGATTTCAAGCAATAATATCAATGTTTAAAAGGAATAGTTTGAATTATTTATAAGGTTATGATTAATGAATCAGAATGCTTGTGTGCATGTGTAATGTGACAATAATATAGAAAAATAAACTAAACTAAAGTAAGAGCATTGTAGGACCCTTGTCATAATAAATAACATTTTTAAAACGAGCCTCTGAATAAAAGGACGTACATTTAGAAAGGAGATGAAGAGGAATTTCTTTAGTCAGAGTGCAGTGAATCTGTGGAATTCCTTGCCACAGAAGGATGTTGAGGCCAAGTCAATGGATATTTTTAAGGCGGGGATCGACAGGTTCTTGATTAATATGGGTGTCAGAGGTTATGGGGAGAAGGTAGGAGAAATTGGTTGAGAGGGAAATATAGATCAGCCATGATTGAATGGTGGAGTAGACCTGATGGGCCGAATGGCCTGATTCTGCTCTATGAACTTACGAGACACGAGGAACTGCGGGGACTGGAATCTTGAACAATACCCAAACTGCTGAAGTAACTCAGCGGGTCAGGCAGCATCTGTGGAGGGAATGGATAGGCGACATTTTGGGTTGGGATCTTTCCCAAAGGGACTTGGGAGTGCTGGTGCAGGATTTATTTGTTGGTCGAATCAGTAGTAAGGAAGGCCAATACAATGTTAGCATTCATTTCGGGAAGACTAGAATGTAAAGGCAAGCATGTAATGCTGAGGCTTTATCAGGTGCTGGTAAGGCCACATTTGGCATATTGTGAGCAGTTTTCGGTCCCATATCTGAGGAAGGATGTTTTGGCATTGGAGAGGGTCCAGAGGAGATTTATGAGAATGATCCTGGGAATGATTGTTTAATGTATGATGAGCGTTTGATGGCTCTGGGCTTGTACTCACCGGAATTTAGACAGATAAGGGGGGATTTCATGGAAACCTACAAAACGATGCATGGCCTAGATAGAGTAGATGTGAAGATGGTGTTTCCACTCGTGGGAGAGTTTAGGCCCAGTGGGCACTGCCACAGAATTCAAGGATATACTTTTAGAATGGAGATGAGGAGGAATTTCACTAGCCAGAGGATATCTGTGAATCTATGAAATTTATTGCCACAAACGGCTGTGGAGTATTGGCATTGAAAGACATTGGGTATTTCAGATTCAGATTCAACTTTAATTGTCATTGTCAGTGTACAGTACAGAGCCAACGAAATGCAGTTTAAAGTTGTGATTGATAGGTTCTCGATCAATTAAGGGCCTGCCCCACTTAGGAGACCTAAATAGCAACCTCTGGTGACCTTGCCCGCCACCCTAAAAAAAATCAAGGTCGAGGTGACCTGCAACCTCCTACCACCTCCCACGCATATGTTGAAAACCTTCCTCGACTATGAAGAAAACCTTCTTCGACCTACAGCGACCTCCTTCGACTATGTTGAAATCTGGCTTCGACCATGCACGTTTTACTCGAGGATGGTCTCTGTTAAATTGGTCCGCGATTGTCCTCAAACAACCAAACTGAAAACCAACAACGACCAGCGTCAACTGGTTTCAGCTCACATGATCACATGATAAAATTATGTCATGAATGCATTTTTTTTCTTACAATAAAACCCTCCCAGGTTTTTTTTAATTATTCTGAACCATGCGAGCAGGGATGGAACTAATTAGGTGGATGTTACAAAAAGTACATCTACTGCTGTCAGCAGCAGCCCTTTTGCTTCATCAGCCTTTCAGGAAAGGCAGAAGGGAAAGCACAAGGGTGAAGAGCCATCACTTGTTCAAGTTTCCTCTGCTAAAAGAACTCTCCAACTATGATTGAGCATGCCCAGGAGTGACAGAGATCACATGCTTATGTTTATATTGACCTTTTTTTCAACCAATTTTGTTCCACCCCGGAAGTATTACCTTCGACTACCTTCAACCTCCCTTGACTACCTTCGACTAGCATCACAACCGGCTTCGACTAGACCTGCGACAAAAAAATTATCGATTTTTAAAACGGCAACCTATTTTTAGTCGAGGCCGGTTTTAATCATGACGAAAAAGTAACAGCAACCTAGATGAAGCCTCGACCACGCGGAAACCACTTTTGACAATTAGGGAGAGTGACCAAAACCTCCTGTGACCTCATGGAAACCTTGGGTGGCGGACAATGTCATCAGAGGTTGCTGTTTAGTTCTCCTAAGTGGGACAGGCCCTTAAGGGTGTCAAAGATTACAGGGAGAAAGCAGGAGAATTGGGTTGAGAAGGTAAAATAGACCAGCTTTGATCGAAGGGTGGAGAGAAGTCGATGGGCTGAATGGCCTAATTCTCCACCTATGTCTTGTGCTCCCTTCTGGTCTTCTACTTGCGTCCCAACTGACAAGAATGATTTTCTGGTCATTATCAAAATTCTCTTTGTTGGAGCTGGCTGTGGACAAACAAAAAGACAAAGTGCTGGAGTAACCTAGTGTGCCGCATGGTATAGCATCTCTGGAGAACATGGACTGTTGATGTGCTGGGTCAGGACTCTTCTTCAGACTGATTCTACATTTTATTGCTGTGGATAAAGCAGCTGCTGAATTTCCTATAGTGGCGGAGCGGTAGTTGCTACCTTACAGTGCAAGCGACCTGGGTTCGATCCTGACTTTGGTACTGTCTGTATGGAGTTTGTACGTTCTCCCTGTGACTGCATGTGATTTCTCCGGGTGTTCTGGTTTCCTCCCGAACTCCAAAGCGGTGCAGATTTGTAGATTAATTGGTTTCTGTAACAAGTCCCGAGTGTGTAGGATATAACTAGTACATGGATGATCGCCAGTTGGACTGGACTGGGTGGCCTGAAGGGCCTGGTTCCACACTGCATCTTTAAATTAAACAACACCTAGTGAGCCACTGCTATTGACATTTGTATTTTAAGATAGAAAAACCTTGTGGTCAGTAAAAATGCATGCAAGCTATTAGTCTGGCAACTCTGTTGCTGTTCGATAAGGTAAGCTTTTTGTGGAAGGACTCTTTGTGGGGTCTGAATAAGGGTCCCGACCCGAAACATCACCCATCCCTTTTCCCCAGAGATGCTGCCTGACCCACTGAGTTACTCCAGCGCTTTGTGTCCATCTTTGGTATTTACCAGCATCTGCAGTTCCTTTCAATACAAGCTTTCTGCAGAGTTTATCCTCTAACTCAACACAAATTATGACAAGCGTATAAAGATTAAAAGAGCCTCCTGCGGTCAACGTATTGATATGGAAAAATAAGATCACAGTGTGAGGCGCATTGGTTATTGTTAAAGTCGAGCTTGTAAAAAGCAGAATAGAGACGCTTAACCAGTAAGGTTCACCCTGCCATTTAATCCTCTTCATCTACTAGGCTGCATGTTTGATGATAACTGGCAACCATTAATGTGGATTTCCTGAAGATTCATTTCAGGAGACAGCAGGTGGTGGTGGTGGTGGAAATGGAGTGTTACACTTCCAAGAGTCATGTAATCTAATTTGCACACAGTGGCTGGATTGTAGTAAAGGCAGCTGAATGCCCACTTGCCCTTTGGAGAAGATTAGCATCTTATTTTTGTTTCCATGGGGAGTTCTGGTATCTATTTGTTTCTCCTATCTGTCCTTAAACATACAAGATTGTATGCTTAAAAAGAAACATTTGCTTTAGGGTGGCACAGAAGCTGAGTTGCTGCCTTATGCCCCTGTCCCACTTAGGAAACCTGAACGGAAACCTCTGGAGACTTTGCGCTCCACCCAAGGTTTCCGTGCGGTTCCCGGAGGTTGCAGGTGGTTGCCGGAAGTTGCAGGTAGTGGAAGCAGGTAGGGAGACTGACAAAAACCTCCAGGAACTGCACGGAAACCTTGGGTGGGGCGCAAAGTCTCCAGAGGGTGGTGTCTGTACAGAGTTTCTATGTTCTCCCTGTGACTGCGTGTGTTTCTCCAGATGCTCTGGTTTCCACCCACACTCCAAAGACGCAGAGGTTTATAGGTTAATTGGCTTCTTTAATTTTTAAATCTTTGCTTATGTGATCGCAGGCTAGCGTGTACTAAGAGGGCCTGTTTCCAATAGTCGATCAATAGTCAATATTCAGATTTATTCGTCACATACACAATGAAGTGCAGTGAAATGAAGTTGCCAGCAGTGGTACAATAAAAAGGAACACACAGTACACAATAAAAATTTAACACAAAACTTCCACCACAGCATTCATCACTGTGGTGGAAAGCACGAGGTACTGTCAGACCTCCTCCATTTTTCCCCGTGGTCGGGACCATAACCTCTGCAGTCACCGCTGTGGGCGGCCAGATGTACAGGCCCTCTCGTCTGGAAAGTAAGTCCCGAATCGGTGCTTCCCTACCGGAGACCGTGGCTTCAAGTTGATGTAGGCCGCAAGCCGGCGGTCAAAGATCTGAGTCCCCACTGTGCCACAGTTAGAAGCACCGCAGACCGTGGCTTCAAGATGTTGTAGGCCGCGGGCCGGCGGTCGGAGCTCTTCTCCAGGGATCCCCGGTGAGGGATCCCGCTCCAGATGGTATGTCCTCGCCGCGCCTGCGGTTAGAAGCACCGCAGACCGTGGCTTCAAGATGTTGCAGGCCACAGGCCGGCTGTCGGAGCTCTTCTCCTCGGTCCTCAATGAGGGATCCCTGGCTCCGCAGACCGCGACTTCAGGCTGCAGCGGGCCAGCGATCGGAGCACTCCTTTCTGGCGGCCCCCGGCAAGGTCTCGCCCGCTCCGCAATGAAAAGTTTACGCTGCGCCCGCTGCTGAAGCTCCGGGCCCGACTCTGGGAAAAGCCGCACCAATCCTTGGTGTTAGGCTGCGAAAGAGGCGACATGGATAAAGTCACCTCTCCGTGGAGGAGGCGACCGAAAGCGGTTCCCCCCTTACACCCCCTCACCACCCCCCACACAAGACACACCGAGAAACATTAAAACACACATACTAAAAAAACCAAAAAAGTAGAGATGACTAACACGCTGCTGGTAGGGCAGCCGTCTCGCAGCGCCCACACCGACCAAGCTGTATTTCTAAAGTCTGATGTCTTTATCTCATATTTTGACCAATTTCTTAAATATAATGGATAATTCCATTCTTCAGGGAACTTTTAAAGTGCCCTTAACCAGGCTGCTATATTATTTTGTTCTGCTGATACCACAGATTACTTTAGTTTGACACAGATTTTGTCAATGGATATTTCAACCGACATTTCCCAAGAATCACTTCAGCATTCAGCTGGATATAAAATCTGACATAAAACCAGTAGAGAGATTTGGAGCCAAGGGGGAAAAAAAGCATACAGATACATGGCATTGTTAAGTAACTCCCTGTCTTATTAATCTTGTGAAGTTAAAGCTTGAAGCCATCAAACCATAAATGTTAGTGCATCAAACACAGGGAGGGTTCAGAAACACCAATTGTGGTCGAATCTACTCCTGATTTAACATAACAGGTTATGATGCTCCAAGAAAAATTTAGAGATTTGGAAAACACAAGGATAATGTGAAGAGCTTTTTTTGCAATTGCTGAAGCAAATGTTCCAAAAGCGTGCAAATGTTTGGGTCTACGTTTAAACCTGTTTATTATGAGTATTAATGCTGACAGCACATTCTCTCTGCTCTTTTGTTTGAGGTGGGACTCTGTTAGTAAGCTAAGTATGTTTTGGCTTGAAACAAACACGAAAATTTGAAGAAAATAATGCACAATGATAGCCTTCATGTCGTAGGAGCAGAATTAGGCTATTTGGCCCATCGAGTGTACGCCATTTAATCATGGCTGATTTAGCTTTCCCCCTCAACCCCATTCCCTGCCTTCTCCCCATAACCTTTGACACCCTCACTAGACATGAACAACATGTGCAGGCACAGGGAGAACGTACACACTCTGTACAGACATCACCCGTCGTCAGGATCGAACTCGGATCTCTGGTGCTGCAAGGCAGCAACTCTACTGTTGTACCACTGTGCCAATGCATGTTAATTGTACATGAATTTCTATAGAGTACGACCACCACTCTAGCTATAACAGAAGTTATGAGGATAATTACGCAGGGAGTAGACCTGACCTGGCAGTAAGGTTGATGGAAAGAATGTCCTGTCTTTTCCTGTTCTACGTATAGTGATGGAATATTATTTATAGGCCAAACTATATCAGTGATAGAAATGTTGATATAGGGTTCACGGTGACATTGTAGACAGATGTGAACGCGAACTCTACTAAATGCTTAAGAGCTGGGGGACTGCAGCAGAAGGTAAACAGAAAGAAAAGCTTCATTTGGGCTGATTGCCACTCCTCGTCAAACATATAAATGTGTCATTAACATAGATGGAGGTTCCCAACTGAGTCTATATACTTATCCAGACAACTAATAAGTTGATAGCTTTACTGGTCACATACTGTAGATTATGTGGTTGAGCACTGAAGCTTGTGTGGATACAACAAACTCCATAATTGGCCACCCTCTGTAAACTCTGTGCAGTGTTTGTGTGTGTTTCTCTGTGTGTGTGTACAACTGATGTCAATTTTTTGCCCTAGGAAAATTAATGGATTTGAAAATTAACAAAATGCTGACGCAATAAAATTGAAATAAAAATCATCCCAGGCTATCAGGCAGTATTTATGGGAAGAAAATCAGGGGTTCTTCAATCTGAAACATTAGTTCTGTTTCGCTTTTCACACATCACGCATGTTTCCAGCATTTCTATTTATAGCCATATACAGTGTGGTAATAAGCCCATCAGCCCAACCAGCCCACTCCGACCAACATGTCTAATCTACACTCGCCCCATCTGCTTGCATTTGGCCCATATCCCTTTAAACCTGTCCTATCCATATACCTGTCTAAATGTGTCTTAACCATTGTGATACCACCTACCTGAACTCCCTCTTGCTGCAGCTCATTCCATACAGTTGCCTCTCAGTTTCCTATCAAATCATTCCCCCCTCACCTTAAACCTATGCCCTCTGGTGCTTGATTCCCCTACATTGGGCAAGAGTTTCTCCTATCTATTCCTCTCATGATTTTGTACACCTCTATAAGATCACCCCTCATCCTCCGGCACTCCAGGAATCAGGGTCCTAGCCTGCTCAACCCTCAAACCCTGGCAACATCCTTGATGCGATGAGTCAAAAGCTGCAGTTGGGCACATTTCCCGCTGGTGAAGTCACCAGGGAAGCTGGATATCTCCCTTTGCTACCACATCCTACAGGAAGAGCATGTTCCTGCCCAAACTGTGTGGGAATTGTGGGAAGAACTGAGCCGTTCCTCCATTTTATCATGACCATGGGTGTTACATCCTTCTGTTGGAATTGAACCTTCCTCCTGGGAGGTTTTCCTTCTGTGTTTGGCTAAATATGCCAGTTAATTTGTTTTTTTGTGCGACGGGGGCATGTTTTTGAGGGGGAAATGACAGAATGCTGGATGACATTAGTTAACCTTGCGAACAAGTGTACGTGGCTGATCTGATATTGAAGCTATAAAAAATGATATAAACATGCTGCAGAGCAGTCTCTTTATTGACGAGTTATTGCATGCTTGTTATTGTGAATAAAATTGAAGTTAATTGTCACTCACATCTGGGGTTATTATTTTGTGACCGAGCATACTGCATACTGTTTACACTAAATCTGAAGAATAAAATTAAAAGCCCTGACTGTTCTTATCCTTACCTCGGTTCAGACTCCTCGATGAAGGCATGAAGCCAAAGCCTCAGCACTTTCTGCACAAACACTGCACAGAGTGACACAGTGGCACGGATGGTAGAACCGCTGCCTCACAGCACCAGAGACCCGGATTCGATCCTGAACTCGGGTGCTGTTTGTGTGGAGTTTGCAGGTTCTCCCTGTGACCATGTGGGTTTCCTCCTGGTGCTCCGGTTTCCTCTCACATCCCAAAGACATGTGGGTTTGTAGGTCAATTGGCTTCTGTAAATTGCCCCCTGTGAGTAGAGATGCGAAAGTGGGATAATATAGAATTAGTGTGAAGAGGTGATCGATGGTCAGCATGGACTCGGTGAGCTGAGGAGCCTGTTTTCATGCTGTATCTCTGAACCAAACTAAACTGCACTTGGAACTCATACATTGCCACTTTCACAATAACCATTCAAAATTGGCCACTTCACTGAAGCCTGACTCCCTTTTATTCTGAGACTAGCAAGTTCTTACGTTTGTAGATGTTTTTAAAATCTTGCACGCTTCCTCTCTTCTTAGCTCTGCAGTCTCTTCTGAAACTATAATGCTGTCCAAATGACAAAGTGTTTAGTTTAGTGATACTGCATGGAACAAGCCCACCGTTCCGTGCCAACCAATGATCCCTCGTACTCTATCTTGCATTAAACGATATTCCCATCATCCTGTCTCTGTACTCTGTGGATGACTGTAATCATGTATCATGTATTGTCTTCCCGCTGACTGGTTAGCACGTAACAAAACCTTTTCACTGTACCTCGGTACACATGATAATAAACTAAACTAATACACTAGTTCTGTCCTACACGCTATGGACAATTTAGAGATGCCATTTATTTAGCCTGCAAACTTGCATGTCTTTGGAGTATGGGAGGAAACTGGAGCACCTGGAGAAAACCCACGCGGTCACAGGGAGAATGTACAAACTCCGTACAGACAGCACTAGTAGTCAGGATCGAACCCAGGTCTCTGGCGCTGTAAGGCACCAATTCTACCGCTGCACCACTATGCATGGCAGTAGCTTGCCTTCCTTTTTATGAACCACCTGATGTGATGGGAAGTTGAGTATCGCACAACAAGTCTCGTAAGTTTGGATTCCTGAGTTCAATCAGTAAAGAACCTGGGAAAATCAGACCTGAGGAGTCTCTCTTCCAGTTAAATGCAATAAACTGAGAACTTCATACCTGGTTGAGTTTGCTTTTCAGTCTGTTGTCAATCTGCCTTAATGAATTGATTTCAGTGAATGAATGAATAAGCACCACCAGCTGATAATGTTGTAGCTGTACTATATATTATACCTTGTTAACCTGCTGTTCAGACTGCCATTTAACCAAGTTCAATGCATTAATTTTCTTTGTCAGCGATTGACTCTCAACTGGAAGTACATCACCATGTTTTATATCAAAAAACATTGCTTGGAGAATATTCATAAGAGCAGAATGTAGAACAGTACTGCACAGGAACAGGTTGAATTTGCCCAAACATATTGCCACATTAAACTAATCTGATCTGCCTGTACATGGTACATGTTCCTCTATTCCCTTCCTATTCATGTATCTAACTAAGTGCCTCTTATACATTGCTATCACATTTTCTTCATAAGTTCATAAGTCATAGGAGCAGAATTAGGTCATTTGGCTCATCAAATCTATTCTGCCATTCAATCATGGATAATCTATCTTTCCCTCTCAACCCCATTCTCCTGCCTTCTCCCCATAACCCCTGCCATCCTTACTAATGAAAAATATGTCAATCCTCGCCTTAAAAATATCCATTGGCCAGTTTTCCTCAGCCATCTGTGACAATGAATTCCACTGATTCACCACCGTTTGACTAAAGAAATTCCTCCTCATCACCTTTCTAAATGTATGTCACTTTATTCAAAGGTGATGGCCTCTGGCCCGCGACTCTCCCACTAGTGGAAACATCTCCTCCATATTCACTCTATCCAGGCCTTTCATTATTCGATAAGTTTCAATGAGGTACCCCCTCATCCTTCTTCTATCACTTTTGCAGGCAGCTCGTTCCAAGCACCCGCAACTCTCTATGTTAAAATATTTTTGCCATGCAAATAGTAAGATTAAACGAGAACTTACCAGTTCGAAGTTTGATCATTATTTTATGAGGAGTACGTTGAGGAACTACGTGAAGAACCCCGCCAGGACGCATGCGTGTCATTCTTCAAAGCAGCGGTGTGAAATCACAGATAACTGTAATGACTAAACATAGTAAGATTAGAGAAGAAGATACCAGTTGAGTATATGATCAAGGGTGGGAGCGGAGGGCACGTAATCCCTCAACGTACTCCTCATAAAATAATGATCAAACTTCGAACTGGTAAGTTCTCGTTTAATCTTACTATTTTACTTCGGAGTCACGTGAGTGATTACGTGAAGATTTTAAAGCTCTGTGATTCCATGC
Organism: Amblyraja radiata; assembly: GCF_010909765.2. Classification (NCBI taxonomy): domain Eukaryota; kingdom Metazoa; phylum Chordata; class Chondrichthyes; order Rajiformes; family Rajidae; genus Amblyraja; species Amblyraja radiata. The sequence continues at coordinate 38,192,415 of NC_045969.1, read as the reverse complement.
CGTGGAAACGAGTCCATGCATCACATCTGCCTTGATTATGGGGAGAATAGTGTTAACATTATTAGACATCAATACGATATTGAAAAACAACGATAAATTTATTAACACCAATTATAGCCCCTATTTATGGGGTAAAATTATATTACAGAACTTAAAATTGTTTCTGCAAATGTTCCAGGTTCAATTACTAGTTTGTTATAAAATCGTTGGAAAGTTTTCTCCATTGACCATCCTGCTGCTTGAGGATTTGGTCCATAGGAACATCCAACTTCATAGCTGCCGATGTAGCTGCAGCCCTGGTGGAGTGAGATTTTAAAATGTTAGTGTCTACTCCAGCCTTTATTAGGACCTGTTTTAGCCATCTCGAGATGGTCTGGACTGTCACTTTTTTGTGTGGCTGTTTGTAGCTGATTAAAAGTGCCATTTCTTTGCCTCTGATGATCTTAGTATACTCCATATATAATAGCAAGTGTGTTACAATACAGAGACGATCATCTGTCGGGTAGGCCCTGAATTCTATTTTTAGGCCTGCTGACCCCTGTCTGTTCTGTTTGACTAATTCATTGATGTGAAAAGTTAAATTTCCAGATGAAGTAGTCATGTTGTCCAGACTTAGTTTCTGTAGCAACTGGACCCTTTGTGCCGTGACCAAGGCCATCAGCATGACTGTTTTCATAGTCAGTTTCTGTAGGGACAGAGCTGTAGCTGGAGACCAGTTTCTTAACATGGTCAGTACAATGCTCACATCCCATATTTGGGAGTACCTGGTTCTTGGGGGATTAACATTAAAAATGCCCCTCATGAGTTTAGTTACCAGGGGGTGTGTCCCAACAGAATGCCGCTCTGTTCCTTGCCACAGGTATGTTGACAGAGCACTTCTGGCGCAGTTGATGGCACTATAACTGAGCCCCTCATCGTAATGGAGGCTTGCCAGGAATTCCACAACAGACGGGATGTTCATAGATCTGTGGGTGATGTTATTGTTGTGACAGTACATTTCCCATTTCTTGATGTACACCAAGTACTGTTTTTTGGTGGACTGTCTGTGGGTCGCTGAAATAATATCCACTGTTCGGTCCGTCAGTCCCAGGTGTAGTAGAGGTGCTTTCAAACTCTACAAATTAATAGGTTTATATAATTATGACATGGGTGACTTTCCCTTGTTACGGGATGAACCAGTAAATTAGGTCTATGATGGATGGTGATGCATGGTTCTAATACCATGTCGAGTATCACCGGGAACCATGGTTGAGTAGGCCAATCGGGTACTATCAAAATACCAGATGCAGAGTCTGGCTGTATTTTCCTTATTACCCGACTGATGGGGCAGAAAGGAGGGAATGCATAAATAAACAATTTCCCCCAATGCAGCGAAAATGCATCTGTTGCCGCTGCCCCAGGGTCTGGTTCCCATGAAACATAGTTCGATAACTGGTGATTGAGCCTGGATGCGAATAGATCAATATCTGGTGTTCCATACCGTGCTGTAATTTCAGCAAATACTTTTTTATCCAACATCCATTCGGTGTTTTCATTGAATTTGCGTGACCTGGTGTCTGCCACTAAATTTAGTTTACCTGGTAAGTAGGTAGCTGATATCCAAATATCTCTCTGGATACACCATTGCCAAATTGTGTTGGCCAGATTGTCACATGATGTCGATTTGTTTCCACCCATATGGTTGATATATGCTACCACGGTGGTGTTGTCAATTTGTAGTCTAACATGCTGGTGATATGACCCAGAACAATATGACTTAAGGCCATGGAATGCACCTAACATTTCCAGGTAGTTTATGCCCAGTGTTTGTAATAATGATGCCTCCTGTGCATTCCATCTCCCTCCACAGCTGGAGATGGAATTGGTAGCACCCCAACCAAGTGCACTGGCATCAGTTTGTAGTACCATAGACGGGTTGCTGATAATGATTGGATTGGAACAATGCCCAATGTTATCTTTCCACCATTTTTGTTCCATTATGGCCTCTGTTGGTAGCTTAATTGGTCTGTCAAAATGACCACCATTAATTTTGAGTGCTTGTATTTTAGCCCTCTGTAAATTTTGATAATGTAAAGGTCCGAATTGTGTGGCTGGAAACGCAGCCACAATTTTGCCAATTATTCTTGCTACCTGTCTGATGGATGGTTTACTGATGTCAATGATTTTGCTGCAAGCCTCTATTAAGGCTTTAACCTTTTCTTTCGGCAAAGTCACTGACATGTGAACTGAGTTAATGGTGAACCCCAGATAAATCATTGTGGTTGAAGGCGTTAATTTAGATTTAACTGGATGGATGATAAACCCCAGTTTTTCAAATAATTGTTTTGTGGCTGTTACCGTTTGTTTAGCCAATTCCAAAGTTTTGCCCACAATAAGTATGTCATCTAGATATGCCATTACCATGTGTTTTTGTTTCCGCAGAAACGCTAGGGCTGGTTTCAAAATTTTAGTGAACAGCCTGGGGGCTGATGTTAGATCATTAGGTAGTGCCCTGTACTGCCAACCTGACCCATCCAGTTGAATTTTAAATAACATCCGTGGTCACCTCTTATGGGTACTGTATAGTAAGCATCTTTTAAATCGATGCTTGCCATGTAGTAACCTTTGGAAATCAATTGCTTAGCAGTAACAAAGGTTTCCATCTTGAAATGAATATATTGTACGAAAGTATTCAAATTAGTCAAATCTATGATGATGTGGCAACCACCATCTTTCTTGTTTTTGATAAAGATATTGGACACGAATTCCTGTGATTCGTGTTGGGTTTTCTCAATTACTCCTTTTTTATAAAGTCGCTGTAGTTCAGCGTGTGCTTTTGATTTTTCTTTGCCTGTAAGCACGAACATTCAGTTCGGTACATGCTGAACTGGAGGGTTATGTTTTTGTATAAATTCTATGGTATATCCCTGGATACTGCTTAAAATATAAGTGTCGGTAGTTAACTTATTCCATGCATCCAGATAGAAGTGTAATCTCCCACCAACCTCCATGCTCCCTTCAATTCGTAAGGAACCAGACCCACCTACCTCCATGGTTACCAGTGGTAGGTTTATTACTTTTTCGGTATCCTCCGTGGACGTTGAGGCGCCGGTGTCTGGGTCTGTAGTTGGGTTGGTGTTGGGGGTTTGCGCATTTTCCAGGAAGGCCGGTCTGGGCCATGGCCTAAAAAAGACCGATGTTGAGTGTACCTGGCCTTCGAGCTTTCACCAGTTTGTCTTGTCCGACTGGTGGGTGCGTAGGGGTGCTGTTTCTGGCCGAAGTAGTTTTTAGACGTTGCTTTAATGAGCCCCAGGGTTTTAGCCTCTTCGTCAAGTTCTTTTACCTGTTTGGATAAGTCACCTCCAAATAGTAATATTGGTGGTTTGGAGGTTCCGGGTTTGCACAGGCCTGCAAATTTGGGGTCTAAAGCCGGTTGGATGGCACTCTTCCTAATACTATTTAACTCGTATTGGGAGTTGCAAAATAAAGCCAGTGCATCCTGCTGATCTTGTGTCATGTCTTTTTCGTTTATTGTGCGGGCGAAAGCCGTAATTCCCGCTGTTAGGACTTTCAGAACTTTTTGTAGTTTCAAGTCCCTGGCTCTGATTGATGCTCCGACATGTTTCCAAATACACTGGTTGACACTGGGAACATTCAGTGATTTGTAGTTCCCTGGTGGTAAGTGTCTTGCTGTGGTGTCCAATAATGCCTGTCCTTGTAGCTGATTGAATGACATGTAGTCGATACCTGCAGCTATTTTAGGTTCCAGGTTTTGGCCAGTTTGGTCAGGTTGAATGAACTGGGACACCATATCCAATAGGTTTTTGTTTTCTTGCACCCCATGCACACAAGGAGTATGTTCTGCACACCCCTCTTCAGGGTCAGCCCAGAATTGACCCCCCGTACTCCCCTGTGATTAGGGAGAAGCACTGTGCAGCCCTACAAGAGGTACTGCTGTAGGACTTACTAGCTGCCCACTGTGACTAGTCAACATCTCCCGGAGCCTGTCACTTTGGAGCATTTGCTCCATCAGCCGCTCCAACCGGCTCCAATGCTCTTGGGCACTGGCCGCTCGCGGCTGCTCCTGTTCCTCAAGCCGCTCCAACCGGTCCCAATGCTCACGGGCACTGGCCGCTCGCGGCTGTTCAAAGTCAGACTCATCGGAGTCAACGACTCTGTCAGTTTTTTGCTTCGCTTTACCGCCCGGCCGCGGTGTTGATTTGACCGGTGCGGGGGCGAAGTCGGGCACAGCTGTTCCCATTACGGGAGATTGGTGTGCCGTTGGCCGCTGCTGGCTGCCTGCAACTCCGCGGTTCTCCCCCGCCAGCTTTTTCGCAGCCTTCTTGTTTTTCTTGGATCTGTCCATGCCTCCACCTGTGATAATAGTAAGTGGAAAGAACGCAGAGTCTCCTTACCTGCTGTTCCCGGCTTTTAAATTCTGCCGCTAAGGGGAACGTCGTTCCCCCTGCTGTGACTCGTTGCAATGCGTGTAGCGATATGACACGCATGCGTCCTGGCGGGGTTCTTCACGTAGTCACTCACGTGACTCCGAAGTAAAATCTCTTTTAAATGTTCCCCTTCTCAAATTAAACCTATGCCCTCGAGTATTTGACTTTTCCAGCCTGGGAAAATCCTCTGACCATTAATCCTATACCTATCATAATTTTGTATATTACAATGGAATAGCATTTTATCTTTAGTATCTCGAAGCCTAAAGTATTTAGATATATATAATGGAGATTCTGTTGCAACAAACTGGAATGCATACTGAACCAGCCTACCAACAACCAGAGAGCAGTCCTCAACTACTATCTACCTCATTGGAGACTTTGACTGGACTTTACTGGATTTTATCTTGCACTAAATGTTATTCACATTATTCTCTTTATCATGTATCTGTACACTGAGGATGGCTCGATTGTAATTATGTATTGTCTTTCCGCTGACTGGTTAGCAAGCGGCAAAAGCTTTTCACTGTACCTCGGTATGTGACAATAAATTAAACTTAAACTTTCTCGATGTAGCCTCACGTATCGTCGAGATAATATTTGAAGGTTCTTCCAATGCATTCTGTCAGCAGCTTGGCATGAATTAAACTGGAATTGTATAGCATATGTATGACTGCAAGGCACGAAATTTCGTTCAGACCGAAAGGTCTGAATGACAATAACGGATACTTTGAATTGGCAAAAGCAAGCCTGAGCCCTGGGTATAGAGTCAGTGAGCTATTCAGCACGGAATCTGGCACTTTGGCCTAACTCGCCCATTCCTATCAAGATGTCCCATCGAAGCTCCCATTTGCCCGTATTTGATCCACATGCCTCTTAAACCATTCCTGTCTATGGATCTGTTCAAATGTTGTTTTAATGTGTTGTTTTAGTACTTTAGACCTTAGAGATACAGTGTGTAAACAGGCCCTTCTGCCCACCAAGTCCATGCCAACAAACGATCACCCATACATTAGTTGTAACCTATGCTATTAGTTGTGACCTTGATATTTGGGCCACATATCTGAGGAAGGATGTGCCGTCTCTGGAGAGGGTCCAGAGGAGGTTTACAAGAATGATTCCAGGAATGAGTGGGTTAGCATATGATGAGTGTTTGACAGTACTGGGGCTCTACTTGCTGGAGTTTAGAAGGTTGAGGGGGGACCTCAATGAAACTTACAGAATAATGAAAGGCATTCATAGAGTGGATGGGGAAAGGATGTTTCTACTGATGGGAGAGTCTAGGGCCAGAGGTCATAGCCTCAGAATTAAAGTGCACTATTTTAGAAAGGAGCTGACTAAACTTCTTTAGCCAGAGGGTAGTAAATCTGTGGCAGTCATTGCCACAGAGGGCCGTGGAAGTCAAGTCAATGGATATTTTTAAGGCAGAGATAGACAAATTCTTGATTAGAATGGGTGTCAATGGGTTATGGGGAGAAGGCAGGAAAATAGGTTTTGGAGGCAGAGATGAGCCATGATTGAATGGCAGAGTGGGCCACATGGCCTAATTCTACTATAACTTGTGAACATTAGGGGCAATTTACAGAAGCCAATTAACTTACAAACCTGTAGGGTCTTTGGGATGCGGGAGGAAACCAGAGCACCTGGAGAAAATCCATGCAGTCACAGGGAGAATGTGCAAACTCCAGACATCAGCCGAGTTCAGAATTGAACCTGGATCTCCGACGTAGTGAGGCAGCTACTCTACCACTGCTCCACTGTGATGCTCCATTTGCAAGCATTTCAAAGCACAGCACAATTTATATCTCATTGTTCTGAGGTTCAGCTCTTCGTTTGATTGGAATGTACAGAGGCAATCAGGCATTGGTATCAAATAAACAGATAAACTGGGAACTCATCTCAGTATTATCTGTGGTATGTTGTGTGCTTAAAATAGCTGTTGTGTTTGATTCCACAACCACAATGGCTGTGCCTCCCATAATTATTTGTATGTGAAGCACTTAAGGATGATCCTGGGAGACAAGATAACCCTCCAAATGAATTCAAATTCTTCTCTGTTTTGTTTTGTTCACAGAAAACCAATGGTTTGAAATCCATTCTAAGTCTGATGCTGAGGCTGGGATTGTCAGCTTCTCGTGTCGAACAATTCCAGGCATTTACAACTGCAGTAATATTCACTGATAGCCAGAAATCCGCGAGAAATCCTCGGAAGCAAATTCTTTCACAGCAGTCATTTTATTTCTTTTTTTGGAGAACGAAAGGTGAAGAACATGACGCAGGCTGAAACGTCTCTCATTCTGTGACATTAACTTACTTTGACATTTGGTAGACATCTGGCGTTAGACGGGATGTGTAATAATATCAGGAGGCACAATAGGTATTGTATGAGAGTCGACAGGTTTTCAATGTAGCTGAAGTTAAACAGGCATGGCAGTAGTTGTTGATAATATAGGCTGTGACATCTTGTCAGCGCACCTGCCACTGTGATATCATGTTGGGGAAAATAGCCAAGAAAGATGCTGGCCAAGTAGGAAGGAAAGGGTAGGCCTATGCCTGTCTACTTGTCTGATGAAACAGTACCAACATTTTGCACTATTACTAATGGCTTAGATTCATCCTCTGTCTCTTTTAAAGAAGTCAGGTTGACATCTTACTGCAATGATGCTTTAGGAGGATGAGGGGGACCTCATTGAAACCTACCGAATAGTGAAAGGCATGATACAGTGTGAGTGGAGAGGATATATTCACTAGCACTAGTCTAGGACCAGAGGACAAAGGCTCAGAATAAAAGGACGTACCTTTAGAAAGGAAATGGGGAGGAATTTATTTTATTAGAGGGTGGTGAATTTGTAGAAATCATAGTCACAGATGGCTGTTTTTAAAGTGGAGATTGACAGATTTTTCAATAGTATGATCATCAAAGGTTTTGGAGGCCGTTCAATGGCTGGGCTGCTTGCTGTTTTCCTCCATTACTGAATAGTCTGAAGAAGGGTCTCGACCCGAAACGTCGCCAACTCCTTCGCTCCATAGATGCTGCCTCACCCGCTGAGTTTCTCCAGTATTTTTGTCTACCATCGATTTTTCCAGCATCTGCAGTTCTTTCTTAAACTTAAAAGCCTCAGGAATAGTGTAACTTTATGTTTTGAATATGGCAGTCGTCCTGTATTCGAGAGCTGCCTAAACAGCTCATTCACAGCCAGCTGACTGGCAAAACTGGAGATTTTAAACCCAACAATACGCAATGATTTACGTAGCAGGGTTGATTAGTAGGACTGGGTGTTACAATCCCTGAGACTTCACTACAATTGACATTCTTGGGTATGACCACTAGGTGAATTTGCTAACAATCAGACATATCTCCAGTTGTGTACCTCAACATCACTGGGTGTTTCGGCCTTTTATTACAAGACACCCTCAGTCGAGGCAAGCCCACCTCAGGTTGATCAGACCTGGGTGTGTGTCTTATTGTTAGCCTCTAGATGGTCACGTGACAGCCCAGACAGCATCTTTCCTCTTCAGCCACAGACAGTGACTGCTCCGTTTGGCGGAATTGGCAATTTCTTTTATTGCCCTCCTTTGTGCCTGCCCTTTGACTCCTAGTTCCCTCAGGAGCCTTGCGGTGGAACTGGCTACAAAGCCCCTGCACCCCAGCTCCAGTAGACACACCCTAATGCCCCTGTCCCACTTAGGAAACCTGAACGGAAACCTCTGGAGACTTTGAGCCCCACCCAAGGTTTCCGTGCGGTTCCCGGAGGTTTTTGTCAGTCTCCCTAATGGTCGAAAGTGGTTTCTGCTTCTATTCTATGTTCCAGCTATGTTCTATGGAGATCTACTGCAGTACAACATTTTGTAAAGTCACCAAATATTCTCAGTGGCTGTTGCATGCAGTTTATCAAAGAGTTCTGACCCCAAAACTGCCTGTCCACTAACTGCCCTGTCCACTATCTCCACAGATGCTGCCTGACCCACTGAGTTACTCCAGCACTTTGTGTTTTGCTCAAGATTCCGGTATCAGCAATTCCTTGTATCTCAACTTTATCGATTATTTGCATTATCAATTAGACATTAGACTTTAAAGATACAGCATGGAAACAGGCCCTTCGGCCCACCAAGTCTGTGTGGAACAGTGATCACCCCGTACACTAGCACTATCCTATACACTAGGGACAATTTACAATTTTTACCAAAGCCAATTAACCTACAAATCTGTACAGTACGTCTTTGGAGCGTGGGAGGAAAGCAGAGCACCTGGAAAAAACCCACGCGGTCACAGGGAGAATGTACAAACACCATACAGACAGTGGCCATAGTCAGGATCGAACCCAGGTCTCTGGCGCTGTGAGGCAGCAACTCTACCGCTGCACCACTGTGTTGCTGAAAATCTGCCCTAAAATAATGAACTTTCACTCCCAATATCAAATGATTTATTTATAATCAATGTTTTGCCGAATAAGTGCTGAATGACTCTTAAGACGATCATTGTTCATTATAAGACAGATGGCTGAATTGCTGGTTATATTTATTCTTCTCCCTCACAGAACAGTTTGCAGCTGTGTTCATCTGCATCTCTAATGATCTTCTGTAAATTAGGGCTTAGATAATAAAGATTCTTTCACTTTGCGCTACAGTTGCTTACATTATTGCTGCTCTGTCAAGAAAAATCTGTGTTATCTGCAACAGTTTGTTTATGCTGTGCAGATTCCCTCTCTGTAACTTCTCATGAGAAACAAATGCTGTGCTATTGTTGTCTTTAGAACTACAAACTTGTGCATTTCCAGTGTCATTTTACAACCAATTGTTACGTCTTCTTTCCTTCAACTTAAGTAGAATTCAGACCTTTTAAAAAGGACAATGCAAGAAATGACTGTGGAAACTGGAGAACAGTTACTCATCCCATTTGCAACTACGACCAACCACACCGCCCAACATGTCCCATCTATACTAGTCCCACGTGCTTGCATTTGGCCCATATCCCTCTGTCACTATTTGAAATGTCAAATCAAATACCAGGCTTTTCTGTCTCAATACTTTGACTAGGATGATGAGGAGGGGCCTCATTGAAACTTTCCGAACAGTGAAAAGGCTGGATAGAGTGGATGTGGAGAGGATGTTTCCACTAGTGGGAGAGTCTAGGACCAGAAAACATAGCCTCAGAATAATAGCATGTTTGATTTAGAAAGGAGATGAGGCGGAGGTTGGTGAACCTGTGGAATTCATTGCCACATATGGCTGTGGAGGCCAGGTCAATGGACATTTGTAAGGCTGAGATTGACAGTTTCTTGATTAGTACAGGTGTCAAGGGTTACGGGGAGAAAGCAGGAGAATGGGGTATTCTTGAGAAAAATGCTCAAGAAGTGTCTCGACCCGAAACGTCGCCCATTCCTTCTCTCTGGAGAAGCTGCCTCACCTGCTGAGTTACTCCAGCATTTTGTGTCTACCTTCAATTTAAACCAGCATTTGTAGTTCTTTCTTACATAACCGAGAAACCTATACTGTACATCTTTGGAGTGTGCGAGGGAACCGGAGAAATCACACGCAGGCCATGGGGTAAACATACAAACTCTGTACAGACAGCACCTGTGGTGAAGATCGAACCTGGGTCTCTGGTGCTGTAAGGCAACAACATTACCGGTGCACCACCATGCCGCCCTTTATGGGAATGATACAAATGCCTTGTTAATATTCTCTAGAGCATCCCTTAAATTATTTTTCCCTACACTAATTGATGTTGCAATATTTAATCTGACAATCTACTGAAATGAGCAGTTAAATGACACAAGAATATCAAGTGAAGGTGTTTATTTAAATCCAAAAGCAAAGGACTCACTCTTCGTGTTCCATTACTTAGAAATATATATATGCAAAATAGCATGCATACTGACTGAATGACTGTGAAACAGGCCACAAAAACTGAAACTGGAACTATGTTTTTAAAATGAGCGTTATCTACTTCTGCGAAATGTCTGAAAATAGTGATAATGTCACCTAGGCACACCGAAGGTGACGTGGCGATAGAGTTGCTGTCTTACAGCGCCAGAGACATGAGTTCGATCTTGACTACAGGTGCTGTCTGTATGGAGTTTGTACGTTCTCCCTGTAACCTGCGTGGGTTTTCTCCGAGTTCTCTGGTTTCCTCCCACACATCAAAGACATACAGGTTTATAGGTTAATTGGCTTTGGTATAATGGTAAATTGTCCCTAGTGAGTAGGACATTGTTAATGTGCGGTGGGGATCGCTGGTCTACACTGTCTCGGTGGGCCGCAGGACTTGTTTCCGCGCTGTTTCTCTAAACTAAACTAAACTAAACTAAACAAAAAAAAGCTTTTTATTTGCTGTCATTGATTCCCATAAATATATCTGCTCATTCCTGCTTGATAGAATGTAAGAACATTAGACGCAGGAGCAGAAATAGGCCACTTTCATGTATACAAAATCATGAGAGGAATTGATTGGGTAAATGCACAGAATCTCGTGTCAAGAGGAGGGGAATCAATAATCAGAGGACATAGGTTTAGCATGGGGGGGGGAAAGATTTAACCTGAGGGGTAACTATCGCACAACGGGTGATGGGTGCATGAATCACCCCGTACACCAACACTATCCTACACATTAGGAACAGTGTACAATTTTATCAAAGCCAATTAAATTGCAAATAGACAATAGGTGCATGAGTAGGCCATACGGCCCTTCAAGCTAGCACCACCATTCAATATGATCGTGGCTGATCATCCACAATCAGCACCCCGTTCCTGCCTTCTCCACATATCTCCTGACCGCTATCTTTAGAGCCGTATCTAGCTCTCTCTTGAAAGTTTCCAGAGAACCGGCCTCAACCGCCCTCTGAGGCAGAGAATTCCACAGACTCACAACTCTCTGTGTGAAGTGTGAAAAAGTGTTTCCTCATCTCCATTCTAAATGGCTTACTCCTTATTCTTAAAATGTGGCCCCTTGTTCTGGACTCACCCAACATCGGGAACATGTTTCCTGCCTCTAGCATGTCCAAACCCTTAATAATCTTATATGTTTCAATAAGATATCCTCTCATCCTTCTAATTTCCTGAGTATACAAGCCCAGCTGCTCCATTCTCTCAGCATATGATAGTCCTGGGAATTAACCTTGTGAACCTATGCTGCACTACCTCAATAGCAAGAATGTCCATGTTGAAAAATTTGCTGCGACCATACTGAGGCCGCGACTAGTTCCCAGAATGTGGGAACTCCTCGCGCCCATGAAGGAGACTCACCAGAGACCACCAGCGAACATGTGGCGACCATGTGGCAATCATGAGGTGAGCGCAGAGTCTCCTGCACTTGCCTAGAAAGTCGCCTAAGTGGGACAGGCCCTTCACAATTCCTCAGTTCTATCCATACTGACTCTGCATCTCCTGTTTCAATGTCACCCCTTGCAAGGGGCTGAATTTCATTCCTCACCAACAGAGCTACCCCACCCCCTCTGCCCACCTGTCTGTCTTTTTCTGATAGGATGTATACCCTTAAATATTCAGTTCCCAGCCCTGGCCCTCTTGCAGCCATGTTTCTGTAATTCCCACAACATCATACTTACCAATTTCTAACTGAGCCTCAAGCTCATCCACTTTATTTCTTATACTTCACGCATTCACATACAACACATAGAAACATAGAAAATAGGTGCAGGAGTAGGCCATTCGGCCCTTCGAGCCTGCACCGCCATTCAATATGATCATGGCTGATCATCCAACTCAGTATCCTGTACCTGCCTTCTCTCCATACCCCCTGATCCCTTTAGCCACAAGGGCCACATCTAACTCCCTCTTAAATATAGCCAATGAACTGGCCTCAACTACCTTCTGTGGCAGAGAGTTCCAGAGTATTCACCACTCCCTCTCACTACGGACCTTACTCTCTTATCCCTTCTCAAACTTTCCTCGAATCTCTATGTCTTTGGAGTATGGGAGGAAACCAGAGCAGCAGGAAGAAAAACCAAGCGGTAATAAGGAGAACGTACAAACCAGACAGACGGCAACTGTAGTCAGGATCGAACCTGGGTCTCTGGCGCTGTAAGGCAGAAACTCTACTGCTGTGCCACCACCGATATGGTGAGCCAAAGGGCCTGTTTCCACACTGCATCTGCAAACTAAAAAACTAAACTAAAAGTTTTAATAAGGTCATCTCTCATTCTTATATTTCCAAGTGTGTACAGGCCCAGCCTACTCAACCTTTTTTCTTTAGTTGTCACGAGCTTTATGAAGAGCAGATCACCTTGTGGTACAGAGAGGCCAGGAATGAGCGTGTGTCAACTGTATATTAGAGTGCAACTGGGAGATAAGACTACTGCTCGGAAGAATATCTTGCAGGCGGCATGGTGTTGAGGTAATATGGAAACATCGTCAGTATGGCATCAGCTTCAGCCCTGCTCTTAGACCGGAGTGGATAGAGTAGATGTGAAGAGGATGTTTCCACTTCTGGGAGACTCTGGGACCAGAGGTCACAGCCTCAGAATAAAAGGACGTCCCTTTAGAAAGATGTGGAAGAATTTCTTTAGTTAGAGGATGGTAAATCTGTAGGATTTATTCACTGCTGTGGAGGCCAAGTCAATGGATATTTGTAAGGTGGAGATTGACAGATTCTTAATTAGTACGGGTGTCGGGTTATGGGCCTGTCCCACTTAGGCGACTGCAGGAGACTATGCGGTCGCCACATATTCGCGGGCGGTTGCCGGATAGTCGCCTTCATGGTCGTGAGGAGTTCCCACATTCCAACATGTTGAAAAATTAGCGGCGACCAGAATGAGGCCGCCATGGAGAGTAGCGAGAATTCCCGTGTCGTAGGTGGGTCGCCAGGAGGTCCTAATGGGTGTCCAGGAGGTCACAGGTTGCCATAGGTTCTCGTAGGTTGTAGCCGGTGCTGACCGGTGAATTTCATTGGCTCATTGAAGCAGTAGTTTTCAGAACCAAGGATTACCGACCAGTAATGTTAATGTCCGCCGAGCTTCACAGCCGTGTATCTCTGCCTTATTAAAAGTTGTCTCCACTCCTTCTCCCCCATTCTCTCCCCCCTCTCCCCTCCCCCTCTCCACCCTTCCCCCTCTCTCCCCCCCTCTTTTAAAGGACGCATGTGACCCTTCCCATACACCGTGCTTTTCACCGTCATAATTACAGCGCCAACTTTCCTGTTCATCGCGGTGTGTGTCTGTATCACATTGGCTTTTCACTGTGTGAATTTCACTCAGACAGCGCTCCCCCCACTAACCCTGTCCCCCGCCTGCATTAACAGTCGCTGGCAGTTACCTGAAAAATCGCCTAAGTGGGACAGGCCCATTATAGGGAGAAGGCAGGAGAATGGGGTTGAGAGGGAAAGATAGATCAGCCATGATTGAATGCTTGAATGATTGATGACTGTCTGGTAAATCAAATTTCACTCTATCTCAGTGCATGTGACAATAAAGGACCATTGAACCATTGAATGGCGGAGTAGACTTGATAGGCCGAATGGCCAACACTCCAATAAAATACAAAATACCAATATTGCCTTACTGAAGGAACTTTCCAAGGAGCACATATGAATTCAGGGTCCCTCAGGATAGAGCAAATCACTTCATAGTGCCATTTGTAAGGGCATTCTCATCATGTGCAATATTTATCTCTCAAACAACATGACCAAAACAGATCATCCGAACATTTATCCCTATTGCTTGGGCTGTGATGGTTGCAATGGGAATGTTATCGTGGCAACTTGTGTCATGGAAGGCTGGAGGAGAGAGATCCCACCTCTCTCACCTTCCACGTAATGTGTGGTGGGGGGAGGGGTTACTGAAAATGCCACTGATTGACAGTTAAGCAGGTTTGATTTTTATTGCACAAAACAAATCTCATGAATTCCATTATCTGCAAAAGTGCAGATCAAAAAGTAAAAAGCTGGTGATTAATTCATTTCATTCTCCCTCAGACATCCAGGGACAATCTTTAGTTCACCATCATACCATTCAGCAGCTCTCAAAGGATTCCAAGGTCTATAAATTCATTGCTGGATTTATCCCCTTTGTCCTCGAGATGCAGGTGACGGTGATGTGAAGGTGATATTCCAGCTTCGCCATTTCATACCATTCACTTTCTTAGACAACGACTTGTTTCGAGCAGCTTTCTTGTATTTCTGATGATGCACAGAAACCATTTTGTGACTTCTGTGCCACAGCCTACAGGCCTTTATTAATTCCCCGCATGTCTGAAACTAAAACTCAATGCAAAGCTTCAGATTAGATTTCACCACAGCACTGTCAAATCTAACAGGTTCTTTCCACAGTCTTGGATGTACAGTGCAGCATTTAACACTGTTCATCAAAGCTTCACATTAAAGATGATGAGCATCGCGATTTGAAGCATGGCTTTTTGTATGTTCAGAACATCGCTTCTGAGTTTGAAGAAAATAATGCAAAAGCTTATACTGCCAGAATGGTTTGCTTTAATATCAGATTTCCAGCTTCTGCAAAACTTTGCTTTTGTTTTAATGTGCCTGCAATGCTAAGAGTGAAAATAATTTAATCAACATGCCCTTGAAAAACATCCTCATTGAACCACTGATTAATTTCTTTCATATTCAGTGCTAAAGATTAGCTACAGACCAACTGTGCACTGCTCCCTTGGAGTCAGCTGGGAAAATATTGTTGTTTATAGTAATGCCGTAGGCTGTTTTAAGCTCTTGTCAGATTAACTCACCTCCTTCACCCTTTCAACACAAGATCCTTTTCAGTACAGGTCCTTTTCAACACAAGATCCTTTTCATGATCGAGTGCCTAAATCCGCCTTTTTTTTTGCCATTTTGCTAAAAGGTTGTGCTATTTTCTCTAGTTGTACCGTTTTCTATGTTAACACGTTAATATTAATATTCATGTTATTACAAGGAAATTTCTGCCACCGGCGGCGAAATCGGGTGCATACCCGAAACATGCTACTGGCTCTATATTCATGTCGATATCTTGTGCATTACAACTACCTTTAGAACTTTAGCTATGTTTTCTATTTCTTTAAGCCACCATTGGTCATTCATTCGTTCATGCCGTTGTGCGCTGGTTCAGTCTTCTCCAAGATCTATTTAAGAAACAACTGCAGATGCTGGAAAAATCGAAAGTAGACAAAAAACGCTGGAGAAACTCAGCGGGTGCAGCATCTATGGAAAGAAGGAATAGGCGATGTTTCTGGTCGAGACCCTTCTTCAGACTGATGTGGGGGGGGGGGGGGGGCGGGATAAAGAAAGGAAGAAGCAGAGAAGAAAAAGGAAATAAACAGAGAATAAGAGGCGGGGGGTTTCTTAAATGTGCATATTTTGATGCTAGGAGCATTGTAAGAAAGGTGGATGAGCTTAGAGTCTGGATAGACACCTGGAAGTATGATGTTGTGGCGATCAGTGCAACATGGTTGCAGGAGGGCTGTGATTGGAAACTAAATATTCCAGGATTTCGTTGCTTCAGGTGTGATAGAATTGGAGGGGCAAGAGGTGGAGGTGTTGCATTGCTAGTCAGGGAAGATATTACAGCAGTGCTTTGGCAGGATAGATTGGAGGGCTCATCTAGGGAGGCTATTTGGGTGGAACTGAGAAGTGGGAAAGGTGTAGCAACACTTATAGGGGTGTATTATAGACCGCCAAATGGGGATCGAGAATTGGAAGAGCAAATATGTAAGGAGATAGCAGATATTAGTAGTAAGCACAAGGTAGTGATTGTGGGAGATTTCAACTTTCCACACATAGACTGGGAAACATATTCTGTAAATGGGCTGGATGGTTTGGAGTTTGTAAAATGTGTGCAGGATAGTTTTTTGCAGCAATACATAGAGGTACCTACTAGGGGAGGGGCAGTGCTGGACCTCCTGTTAGGAAATGAGACGGGACAGGTGGTGGAGGTATGCGTTGGGGAACACTTCGGGTCCAGTGATCACAATACCATTAGTTTGAATTGAATTGAATTGATTTTATTAGGGACAGTGCATATTAATAAACATTTGCATGTAATATGCAAGATTGTAGCCAGTAGCTAATTTCCATCTTTATTCCCACACAAGGTAATCACATCCCAAACAAGGTAAAAACAAAAGACAAAAACAAAAACAAAACAAACAATATGGTTTAGCCTGCAGTCATAACATAGAATAAATAACAAACACTCAACACAGTTTAAAGTCCCAAAGTCATTGTCTCTTCCCTCCTTGCTTTCCCTCTGCGCTGAGGCAATCCAAGCCTCCGATGTTATGACCCCGCCAGGTGATGGTAGGTAAGTCCCGCAGGCTGATACATAATTCAATATAATTATGGAGAGGGTCAGAACTGGACCTAGGGTTGAGATTTTTGATTGGAGAAAGGCTAACTTTGATGAGATGCGAAATGATTTAAAAGGAGTGAACTGGGACATTTTGTTTTATGGGAAGGATGTAGAAGAGAAATGCAGGACATTTAAAGGGGAAATTTTAAGATCTTTACAGAATCTTTATGTTCCTGTTCGGTTGAAAGGAAACAGTAAAAATTGGAAAGAGCCCTGGTTTTCAAGGGAAATTGGACATCTTGTTCGGAAAAAGAGGGAGATCTACAATAATTATAGGCTGCATGGAGTAAATGAGGTGCTTGAGGAGTATAAGGAATGTAAAAAGAATCTTAAGAAAAAAATTAGAAAAGCTAAAAGAAGATATGAGGTTGCTTTGGCAAGTAAGGTGAAAGTAAATCCAAAGGGTTTCTACAGCTATATTAATAGCAAAAGGATAACGAGGGATAAAATTGGTCAATTGGAGAGACAGAGTGGACAGCTATCTGCAGAGCCAAAAGAGATGGGGGAGATATTGAACAATTTCTTTTCTTCGGTATTCACCAAGGAGAAGGATATTGAATTATGTGAGGTAAGGGAAACTAGTAGAGTAGCTATGGATACTATGAGTTTCAAAGTAAAAGAAGTACTGACACTTTTGAAAAATATAAAAGTGGGCAAGTCTCCAGGTCCTGACAGGATATTCCCTAGGACATTGAGGGAAGTTAGTGTAGAAATAGCCGGGGCTATGACAGAAATATTTCAAATGTCATTAGAAACGGGAATAGTCCCCGAGGATTGGCGGACTGCGCATGTTGTTCCATTGTTTAAAAAGGGTTCGAAGAGTAAACCTAGCAATTATAGACCTGTTAGTTTGACTTCAGTGGTGGGCAAATTAATGGAAAAGATACTTAGAGATAATATATATAAGCATCTGGATAAACAGGGTCTGATTAGGAACAGTCAACATGGATTTGTGCCTGGAAGGTCATGTTTGACTAATCTTCTTGAATTTTTTGAAGAGGTTACTAGGGAAATTGACGAGGGTAAAGTAGTGGATGTTGTCTATATGGACTTTAGTAAGGCCTCTTTGACAAGGTTCCTCATGAAAGGTTGGTTAAGAAGGTTCAACTGTTGGGTATAAATGCAGGAGTAGCAATATGGATTCAACAGTGGCTGAATGGGAGACGCCAGAGGGTAATGGTGGACGGCTGTTTGTCGGGTTGGAGGCAGGTGACTAGTGGGGTGCCTCAGGGATCTGTGTTGGGTCCTTTGTTGTTTGTCATGTACATCAATGATCTGGATGAAGGTGTGGTAAATTGGATTAGTAAGTATGCATATGATACCAAGATAGGGGGTGTTGTGGATAATGAAGAGGATTTCCAAAGTCTACAGAGTGATTTAGGCCATTTGGAAGAATGGGTTGAAAGATGGCAGATGGAGTTTAATGCTGATAAATGTGAGGTGCTACACCTTGGCAGGACAAATCAAAATAGGACGTACATGGTAAATGGTAGGGAATTGAAGAATACAGTTGAACAGAGGGATCTGGGAATAACCGTGCATAGTTCCTTGAAGGTGGAATCTCATATAGACAGGGTGGTAAAGAAAGCTTTTGGTATGCTAGCCTTTATAAATCAGAGCATTGAGTATAGAAGCTGGGATGTAATGTTGAAATTGTACAAGGCATTGGTGAGACCAAATCTGGAGTATGGTGTACAATTTTGGTCGCCCAATTATAGGAAGGATGTCAACAAAATAGAGAGAGTACAGAGGAGATTTACCAGAATGTTGCCTGGGTTTCAACAACTAAGTTACAGAGAAAGGTTGAATAAGTTAGGTCTTTATTCTCTGGAGCGCAGAAGGTTAAGGGGGGACTTGATAGAGGTCTTTAAAATGATGAGAGGGATAGACAGAGTTGATGTGGACAAGCTTTTCCCTTTGAGAATAGGGAAGATTCAAACAAGAGGACATGACTTCAGAATTAAGGGACAGAAGTTTAGGGGTAACATGAGGGGGAACTTCTTTACTCAGAGAGTGGTAGCGGTGTGGAAGTGGTGGAGGCAGGTTCGTTGGTATCATTTAAAAATAAATTGGATAGGCATATGGATGAGAAGGGAATGGAAGGTTATGGTATGAGTGCAGGCAGGTGGGACTAAGGGAAAATAATTGTTCGGCACGGACTTGTAGGGCCGAGATGGCCTGTTTCCGTGTTGTAATTGTTATATGGTTATATGGTTATATGAGACAGGAGGACTAGATGGAGAGCTGGGAAGGGGAGGTGGAGGAGGGAGAAGACAAGGGCAATCTAAAATGAGAGAAGTCAATGTTGGTACCACTGGGGTGTAGACTACCCAAGCGAAATACCTAAGCGTGTCTCCTCACTACATTTACTGCTGGCTCCAGTTGCAAATCTGAGTTTTCGAGTGATCTGTGCAAGGCATTCATTGATGCTGGAATTTCACTGTGGAAATTGGAAAACAAATCTCTCAGAGGTTTTTTAGATAAATATACAGAGGAACACAGACCAAGCGAGTCATTATTATGGAAAAATTATGTTGACAGCAACTTCAACATTGTTGTGCAGAAAATTAGAGATGAAGTTACATGCAACAAAAAATGGATCCCAATAGACGAGACAACGATGCTGTGGGGAGATATGTGGCCAATGTGGTCATCAGTACACTGGAGGCAGGTCAACTATCAAAGAAGTATTTGTTGACATCGGAAGTATTGGAGAAGTCAAACAGCTCAACTATTGCTTAGTTGTTTTTATCTTCACTTGCTGTACTTTGGCCAGAAGGTATAAAATACCAGAATGCTCTTCTGTTTGTGAACTAGTTTTATTCTCCAAAATGTTGCATTTGACATGCTTAGCTCAAGGACTTCATAGAATTGCCAAACACATACGTAGCTTGTTTCCAAATGTCGATCGCCTAGTTTCCAATGTCAAGAAAATCTTCCTCAAAGCATCGTCACGTGTGCAGTTGTTCAAGGAAATGGCACCCGAGATTCCGCTACCTCCTCAGCCCGTTTTGACTAGATGGGGTACATGGCTCTCTGCTGTACTCTACTATGCTGCAAATTTTGAAAATATAAAAGAAATCGTCAACTGTCTTGAAGAAGAAGAATCTGCTGCAGTCAGGATCATCAGTGAAATCATGCAGAAAAAGTCCCTCCACTGAGATCTTGTCATTATTGCTTCCAATTTTGCAAACTTCCTACAAGCTATCACTTCCCTTGAGAAACGTGGCGAAACATTAGTGAATAACTTGCAGGTTTTCAACAAAGTACCTGATGATATTCGTAAATTTCCTGGTGATGTAGGTAAAGATATACAAGGAGAATATGAGAGAGTGATTTTAGCTAACAAAGATCTTGAATAAATAGAAAACATAGCTAAAGTTCCAAAGGTAATTGTATTGCACAAGATATCTACATGAATATCGAGTCTGTAGCTTGTTTCGGGTATGCACCAGCGACCTCAGCTGAGGTAGAAATAAGTTTTTCACAACTGAAGCATATTCTGTTTGACAGACGGCATAGTTTAACACCAGATAATTTGAGAAAAATGCTAGTAATTATGTGCAACCAAGCAACTTTAGTAATTTAATGTAGTATACCTTTATATTATCATTTTTAATCATATTTTGGTGATGGAAATAAATGCCTTTTTATACCTTTTTTTGTCAATAAGCCTTTTTCGTGCCTGTTTTGTAATTTTATTATGCCTTTTTGCCTGCCTATTTCAGAGTTTTTTAGTGCCTAAACATCCTGGCTCTACTTATCAGCTTTTATTGTTAATTGCAATTTGTTCTTGAACATGTGGCTTAAAATACCTCCTTCAGTCACTGCAGTACTTTCAATGAAGATACCCCCATAGTGCTGTTCAAGAAGGAGTTTGTTTTGTGTGTTCTAGCTGATTGTGACTCATTGTTTCTGGTAATGGAATAATGCAGTGTTAATTCAAGCCTTGGATTTCTGCCTACTCCTCCAAAGAGGAAATAATTTCTTGCTCTGTGCCCATTTCCATGTTTTGTTTTTTTTCAATAAGATTTAAGATTTACTTTTAAGTGTTACTAATCCAACTGTATTCTCCACAAGCTGTAAACTGCTTTCCAAATTCTTAATATTAATTGTGTAGAATATTTTTTTCTCCCTATGTACCTCTGATGCTTTGATAATCCTCAGTGCTCTGTGCCCCTGGTGTTCAGCTTCAGACACTGGAAATACTTTTCACTTATATGGGTGACACAATGACACAGCTAGTGGGATGTGGGAAAGTGTGATGACATGGAACTAATGTGACTGGGTGATCAGAAAAACTATTAGGTCGCAATGCATTAGTGGTTGTGTTTATTCTAAATGTGTTTTGTGCCACATCTGTGCCACAGTCTCCACTAGGGGGCGCTGCATTGAAGGCGCCTCTGCCTACAGCCTGTCCGTTTTTTCTATCTTTTTTTAAATCTTTGTTTGTCGAAATAGTTTTGTTTGGGGATTCTTTCGTTTTTTTATGTGGGGGAGGGGGAGGGGTAAGGGGGAAACCGCGTCCCAATCGCTTCCTGGCGAGGATGCGACTATTTCTCCGAGTCGCGTCCTCGCCCCCCAGCTCGCGGCCTACCAGCTGGATCGGAGTGGCCTTTCCTACCGGAGACCGGGGACCGGACCAGAGCTTCGGCATCGGCAGCGCAGCGCTGGATTCACCGTCGAGCGGGTGATGCCTTCCTGGATTGCCCTTTGAAGCCCCGGAGCGTTGGGCCCGCTGCTCCAACATCGCAGGACTGTGTTCACGGAGCTCCCAACGCAGGCAGCACTGACCGACATTGCGGAGTCCCTGGGGCCCTTTGCCGAGGGCTGCCAGCATTGAATCTCCGCCCGGCGCGGCCTGGGGACTTCGGGAACTGTGGACTCCGGTGGGAAGCGGCCGATTTGGAGGTCCAAAGCGCTGAGGTTGGCCTCCCGTTCCGTGTCGGAGTGCCAACATCCCGGCGAGTGGGCCTGAGTGGCGGGCCGCCCGTAGCGGCGACTGCAGAGGGCTCCGGAGGCCTCGACCACGGGTGAACATCAGAGGAAGATGACTGACTTTGGTGCCTTCCCTCACAGTGGGAAACTTTTGATTCTGCTGTGTGAGGATGTTTTATGTTGAACTCTATCGTGTGTCGTGTTCTTTATTTTATTGTATGGCTGTATGGTGATCACATTTCACTGTGCCAACTGGCACATGTGACAAATAAATGTATCTTATATCTTGTATTTTGCATAGGTTTAAGTGGAACTAGACCAAGGGGGACCCGTTGGGTCCCTTCCCCTCAACGCGTGGTTGCGGTGGGTGGGGGGGGGGGCTACCTGCGGCGTCAGACACACACTAACCACCCCACACACACACACAAACATACTAGCCCCCCCCCCCACACACACACACACTAACCACGCCCTTGATATTATATTAATATTATTCATTGGCTCCTTTTACCCCATCCCCGCCCTATCCACTCACGCATTGCCCCCAACTCACAGGCGCATCTGGAGAGGGAGGGGGCTGGAGAGAGAGGGCAGAGAGAGAGAGAAAGGGGGGCAGTGCAGAGAGAGAGAGGGGCAGAGACAGAGAGAGAGGGGGAGAGAGAGAGGGGGGAGAGGAGGGGGAGGGGGTGAAGGAGGGGGAGGGGGAGGGGTATGGGAGGGAGAGAGGGGGCAGAGGTGGGAGAGAGAGAGTTACGGGGATAGAGGGACGGGGAGAGAGGAGGGGGGAGAGAGAGGGGGAGAGAGAGGAGGGGGGAGTGAAGAGGCGGAGAGAGGAGGGGGGAATGAGGGGGGGAGAGGAAGAGGGGGAGAGGAGGCGGGGAAAGAGAGGAGGAGGGGGAGAGAGGAGGGGGGAATGAGGGGGGGAGAGGAGGAGGGGGAGGAGGAGGGGGGAGTGAAGGAGTGGAGCGGGGCGGGCAGCAAGCGGAACGGGCAGAACAGGTTGCGTTGGGGAACCAGGCCTCCCGTGGGGGCTATGGATGAGTGGTGGAATATTGTGTTGGGGAACGGAATGCATTGGGGGACCAGGCCTACCATGTAACAGGGACCCAACAGGACCCACTTCGTCTAGTATCTATTAAAACTCTGATCTTGTATGTGGATTTGTGTGTTTATTTGTTCGTGTGTGATCACATCGTCGCAAAAAATCTATGCGGTAACAATAAAATGTTTACATATTCTGGTAGAGATTTTTCCCCTGGAGTCCAAACTCGACTTATTACTGAAAATGTTTAAAAATACTTTGAATTTAAAATCGTTTTTTCCTGTTAAAATCATTCTTCACAGCTTTCAACACACTTCGATACAAAGTTGCAAGACAGGAACACTGGCAGTAACGCTGAATGTTTCAGCTCAATGGCATCTCACAGCAAGTGCACATTTGCAACAATGTTACCATCATAGCTCCTGGCAGGACAGGAGGTGAGGGTCAACTGGTATTGCAATTGGGATTTTTTTTGTTCAACTCCAGTGCTGGGGAAGTCTCGCAAGCTGTGATCTTTGCTGAGGAGTGCTCGAATCTTACCTTTGGCAACGTTGAGTTGGAGGACCACACCTCCCGTGGGGGCTACGGGTGGGGGATGGGTGCATTGGGGAGCAGACCCAACGGGTCTGCACTTGGTCTAGTATATATATATATATACATATACACATACACACACACACACATATATGTACACACAAAAAACAAGCAATAATAGTGCAATAATAATAACAATACTAATAATAATAGTCTTGCAGTTTAGAGCTCACTTGAGGTTGTAGTGTTTAATAACCTGATAGCTGTAGGGAAGAAGGTGTTCCTGAACCTGGATGTTAGAGTTTTCAGGCTCCTGTACCTTCTTCCCGATGGCAGCGGTGAAATGTGTGTGTGGCCAGGATGGTGTGGGTCTCCGATGATGCTGGCTGTCTTTTTGAGGCAGCGACTCCGATAAATCCTTTCAATAGTGGGTAGGTCAGAGCTGGTGATGGACTGGGCAGTATTCACAACTTTTTGCAGTCTTTTTCACTCCTGGGCATTCAAGTTGCCGAAGCAGGCCGCGATGCAACCAGTCAATATGCTCTCTACTGTACACCTATAGAAGACTGTCGTCCACAGTGCACAGATACATGATAAAGGGAATAAAGTTTAGTGCAAGATAAAGTCCGATTAACGATGGTCCCAGGGCCTCTAATTGATTGATTGATTGATAGACTTTATTAATCCCCTTATTCAGGGGAAATTCTGATGTCCTTGCAGCACACTAATAAAAATACAACACAGTATTCATGAAGAAATTCAACACCAAAACATAAAAACATCCCCCCACAGTGATTCCCACTGTGGGGTAAGGCACAAAGTCCAGTCCCCATCCCCTTGTCCACCCAAAGTCGGGCCTATTGAGGCCTCCACAGTCGCCGCCACGGCGCCGGATGTTCTCACCGGGTGATGGTCCGGAGAACCCCCAGCGGCTTGGGGTGCCAGGAACGGCTGCCTTCCCACCGGAGCCTGCGGCTTCCAAGCCAACAGTCCGCGCCAGACGGAGCTCCGCACACTGGTGATCTCGGCGAGATGTAAGTGCAACGTCGCAGCTGGCCGCTCCGCAGAACCGCGGCTCCACGATGTTTTCCTCGGCGTTACCAAGCATACTGGAGTCCCAGCGCGGCGACCCAGGAAAGGCTGGGATAGATAGTAGCTCAGGACCGCACTCTAGTTGTTGATATGGTGGTTCAGTTAGTTGATAACAGCCAGGAAGAAACTGTCGCTGAATCTGGAGGTGTGAATAATCTTTTGGGAGATAAAAAATCTTTAAGGGATTTGCACCTGAAAAATGGTTTGGGTTTACCTAAAAGGTTTTGAAAATGATCTATCTCCACACTTGATTTGTTTCTCCCTCTCACTGAAAATGAATGAAAAACCATTAAAGGTCAGTTGCTTTGGCTGCCAAATAGTAAACAGTGGAGGGTGAGCCAATTAGTCTACCAGTGTCCAATTTTGCTGTCTATTGCCTTATTTGGGGGATGTACTATAGCAACTATGGGAAGCAGATAGATCCTGTGCCAGTGTCATGCACTATTTTTTTTTGTGGTTTCTTTCTCAAAATTGCATTTTCTGTTTTTCTCTTTGATTTGCAATAATTTGAGAAACCGGGGACATTGCTGAAACTGGTATTGTCATTACAAACTATTGCAAATTCCTTGTGTCATTTTTACTTGCTGATGATGCAATTTTATTTGGAATGACCAAATATGCAAAAAAAAAATTTCAACTCGGCTAATAAAACGGAAAATGCTAAATACTGCAGATGCTGGGGAAAAAAATAACAACTCAGCAGGTCACAAAGCCTCCATGGAAAGCGAAACACAGCTAATGTTTCAGCTTAGTTTCACACAAATGTCCAGCTGACTAATTTTAACATCTATTTTTGTTTCTTTTGAACATTTTCCTTCTTGGCTTTGAGTTTAAATTCCCAATTCTATTTGTGAGTGTGTGTATTCCAAAGAAAACAGGAAAAAATGTTCAAACAATGTAGCTTCTTCCATCAGATTAAAACATGTTGTGTTCTATTTTCTCCCAGGATCTTTATTGTATTTGAAGTCTTATAATTCTTTCCTTTTGTATTTTGGCTTAAAAAAACTACTTGTATCCTTGAAATGGTAGATCAAATGCATTCTATCATCTACTTTCATTTGAAGATATCCTGCCATTTTACTGTTATATTTTGCTTTGATGTTCATAATTGAATAATTTGGTATCACAAGTTGTATGCATTGAATAGTTCCAGCACTTGGACCAGACCTATGTGCAGTTGGTGGTATTTGAATCACAGTGTGATGTTCCTTGTTGTGAATCAGGTTTACATTCTTTCTTTTCTCCCAGTGTTTTTTTTTCTATTTTGCTGAATCAATGAAGTGTTGAAATCCTGGAGATCTTTGCCACTTGGGTTTTGCAACAATAAAACCTGCAGTTTATCCTTTTTTCGCTAAGATTGATGAGCCATTTGGTGGGTTTCTATGCGTTCCACGCAGCTTTGTGACTGTGCAGTCAATAGCGAAGGGTCCCATAGCTCGTGATGCAAAAGCAGCAGGATGCTTGAAGGGAAGTCAAAATCTGAAGGCCACCCAATGTCTTGGCAGATGAAAGGGATCATGACAATGTCAGTCAGCCAGCGCTGCTTGATAACAGTGCGGGAGGGAGCCAGTCTGACAGACTACCATCAACCTTCCCAATGTGGCTATGGCTTAATTGAAACCTGGGACCACGCTCTCTTGGGACACGAGAACCCGCCCAGAGATTGAGGCCGCTGAGCTTGGGCCCCTCCCTCCCCCTCCCCTGCCCCGCTCCCGCGGTCCAGAATACCGGAGAGGAGGGTGGAGATAGTCAGAGACGGCATGGGACACAAGAACAAAGGGCCGGTAAGAAGAACTGGGGGGTAGTGTGTCATCTTCTGTGTCCTTAAGGTCGGCTGTGGGAGACGCCCCCATTGGGGGCAGGCAAGGAGAAGAACAATGACTCGCTGGAAATCCAGAATGGAGGCGATGGCCAGCTGAAGGTGGACATTTGAGCCATCTAATTTATACCTATTACAATAAGAGCAATCCGGTTATTCCCAGTCTTCTAGTTTAAGCTTTTGACCTAGATTCATAGAGTCATACAACACGGAAACAAGTGCTTCAGCCCTTCTTGCCCATGCCCATGCCGACCAACATGCCCCATCTATACTAGTTCCACCTGCCTGCATTTGGCCCATCTATCTATATATTATCTATATAAATTACTAGAACTCTCATCTTGTTTATTTCTATGCATGTCTGTGTGTGTGTCTGTGATGTCTATGAGGAATGTGATCCTGAAATTACGCCAAAACAGTACAACAATTTTTGGCCCATCTTACTCACAATTGACCTGCAGTGTGGTGTATCAAGTTTCATTCAGATTGATGTTATATTTTACATTATTGACATTTTCAACTTAAAAAAAATTAAAGCAGCACCCCCATTTACTGTCTTTACTTGACTGGCATCACGAAGGACACCCATCGGATGTCTAGTATCCTTCTAAACCTTTCCAATCTATGTACCTGTCCAAATGTATTTTAAATGTTGTGAGAGTACCTGCCTCAACTACCTCCTCTGGCTGCTCGTTCCATATATCCACTGCCCTCTGCGTGAAAATGTTGCCCCTCAGGTTCCTTTTAAATCTTTCCCCTCTCAACTTACATCTATGACCTCTGGTTCTCGATTCCCCTATTCTGGATAAAAGACTGTGCATTTACCCTATCTACTCCCCTCATGATCTTATACAACATGATAAGATCAGCCGTCATCCTCCTGCACTCCATGGAATAAAGTTGTTGCCTGCTCAACCTCTCCTTATAGCTCAGCCATAGTCCTGGCAACATCCTCGTAAATCTTCTCTGCACTCTTTCCAGCTTTGCTGACAAATTATTTTCAGATTTCAGGTTACACCATATACATCAGGGTGCAGTGAAATTCCTTGTTTGCCTGTAGCTTGTAAACAGTATAAATCATAATGATTAATACAACTGGTGACACAAATAGTGATAAATCTGAAGTAATGCAAAACATCTTCTGAAGAGCAATAACAGAATAACTGAATGAGGTTGCAGGTGGTTGCCGGAGGTTGCAAGTAGTGGAAGCAGGTAGGGAGACTGACAAAAACCTCCGGGAACCTCCGGGAACCGCACGGAAACCTTGGGTGGGGCGCAAGTGGGACAGGGGCATAAGTCTAAATACTGGGACTTTCAAGATCCAGTATCTCCTCCCAGAAGATAGAGAGAGAGACGGGAATGGCCAGGGTGACAAGCATCCTTGAGCATACTTCCAGCCTTTCTGATGCATCACCCATTAAGGTGGACTGGATAGAAGGAAGTGACGAGCCTGTGATGGATAATTGCAAGTGGATAGTTCATGTTTTAGTTTTTTGTCACGTGTACCAAGATTCCGTGAAAAGCTTTTTTGTAGCATGCTATCTAGTCAGTGAAAAGACCATACATGATTGTAATCAAGCTGTCCGCAGTGTACAGATACAGGATAAAGACAATAATGTTTAATGCAATATAAAGTCCAGTAAAGTCTGATATAACACAGTCTGAGGGTCTGTAATGAGGTAGTTGGTGGGTCAGGACTGCTCTCTAGTTGTTAAGAGGTGGTTCAGTTGCCTGATAATGGCTGGGAAGAAACTGTCCTTGTATCTGGAGGTGTGCATTTTTACACTTCTGTACCTCTCTTGCCTAATGGGAGAGGGGAGAAAACGGAGTGAGACTTGTCCTTGATTACGCTGGTGGGTTATCCAAATAACATTATTGGAACTGGCTTTGTTTCATTTCCACCACACGTAGAGGCAGGGAATTATTGTCCTTAACCGCCCACATCTCCCTTGTATCCTTTGTCCATAATTTTGAGACAGTGACGTTTGCTCCTTAAACCATCTGCTGATTTGAACAGCTTCTCTCAGTTCACTCACTTGTTCTGGCCCTTAACCACTCTATCAAACCTCCACTCAACCTTCTGGAAGAACTGCAGTTTCAGTCTAATCGGGTCGAGACCCTTCTTTGTCTCGAGCCGAAATGTCATCTACCCAGTTCTCCAGAGATGCTGCCTAACGTACTATGTTACTCCAGCACTTTGTATACTTTTGTGTATTAATCAGCCTCTGTAGTTCTTTGTTTCTATATCCTGATCAATTGAGATACTGAAGGAACTGCAGCCAAAAAATTAAACAAAGTGCTGGAGTAACTCAGCTGGTAAGACAGCTACTCTGGACAACATGGAGAGGTGACTTACGGGTCGGAACACTTGTAATTTCCCTGTCCAGAGCTTTATTATTGATGTTCATAAGGAGCAGAATTAGGCCATTCTCCCCCCCCCCCCCCCCACCCCCATTCTCCTGACTTCTCCCCATAACTCCTGACACCAGTACTAATCATGAATGTCGGTTTATAGTGAGCTGTTGATATTCATAAAATAATTTTTGTGACACTGTTGCCAGGCTGCAGACAATTTGTTTATCTTGGTCTGCAATTTATTAGGTCACAAGGAGAGTGTACAAACTCCTTACAGACAGCATTCGTAGTCATGGTCGAACCCAGGTCTTTGGCACTGTAAGGCAGCGACTCTACCGCTGTACCTCTGTGCCATTAACAATACAGAGCCTAAACCAAACACCCTCTCTCAACGATATTAAAGAGATTGTACAAAGGATAATGCTGGGCAAAAATCAGATTCCTCGTGAACTCCTGAAGCCAGGGAGGACATCCATGACGGCATACTGATATTCACATTGGTATTAAATTTGTTAAAACAGCATCAATCTTTATAGGAAGGAGCTATAGATGCTGGTTTACACCGAGGATAGACACAAAATGCTGGAGTAACTCAGTGGGTCAGGAGGCATCTCTGGAGAAAATAATTGTATACAGTCTACAATGCAGAAACTCATCCCCAGAGACATTATGAAAATGTTATGGCTCTGGAGGCCATTCAACCTATTAATTCTAAATTATCATCTTGTAAGGCAATCTGTCCTTTCTCTCTAGCCCTGCAAAATATTTTTTTGACGCATCTACGTAATTCCCTTTGAAACCCCCTGAATTATTCTATTTCCACCATTATTCAGGGCAGGTGAGTTCTGGTTTAAAACAGTCTCTGAATAAAACAGTTTTATCTCAAAAGCCCTTCCAATCCTTTCTCGCGTGCTTATCACTTTGAGTACATGTCCCCTGGTCTTTAACCAACAGATAATGAGAGCAGTAGTCGAAAGAAAATGGCGGCATTTTATGGCACCATATTGCAAGTAGCACAACAGCAAGGAATTAAATTAAGAAGCATCAAGAGTCTTGACTCCTGATTCTTGACTCTTCTCTACATGCCAAACTAGTCTTGATCTTGTGTTTTGTATTCAAGGAGAAATATCCTGGCTTCTTCAGCTGAAGTGTCTCATCTTCAATGCATTTTAATGAGACTTTTCTTATCCTTTGTTTGAACATTCACGGACTTCCAAATGTGTAGTGATATAATTAGCATTTTAGTTTTCATATGCACCCCGTTTTTGTCCTCTCTATTTCAGTTTATGAAATCCAGGATCACAATTCACATTGAGAGTGACACAGTGGTGCAGCGGTAGAATTGCTGTCTCACAACGGCAGAGACCTGGGTTTGATCCTGATTATGGATGCGGTCTGTGTGGAATTTACACTTTCTCTCTGTGACCGCATGGGTTTTCTCCGGGTGCTCCTGTTTCCTCTCACAATCCAAAGACCTCTGGGTATGGCTTCTGTAAATTGCCCCTGATGTGTAGGATGTTAAAGTGGGATAACGTCAAACTAGTGTGAACAGGTGATAATGTGAACAGGTGAAAATGGAATAAGTGGGCAAAGGGCCTGCTTCCACATTATATCTCTAAACTAAGTAATATTATTAAGTAAAAATTGATGGCTTAAAAAAAAGGGCTGTAAGCCTAAGGCTTGCCAAGATGGTCAACTTTTTGTAAAGCCGAAACAGACACAAATTTAAGGGAACTAAGGAGGGAGTTTGTTGTGGTAATTAAGAAGGGTGGGGCCTTAGAAACTGGACAGCTGAAACACTGCAGAGACAAAGAGTTGATGAAGTCTCTTAAGCTGCTGAGTGCAAAAATATTATTTATTTGCTGGCAGCAATTTTGACCTAAAATGAAAAATTGTGATTCTATTCTGAATGAATACACGGAGAAATGGTAATAATGCTCAAGCAGAATCTGAAGCGCAAAAGCGCATTGATGTAAGCATTGCATTTGTTGCAGCTTTATTCACGGAACCTTGTAGGATAAGTACACACATTTGGAAGTAGCTTTGTTCTCATATTTTTTTCAGATCTGAGAATATGTGGGGTTGATGCCACATGTAAATTCTTATTTAGTAGGCTTGCTATTCCCTGAATGGTGGGAAATATTTTCTTTTCTAAGCTGCTGATTGAAAAATATACCTAGAAATGCTTATTGCACACTGTTGAGTTCCTCTTGTTATCGTTGTCAATCTGGCATCAGCAGAGAAAGTTTAATTAATGAGAAATCATATATTTGACAATCAAAAAATATCATTTTTGCACGTGATATTTTTAAGATGTCTTATGTATATTTATATACATAAAATGTATATATGATTTTGTTTTCTCCTTATATCTCTTGACTATCAAGATATTAGTATATGTGGTATAGTTTGACATGGCTGAGTGACATTGATCCTGCGGATTCCTTAATTATAGGTAAAGCTGACCAACTTCTGGCCTGATGTCCACACATATATACAGGTCCACCACCAATTTTCCGGCACCCTGGGTTCCAGAGGCTTTCTGGATTATCCGTTTTGCCGGAACAACAGAGGTCATGGCCTTGGGGACCGAGATACTGGGCCGCGGAAGTCGGCTTTGCAAAAGGATCTGCCGTCTCCGGTCGGAGTTCCAGAGCCTCGGCCGCAGGGGGTAAATTCGACCTGCCGATCAGCAAGGAAACCCCGATGAGGTAGAGATCAGCCACTTCACCTGGCCTAGGCACCTAGGCCTGGCAGCCCTACCGGCAGTCTGTTGTCTTTTCACTGCTTTTGTTATTTTTTAGTTTGTTTTAATGTTCTTTTGGTATGTTTTATGTAGGGGGAGGGGGGAGGGGGGAGGGGGGAGGGGGGAGGGGGAAAACTTTTTTCAAGTTCTTACCTTCCTGGAGACGTGATTATTTTTCGGTTCACATTCTCCGGGCTCTGCGGCCTACCATAGCTGGAGCTGGAAGCCTCCTCGGACTGTCGTGAGCCCCACCGCGGGGTGTGGACTAACATCAGAGCGGATCCCTTGCCTGGGATCGCTCCCACCATGACCACGGACTTTATCATCAAGTGCTCGCAGTCTCAGGGCGAGGCTAGTCAGGAGCTGCAACGCCGCGGAAGGCTCGACCAGCCCCGACGCGAGGTTCGTTCGCCCGGCGTGGGGGAGTTGACAACCCCCCGATGCGGGAGGGGAGCAGAGGGCCCAAACACCGGCTATGGGAGTCAAGATCGTCCCGTCAATGGAGGCTCGAGGCCCACGACCATGGAAGAGCAAGGGGAAGGACTTGAACTATATTACGCCTTCCACCACAGTGAGGAGTGTGTAGGAGTCACTGTGGTGGATGTTCAATGTTAAAAGGTGTTTTGATTGTTTTGTCTCCAAGATGGCTGCCGGAAGGGAGAGTGAACGCTGGCGCGTTTAGCTGCCGCTGCTCTCTCTTTGAATTGTGTGTTGTCCCTACTATTTTTTGTTTCTTGTTTTATTCCGCTTATATGTTTTGTAATCTGATTATTAAATTTTGTAAGACGTCCTTGAGAGTCTTTGAAAGGCGCCCATAAGTATAATGTTAATAATAATAATAATAATAATAATAATCTGTTACTCCGATTATACAATGAATTACAACCAGTCTGTGTTCCAAGAGCCTCAATCCATTCTTTCTCATTTGACACTAATTCTTCACCCGTACATGCATACCTAATTATTCCTACGTTCTTTTGTCCCAACTATTTTCTGGAGAAAACGTTTTTTTCTCTGATTTCTCTCATGAATTTCACAATGTCAAACGTCTTTAAACGTGGCGTCACAGGTTGATAGGATGCTCAAGAAGGCCGTCATCGGTCAGGGTATTGAGTGGAGAAGTTGAGATGTTATGCTACAGTTGTACAAAGCGTTGGCAAGGCCACATTTTGTGTAATGTCTTAGTTTTGTTACTCTGCTATATGAAATATGTTGTTAAAGTGGAAGGAGTGCAGAGAAGATTTACGAGGATGTTTCCAGGATTTGAGGGCCTGAGCTATAGGGAGAGGTTGGGCAGGCGAGGACTTTATTGCTTAGAGTGCAGACAGATGAGGGCTATATAAGATCATGAGGGGAATCAATAGGGTAGCTGTGCAGAGTAGGTGGATCAAGAACATAAGTTTAAGGTGAGAAGGGAAAGATTTAATAGGAATCTAGAGGGCATCTTTTACACGCAGAGGGTGGTGATTACAGGGAACAAGCTGCCAGAGGGAGTAGTTGAGGCAGGTACTAAAACAACATTTTAAAGACATTTGGACAGGTACGTAGAAGGGAAAGGTTTGGGGGGACGTGGGCCAAATACGGGCAGGTGGGACCAGTGTGGATGGAGCATCTTGATCGGCATGGGCAAGTAGGGCTGAAGGGCCTGGTTCCATGCTGCATGAGTTTATTGGTTGCCTCGAGATGTGCTCTTCGCCAAAAATGGAGTCAAACTGTGCCTCCTCTTCAAAATGCTGAACAATTCTGATCTGTATTAATCATCCTTTTCAAACAAAACTCATCCTGGATATTCAATTTCTGATAGAAACAAGATACAAGATACATTTATTTGTCACATGTACCAATTGGTACAGTGAAATGTGTTGTCACCATACAGCCATACGAATAATAAAGAGCACTGAACATGATAGTCTTTAACACAGACATCACCACACAGCGGAATCTAAATTTCCCACTGTATGGGAAGGCTCTAAAATTCAGTCATCCTCCTCCATTGTCCTCCTTTGTTCACCCGTGGTCGGGGGGCTCCCGAACCCCTCGCAGTCGCCGCCATGGGCGGCCCGATGTTCAGGCCCTCATGCCGGGAAGATGGAACTCCGACGTCGGAATGGGAGAACCACCTCAACGGCTTGGACATCCGAATCGGCCACTTCCTACCGGAGTCCGCGGCTCCCGAAGTCCACAGGCCGCGCTGGTCAGAGATTCAACGCTGACAGCCCTCAGCAAAGGGTCCCAGGACTCCTCGATGTTGGTCAGTGCCTCCCGCGCTGGGAGCTCCGCGATGTTGAAGCAGCAGACCCAGCACTCCGGAGCTTCAAACAGCGATCCAGGTTGGCATCCGCACGCACCGTGGTGAATTCAGTGCTGCACCGCCGCCGCTGAAGCTTGGTCTTGTCCCCGGCAGGAAAGGCACTTCAGGTGGTAGGCTGCGAGGAGGGGGGCGAGGACGCGACTCGGAGAATAGTCGCATCCTCGCCAGGAAGTGACTTGGAAACGGTTTCCCCCTTACCCTACCCTCCTCCCCCACATAGAAAAACTAAAGAATCCTCCAAATCACACTTTTAAATCAGACTAAAAATTTAAAAAAGATTGAAAAACAGACAGACTGTAGGCAGAGGCTGCCATCAATGCGGCGCCCCGAGTGGATTTAACAATACATTTCTACTTTCATTCTTCTTGATTTATTTTGCATCCCTTGAGTTTCTGTATGTTTTCATATCATGCAGCTTGAATTGCACACAGTTCTCTGTGTGTGTTCTACCATGGTTTGATATGTTAGGCATCCCCTTTCGACCTGGATTCTCTCTTGCTGGATATGAGGCTTGGCGTTTGATTTGATTCTGTTATATCTTTATTGATCCATCTGTTTGTGATTAATGTATGTGAATTCCTTTTGCACTTTGGTTTTCTCTTCCACTGACAACTTTATTTTCCAAGCAGGTTTCTCT
This sequence comes from Amblyraja radiata, assembly GCF_010909765.2. Lineage (NCBI taxonomy): Eukaryota > Metazoa > Chordata > Chondrichthyes > Rajiformes > Rajidae > Amblyraja > Amblyraja radiata. The sequence goes on along the minus strand of NC_045969.1, from coordinate 38,158,221 downwards.
GTTGTCCATTTGCGCTCTGATTTAAACTAGTTGTCCAATCTAATTACTGGTAAATTCTATTCTGAATGTTTTTTGCTTCTCATGCCACTCTCAAAATGGAGGCATGGTTTGTGCTTTGATTTAGTTTAGAGGTACAGCATTGAAACAGGCCCTTCGGCCCACCGAGGCCAGGTTGACCATCGACCACCCGTTCACACTAGTTCTATGTTATCCCACTTTCCCAGCCACTCACTAAACACTAGGGGCAATTTAGAGAGACCAGTTAACCTACAAACTCGCACGTCTCTGGGATGTGGGAGGAAACCGGAGCACCTGGAGGGAACCCACTCGGTCACAGGATGAACATGCAAACTCCGCACAGATGGCATCTGAGGTCAGGATCGACCTTCGGGTCCCTGGTGCTGTGAGGCCACTGTGCCACCCAGCGTGGTGGCTCACAGCAATGGAAGGAATATTACCACTGGCTTTCACGCTTACAGATCAACCACTGAACATTGGTCAGGATCATTGTCCAGATGCACCTGACAGGCATTTATATGAACGACAGTTAGAATGAGGCCAGGGCTGGGCTGTGACTGAGCAGAGAGAGTAATTTGACAGTAAAGTTATAAATACACACATGGTAACAACTTGCATTGCTTTTTTTTTAATTTATCTATAAAATTATTTCTGTCCATTTCTGTTTTGACTTTTCTTCACAACATTTATTTTGCCATTATTTTGGTCAATCCTTAAAATAGGTGATATTTCTGTCTCTGTGCTGTCAAGCTTCCTGATGTTTCTCTCTTTTTTCTGTAGCTGTTTCATTCTCAGAGGTTAAGCTTTTATTGTCGCTAGTTTTCCTGTTTCATTCTCCCCCTCTCTGTGATTTCTGACCAGCCTTGACGCTTAGAACATAGAACATATCATTGGCTTGATAGATATTAATGCCCTGACTAAAATTGCACTGTTCATTGAGGTGTACATCTCCATTATATGAACTAAAAATCTGTTCAACAATATATATCAGAACATAGAACATAGAGCAGAGAATAGAAATACACCACAGTGTAGTTTAGGGACACAGCACGGAAACAGGCCCTTTGGTCGACTGAGTCCGCACTGACCAGCGATCCTATATACTAGCACTATCCTACACATTACGAACAATTTACAATCTTTACCAAAGCCAATTAACCTGCAAACCTGTATGTCGCTGGAGTGCGGGAGGAAACCAGAACACTCAGAGAAAATCCACGGGAAGAACATACAAACTCCGTACACAACAGGAACAGGCCCTTCGGCCCACAATGTCTGTGCTGAACATAATGTCAAGATCAACTCTTATTTGCCTGCATCTAATCCACCTCCCTCTACCTTGCATATTCATGTGCTTATCCAGATGTCTCTTATATGCCACTATTGTACCTACTGCCTCCACCACCACCCCTGGCAGTGCGTTCCAGGCACTCAACAACTAAATGTAACTGTAAGTGTAACAACAACCTTTCGCTCAATGTCAGCAAGACAAAGGAGATAGTGATTGACTTCAGGAAATGAAACGATACACATACCCCAGTTTGCATTGACGGCGCCGAAGTAGAGATGATTGAAAACTTAAAATTCCTCTAAGTCAATATCACCAACAACTTCTCCTGGACCACCCATATTGAAGCAATGACCATGAAAGCACACCAATACCTCTACTTCCTTAGAAGGTTTAGGAGGTTCGGCATGTCCCCTACAACTCTCACCAAATTCTACAGATGCGCCGTAGAGAGCATTTTATCAGGATGCATCACAGCTTGGTTTGGGAACTGCTCCACCCGAGACCACAATAAATTGCAGCTTTATTGTGGATGCTGCCTCCCTTCTATTGATTAAATTTATTACTTATGCTGTCTCGGCAAGGCCAGCAGCATAATCAAGGATGAGTTGCATCCTGGCCACTCCTTCTTCTCCCCTTTCCCATTTGGCAAAGGTACAGAAGTGTGAAAACGCATATCTCCAGATTCAGAGACAGTTTCTACCCAGCTGTTATCAGGCAACTGAATCATCCTACCACAACCAGAGAGCAGTGCCAAATTACTATATACTTTGGTGACACTCGGACTATCCTTGATCGGACTTTGCTGGCTGTTCCTTGCACTAAACCTTATTCCCTTATCACACACTGTAAATGGTTCGATTGTAATCATGTATTGCCTTTCTGCTGACTGGTAATCACACAACAAAAGCTTTTCACTGTACATGTGACACATGTGACAATAAACTAAACTGATAAAAACTGAATCTGATAAAAATGTTGCCCTGCACATTTGCCTTAAACTTTTCCCCTCTCATTTTAAACTTCTCGATATTCCAATCTGGGAAAGACAAGAACATTGATGGGCATATAATTTTGATTGATTTTAAACTGCATTCGAACTTCTCTGTCATTTTTCAAAAGTATGCGTCATAAGAATAAACTTTTGGTTTTGGGCAGCTGGTAACGGGCACAGCAAATGAACAAAATATTGATGGATGTTTCACTGCTGGATTCCTGCCAGTTCTTCACGCAGCCTATTTTCTGCCAATCTGGAGTGTTTGTGCATTACTTTCTGTTGTGGTTATATGCCAGATTGCATGTGAATGAAACAGACAAAGGCATATGGTGTGACGTAGGAGGCTGACGGGTGACCTTGTTGAGGTGTATCAGATCATGAGGGACGTGGATAAAGTCATCCCAGGGTAGAGGAGTCCAAAATCAGAAGGCAGAGCCTTAAGGTGAAAGGGCAGAGATTTAAGAGGGAACTGAGGGGCAACCTTTTTCACTCAGAGAGTAATCTGCAAATGGAATGACCTACCAGAAGAAGCTATAGAAGTGGTAAAACAATTACGACTTTTGAAAGATATTTAGACAGATACATGGATAGGAAGGGTTTAGAGGGATAAGGGCCAACTGCAGGCAAATGGGACTGGCCCAATTTGCCAAATTGGTAGTCATGGACAAAGTGGGCTGAAGAACTAATGTTTGTGTTGTGCAACTCTATGACTATAACTGGAAAATGATTCTGCAGTCTTCAGTTTTGGAGGGGTCTTCAGTTTTGGAGGGGTCTTCAGTTTTGGAGGGGTCTTCAGTTTTGGAGGGGTCTTCAGTTTTGGAGGGGTCTTCAGATTCATCCAAAGCTATTTGCTCCATTATTGTTTGGACCCAAAGATATCAGTAAGGCTTGTTTAACTGCAACTGCTTTAAATCTAAGTGACATAATTCCCAAACCTTAGTTTCCACTCTAACCTACAACTAAATAAGTTATTCCAAAATTTTGAAGGGATTATGACGTGCATTTTGTATACCTGCTTTTGAGAGTCAATCCAGGAAAATGGTGAGAGCATTCCTTCACTTTCCTGCAGGGCAGAACAGTGATGCAGAAGTAGAGTCTTACAGTGGCAGAAACCCTGGTTCAATCCTGAATACGGATGCTATCTGTCGGGAGTTTGCATGTTTTCCCTGTAACCCCGTGGTTTTAATTCGAGCGCTCTGGTTTCCTCACTCATTTCAAAGATGTTCAGGATTGTAGGTTAATTGGTGTCTGTAAACTGTCCCCAGAGTGTAGGATAGAACTAATGTATGAGGCGATTGTTGGTCGGCGTGGACAAGGGGACAATTTGCAGAGTCCAATTAACCTACAAACCCGCATGTCTTTGGGATTTGGGAGGAAACTGGAGCAACAGGTGGAAATCTATGTGATCGCAGGTAGAACGTGCACACTTCACACAGGCAGCACCTGAGGTTGGAATCAAACCCGGGTCTTTGGCGCTGTGAGGCGGCATTATCATTGATAACAATAACAGCTGAAGTTGGTTGCATCTGAGGCGTTACCATGAGGAACAGTTGCAGTTATGTTCTGAGGCTGGGATTATTGATTTTCAACAGCCAAAGAAAAATCTTGTTTCATATTATATACAATGAAAGCCATTCAACCATTTTATTTTTCATGTCGATTGTCGTCAGTTTTTCCAGAACTCCTTGATGCCACACTCAGATATATACCATCTAGATGCTACGGCCAGTCACTTTCGCATGATGTCTGCAATTCAGCTCCTTTGTCAATGTTTAGGTGGCACAGTGGCGCAGCGATTGAATTGCTGCCTTACAGCGCCAGAGGCCCGGGTTCAATCCTAACTACGGGTGTTGTCTGTACGGAGTTTGTACATTCTCCCTGTGACCTGGTGGGTCCGGTTGCTCTGTTTTACTCCCACACTCTAAAGACATACAGGTTTGTAGGTTAATTGGCTACTGTGAATTGTAAATTGTCCCTAGTGTGTATAATAGTGCTAGTGCACGGGGTGATTGCTGGTCGGCGCAGACTCAGTGAGCCGAAGGGCCTGTTTCCGAGTTGGATTCAAATGAGGGGACATTGATTGCCAGTGGATCAGAGAGTGCCTGACCCACAGAGCGACTCCAGCACTCTGTGTCTTCTTTTGTAAAACAGCACCTGGGCTTCCTGTTTCTAGGTATGTTGCAACATCTGCTGTCATAGCAAAAATGAGCACTGCGGTTAATATCTGAAGCTATTAAAGTCACAGTGACAATAAAAATCTCTATAAAAAGAAAGAAACCATGTTCTTGAGCTAGGGTTGAATTTCACTGAAGTAATGTGAAGAGTTCTAGTGCCAAATGATCTAATGAAACCCAAATGATGATCGTTGAGCGGATAATATGGAGAGTAAGTGCCACATTGTGTCACTTTGGTCAACCTTTCCTTTACATTGCTGCTGATTGGGCATGGACTGATTTAACTGGATAAAAAGTCACAATTTTGTGGCCAGAATGAGCTCAAGCATTTATTGTTGGCATTTTCAGATGTACTGTAAATGTTGCAAATCTACTGGAATAGCTCAGCTGAAGGAACAACTTTTTCTGGAACGCGTGTCCCAAATAACGATGATCGGGGGGATGATTTCTGTCATTTTCCAAGTAGTTCTCATGTTACTGTAACATGTACTGAAACACTCCTGTCTTGACTAAACTTTCTTCCAACAATGACAGCCAGACTGTTGTAGTACCATTGGAGACACAAGAGACTGCAGCTAAAAAATATATACAAGGTACTGGAGTAACTCAGCATGTCAGGCAGCATGCCTGGAGAACATTGATTGTGATGTTTCAGGTCGAGACCCTTCCTCAACATGGAATGGTGACGTTTTGGGTCGGGACCCTTCTTCAATATAGATAGGTGACGTTTTGTGTTGAGACCCTTCAACATGAATAGGTGACATTTCAGGCCAGGACCTCTCTTTAGAGATTGCAGATGCTGGAATCTTGAGGTAGAAATAAAAAGTGTGGAGGCAATCAGCAGGTCAGGCAGCATTGTGGAGGGAAATTATGACATTTTGGGCCAGAATTCTTCTCGATGGCGAAGAGGGGAGATAGCTGGTAGAAAGGTGATACAGGAGCTGGCAAAAATAGTTGGATTCAAATGTGGGGAAGTTGATTGCCAGTGGGTCAGAGAGTTGCTGATACACAGAGCGACTCCAGCACTCTGTGTCTTCTTTTGTAAAAAAAAGCACCTGGGCTTCCTTGTTTCTAGGTATGTTGCAACATCTGCTGTCATAGCAAAAATGAGCTCTGCGGTTAATATCTGAAGCTATTAAAGTCACAGTGACTATTGAAAACTCTATAAAAAGAAAGAAACCTTGTTCTTGAGCAATGGTTGAATTTCACTGAAGTGGTGCATAAGGTTACGGACCAAGCTGTTTGAGGGAATGAGAAAAAGAGTGAGGGAGAGCGAGGAGAAGAATGAAGAATGAAAATAGCGTGCCCAGGAGCTCGGGTCATATATATGGATAGAAGGAACACAGTTATCATTCAATTTACCAGTGATTCTTCCCATTTCTAGAAGAATGATTGACTGCATAAGTATGCAGTAAAATCGGTACACTACGTTCGATGAATACCAAATAAATTGCTGTCAGTTTTTCTTTACTTCCCTGCAGTTTCCCCTTTTCATAGTTTGAGTTATAATGGATATATCACGTGGCGGTTTTTATCATTTTGTACTGGGCCAAATGTCAGTCTAAACGCTGGGAAAAGCTTTGTTCTCCCACCAGCTTTTCTCTGCAGTCAAGATGTCACATGTTTCTGTGGATCCAAGCACAGCAGAGTTTGTATGCATTTTGTTCCCAGCTTCTTTGGCTGTGTTGACTATATCCATTGTGATAATAACTGATGTACAATGATGACCACTTAATGATTAACATGATATCTTGTGGCGCAAACCCTGAGGTGGGATATAATCTGCAACTCATGAAAGATCACTTTCCTCTTTCAGAAATATTCCACGTGGATCCACTGAGTTTTAATCTTTGTAACAATTTCCTATTTAACAAAAAAATTAAAAGCTTTAATCTTTTATATTTTTACTAATTTACACATGAATTCTGCAGCTTTCTTACTGTGCGATATATATTATTGTAGGCGTGCACACTCTTTGTATCTTCAGAGTGGGCAATAAAGGAAATTATCTTGTTGCAGCCGCTGATAAGCAGGTTGGATATAGAATCGCAGAGTACAGACATCTGGTGTGGAGGTTGAACACTTAGCTACACCAATGCTTTTCCTCCTGACCATTGTGGCGAGCTGAGAGCAGTGATTTCACACGATAAATAAAGGAACACTATTTGTGCGGCAGTCAGTCCCCACCTCAACGATTTAAAGAACTGAGGGCGGATAAAAGGTTTGCATTTATGTAACGTTTTTGGGTTCCACAAAAATCTTCTGCGCGGATTAAATGCTTTTGAAGTACAATCAGTTTTGTATGCAGAGGGCAGAGGAAGCAATTCATGCAGCAAACAGCAATGGTAGTGGTGCTGAGGGATCAAGGCATACAGCTACATAGCTCCATGGAAGTGGCATCGCAGATTGATGGTGCAGTGAAGAAAGCTTTTTGGCATGCTGGCCTTCATCAGCCAGGGAAATGAGTTTAGAAGTTAGGATGTTATGTTACAGTTGCACATGATGTTAATGAAGCTGCACTTGGAGTATCGTGTTCAGTTTTGGACACCCTGAAATAGGAAAGATGCCATTAAGCTGGAAGGAGTGTAGAGAAGATTTAGAGGCTGTTGCCAGAATTGCAGGATGAGTTTAAACAAGCTAGGACTTCATACCTTGGAGTGTAGGAGGTTGGGTTGATCTCATAAAAGTGTATTAAATGATGAGGGGAATAGATATCATTTTTTTCTCTTTTTCTCAGGGTAGGGAAAATCAATAACTAGGGAGGCATAGGTTTAAGATGAGGAAAAGATTTAATAAGAGCCTACAGGGGTGATGGGTATATAGACGAGCTGCCAAATGAAGTAGTTGAAGCAGGTGATAATAATAACATTTATTTATTATAAGTAATAATTGGGCTTTGCCCAACACCTCCGCTCAGTTCACATTAACCAACCTGATCTCCAGGTGGCTCAGCACTTCAATTACCCCTCCCATTCCGAATCCGACCTTTCTGTCCTGGACCTCCTCCATGGCCAGCGGGTGGGGAATCTGTGAAATTCATTACCACAGATGGCTGTGGAGGCCAAGACATAGGATTTTTTTATTTTATTTTATTTTTTAATAAATTTTTATTAGAGGCATTTGCATATCATAAACTAAACCGGTACAGACTTTGTTTAGCGGTTACATATCAAGTATCCAGGTTTCCAGGGACCCAGTTACCAAAGTAGCTGGGATCCTCCTTTATCAGTTATCTATAAACATTGTCTCTAATTATTTATATCTATTTATAGATAGAAGAAAAGTAAAAAAGAAAGAAAGAAATGAGAAAAATAGGATAAACTATCAATAATACAACTTGGGAGATAGGTCCATAGGTCAGAGAACATAACTATTCATCTAGTCCTGGGTTCAGGCTTCAGTCCGGCCTCCGTGCCGGTCCAATCTACCCCTTCAAGTAATCTATAAATGGAGACCATATTCTGATAAATAATTCTGGTTTGTCAATTAAGACATATCTAATTTTTTCCAAATGGACACAGGATATTTTTAAAGTGGAGATTGACAGATTCTTGATTAGTAAGGGCATCAAAGATTACGGGGAGAAGGCTGGGGAATGGGGTTGAGAGGGAAAGACAGATAAGCCATGATCGAATGGCGGAGTAGACTTGATGGGCCGAATGGCGAAATCTTGCTCCGATGTCTTATGGTCTTTTGGACTAACAGGATAAATATCTTTAAAAAGATATTTGAGGAGGGATGCTTGCTATAATCTCTGCCCCTGAAATCTTGCATTGGTGATCAATAATAATTCAGGCTAATTAAATGGCCATTAACAGTAGAGTACTATAGAATTTAAAGAGCGTTCTGGAAGTTAAGTTTACCCAATACCTGAGACAACCTTTCCTCATTTAATAAGCCAAGTAGTTCAACTTTTTAATTGCAAATGTTTTGAACCTTGAGGTGGATAATGAATATATTCACTGGAGCATCACATTGTTTCTGAATGAATTTCTGGAACTACCGACTGACATTTAGATTTATTGAAAGACTGTAATTGATGTCTCTGAACGGCAATAACAAAAGATGACAAATTTCACATTCAGTATTATTCTATTGTTAATTTTAAAATTCTGTCTCCTTTTCCCATTTTTTGTTGTTTTATTAACAATAGTTTGCATTAGTGAGTGCAAATCAACATGTACCTCAGACATTGTACTTTGAGACATTCTGCCGGTGTGATAAAAGCTTTAGAAAGCTTCATCCCACCTTTTAAATTGGCAAATTCCTGCTTTTCTGTTTCGTTTAGTTTAGTTAGTTTAGAGATACAGCGCGGAAACAGGTCCTTTGGCCCACCAAGTCTGCACCGACCAGCGATCCTACACACACTAGGGACATTTTACACATACACCAAGCCAATTAACCTACATACCTGTACGTCTTTGGAGTGTGGGAGGAAACCGAAGATATCGGAGAAAACCCACGTGGTCACGGGGTGAACATACAAACTCCGTACAGACAGCACCCGTAGTCGGGATCGAACCCGGGTCTCTGACGCTGCAAGCGCTGTAAGGAAGCAACTCTACTGCTGCGCCACCATGACTGCCTTGTTCCTTCTTGTGCATGGGTATAAACTGGAACACTTTAACAAGCGGCTCAGTGTCGCAGTTGATAGAGCTGCTGCCTCACAGTGCCAGAGACCTGGTTTGATTCTGATCTTGGGTGCTGTGTGTGTGGAGTCTGCATGCTTTCCCTGTGACCATGGGGGTTTCCTCCAGGTGTTTCAGTTTTCACTCATATCCCTAAGATGTGTGGATTTTTAGGTCATTGGCCTCTGTAAAACTGCCCCCTAGAGTGTAGGGAACGGTTGAGAAAGTGGAATAACAGAATTGATGTGAACAGGTGATCAGAGGTTGGCATAGACACAATGGGCCGAAGAGCCTGTTTCCATGTTGTATCTCCAAACCAAACTAAGCGGCAGGAACCAATTGGTTTAGTTTTGATTAGTTTAGAGATACAGTGTTGGAACAGGACCTTCAGCCCACTGAGTCCATGCGACAAGCGATCACCCGTACATTAATTCTATCCTTAAATGCATAAGAAGAATTTTTACAGAATCCAATTAACCTACAAACCTGCAACATCTTTGGAACGTGGAAGGAAACCGGTGCACCCAGAGAAAACGGGGAGAACGTACAAACTTTGCACAGACAGCACCTGTAGTCAGGGCTGAACCCAGGTCACTTGTGCTGTCAGTCAGTAACTGTGTCGCCTTTTCACGGTTACCCCTCTCAATATGACCATTCACCATTGAACGACATAGAACAGCGCAGCACAGGAAGAGGCAATTTGGCCCACATTGGCCCTGCCGAACATGATACTAAATTAAACAGATCTCCTCCGTCTGCCTGTGATCCATATCAATGAATACAATCAATGAATGTTGGCAGGCAGTTCATCAATATGATCATCATATTTTTTTTCTGTGCTGATACCTAATCACAATCTTGCCGGAGGCCAAGTCAATGTATATTTTTAAGGTGGATATTGACAGATTCTTGATTAGTAAGGGTGTCAGGGGTTATGGAGAGAAGTCAGAATGGGGTTGAGAGGGAAAGATAGACCAGCCATGATTAAATGGCTGTGTAGACTTGATGAGCTGAATGGCCTAATTCTGCTCCTTGAATTTATGAACTTATGCAGGGTCAGTAGATTATATTTCTGTTCCCTTGCTAATCGGGGATTGTGGAATATGGCAATATTCTACTGGACTGTTTGTAAGAAAAATAATTTCACTGCATCAGTACTTTGCACACGTGACAATTAAAGCAACATTGAACCATTGGACCATTAAACTATTGATGCCCTGAAGCCACTTGCCTTGGTCCCAATGCTGCCCAACTAGGTTAGTAGGCACCAAGGGTCGACCCTGCAACTTTTCCAGCAACATGTGCACCCAGCCATGCATTGGTGGTTTGAGCTGCAGTTGGAATTGCAGCTTACGGTTAACCAGAGGGGAGGGAGAGCTGATCATCTCGCTGCGTGAAGCAATTCTTGTTGAAAGCGTACAATGACCAGAAAGTTCCCTACCCCGCAAGGGGATTTGAAAATGGATTTTAAATGTGTTCTGGAGCTGAGCTGACTTGCAGCAAGAGAGTTCTTTTGAAAAAATAATACTTTCCATTACTTTGCTTCAGTAGACATACAAGGGATTTTAATATTGTGGTACCGCGGGTCATTTATCTTCAGAGCAATGTATGCTGAATAAAACTCCAGCCCTCCGTACTAGCACATAAGTTGGTATATTTTCAATTTAGTTTAGTTTGGTTTAATTTGAAGATACAGCACGTAAACAGGCCCATTGGCCCAGCGAGTCCGCGCTGACCAGCGATCGCCCGGTACACTTGTACTATCCTACACAAACACTGGGGACATTTTATAATTATTACCAAAGCCAATTAACCTCGAAGCCTGTACGCCTTTGGAATGTGGGTGGAAAATGGAGCACTTGGAGAAAACCCATGCGATCACAGGGAGAATCGTGCAAACTCTGTACAGACAGCACCCATAGTCAGGATCGAACCGGTGTCTCTGGCACTGTAAGGCAGCAACTTTATCGCTGCACCACCGTGCCTTCAGTTGATAGCTGACTAAATATTTGGAGCCTTATTGAAAGTTCAGAGCTCTGAATGTATGTGCATATAAATATGTATTTGTGTGTGTTTGTCAGAAAGATGCTTCGTGAAGCAGAATATGTGATTATTCCAGTTGTGCATTATGTAGCTGTGGATTAATCTTGCAATTTTCTTCCTGTGGCATTCGGAAAAAGGAATGATCATTTTAAGTTCATAAGTTCATGTCATAGGAGCAGAATTGGGCCATTCAGCCCATTGTGTACTCCACATTCAATCATGGCTGATCTATCTTTCCCTCTCAACACCATTCTCCTGCCTTCTCCCTAGAACCCTTTTACTAATCAAGAATCTATCAATCTCCTCTTTAAAAATACCCAAAGACTTGGCCTCCACAACCTTCTATGGCAATTAATTCCATAGATCCACCACCCTCTCACTAAAGGAATTCCTCCACATCTCCTTTCTAAAGGTATATCCTTTTATTCTGAGGCTATACCCTCTGTCCTAGACTCTCCCACTAGTGGAAACATCCTCTCCCCATCCACTCTATCCAGGCCTTTTACTATTTGGTAACTTTCAATGAGGTACCCCCTCATTCTTCTAAACTCCAGCCAGGACAGGCCCAGTGCAGTCCAATGCTCATCACACATTAACCCAATCATTCTCATAAACCTCCTCTGGACACTCTCCAACGCCAGCATACCCTTCCTCAGATATGGGGCCCAAAACTGCACACGAAAGACTCCAAATGCAGTCTGACCAGTGCCTTATAAAGCCTCAGCATTACATCCCTGTAATATATTCCCTGTTTTATATTCTAGTCCTCTCAAAATTAATGTTAACATTGCATTTGTCTTCCTTGCAACTGATTCAGCTTGCAAATGAACCTTTTGGGAATCCTGCTCCAGCACTCCCGAATCCCTTTGTGCCTGAACCCTCTTCCCATTTAGAAAATAGTCTACTCCTTTATTCCTACTCATACTTGTAAAGTCCAAATAAATAATGCAGCTGACAAAAGCATGTCATGATGCATGCCGCAGATGATCCAGTTCTCAGAGCATATTAAAGGCCATTTGATCCATTGGTTTTGTGCCAGGTTTGAGGTTTTAATCCTTCTTACACTGTTTTCCTCAATTGATCAAGGCTGTGATGGGACATTGGTAGCAATGATACATTTCATCTTTGACATCTGCCTTTACTGAGATGCAAACACAAAGATGCATCCCCTCTCTCCATCCCTCCCCCACCCTAGTCGTCATACTAGTTTCACTGTCATCCTGCTGAGTTTCACTATTTGTATCACTCGTTATCACCTTCTCCATAGCCAACAATGGACCATTGTGGGCTTCACCTTTCCTTGATCATTGTTGCTGGCTTTGATTTGTCCTTTTTTGTATCTTTCATTCATTTGTTCTATGTACCTTTTCCTAACTCTTATTTCCCCCTGCCCTGACTCTCAGTCTGGAGAGGGTCTCGACCCGAAATGTCACCTATTCCTCTCCAGAGATGCTGCCTGACCCACTGAGTTACTCCAGCACTTTGTGTCGACCAAGAGTCAAGCGTGTTTAATTGCCAAATGTCATGAAACAGAACAATGAAACTCTTTGTTTCCAGTGCCGTCCTGTCTTTGAAGATCTTCACCCGGTTTGTGCATCCTCACCGTTTCTCTTCCAAAGTCTACAATCAGTTCCTTGAAGAGGGTCTCGACCAACACCCTTCCCTTCTCTCCAGTGGATGTTACCTGTTCCGCTGAGTTACTCCAACATTTTGTGTCTATGATCAGTTCCTTGGTTTAACAGATGTTGAGAGCTTGGTTGCTGCTCTGGCACCATTTGGTTAGTTGATCGATCTCCCCACTATACTCTGATTCATCGTCATCTGTAATTCACCCAACAATAAACTCACCAGTCAATCAAAGCACAGCACACCCTGCTGCGCCTGAGCTCCACTAACAGTGATGATTGGGTTAACATATGAGGAGCGTTTGACGGTACTGGGCCTGTACTTGTTGGCGTTCAGAAGGATGAGGGGGAACCTCATTGAAACTTACCGAATAGTGAAAGGCCTGGACAGAGTGAATGTGGAGATGATGTTTCCACCAGTGATTGAGCCTTGGACCAAAGGTCATAGCCTCAGAGTAAAAGGATGTTCCTTTAGGAAGTAGATGAGGAGGAATTTCTTTAGCCAGAGCCTTTTTGAATCCGTGGAATTTATTGCTACAGAAGGCTGTGGAGGCCAAGTCATTTTTAAGGCAGAAATAGATAGATTCTTGAATAGTACGGGTGTCAAGGGTTATGGAGAGAAGGCAGAAGAATGTGGAAGATAGATCAGCCATGATTGAATATCCTTGATGGAGTAGCCTTGATGGGCCGTATGACCTAATTCTGCTCCTATTACATGAACTTATGAACACTCTCTTACCCATCCTTGCATTTTCTCGATCTCCATCTTGTCAAAGGTCCATCAGTCTGGAATGAACTAAATGATTGATTATCTACAGCTGCCGGAGTAGAGTTGTACCCTTTGCCTTCAGGTGTTGATCAAAGACATTCTGATGGGATGGACGCTGGCAGGCCAGTTGCATTCCTTGCACTGTGATCAAACTGTGTTCTTCAGGTTGTTAGTAAAGGGGCTGTCCCACTGCGGCGACCTAATTGGCGAGGTTAGAAGAGTTTTGGAGAGTTTGAAAAAGTGTCATGTTGAAGACCTCCTTTGACCTCCTTCGACTATGTTGAAGACTATCTACGACTACCTTCATTAACTGCCGCCCAATCTCAAACCTCCCCTTTCTTTCAAAAACCCTGGAGCGTATCGTTGCGTCGCAACTTCATTCCCACCTCCTTGCGTATAACCTACTTGAACCCCTCCAATCTGGCTTTCGCCCCCTCCATAGCACAGAAACTGCTCTCCTCAAAGTCCTCAACGACCTCCTCACCTCTGCTGACACTGGTTCCCTCAACATCCTCATCCTCCTCGACCTGAGCGCAGCCTTCGATACAGTGAACCATAACATCCTGCTCACCAGACTCAAAGACCTCGGCATTGAAGGCTCTGCACTCAGCTGGCTCCGTTCCTACCTTTCCAACAGATCCCACTTCATCTCTCTCCACAACCACACCTCTGCTACAGCCACAGTCACTCAAGGCGTTCCCCAAGGCTCCGTACTCGGCCCCCTCCTCTTCATCATCTACATCCTCCCCCTTGGTCAGATACTCCGCCCCTTCAATCTGGACTTCCACTGTTACGCTGATGACACCTAGATTTACCTTGGCACCAAATCCCCCCCCAACCCCCCCCCCCCCCCCTCTCCCATATCAACTCCTGTTTGTCAGCTATAAAAACCTGGATGCAACATAATTTCCTCAAACTCAACAGCGATAAGACAGAATTCCTCCTCATAGGCTCCAAAGCCACACTCAGCAAAATCAATAACCCCACTCTCACCATCGACGGCACCACTGTCTCCCCATCTCCCCAGGCCCGCAACCTTGGCGTGATCTTTGATTCCACCCTCTCCCTTGAGCCTCACATCCGCCATGTCATTAAAACCTCCTTCTTTCATCTCCGCAACATCGCCAAACTCAGACCCTCTCTCACATCGCCTGCTGCTGAAAGACTCATCCATGCCTTCATCTCCTCCCGACTGGACTATTGCAACTCACTTCTCCTTGGCATCAGCTCCACCTACATCAACCGACTCTAACTGGTCCAGAACGCAGCCGCCCGACTCATCACCCACACCAAATCCTGGCATCACATCACTCCAGTCCTCAAAAAACTTCACTGGCTTCCCATCTCCCACCGGATCACCTACAAAATCCTGGTCCTCACCTACAAAGCCCTCCACCATCTGGCCCCCCCATATCTCACTGACCTCCTCTCCCCCTACCAACCCTCACGGTCCCTCAGATCCACAACAGCCGGTCTCCTCTCCATCCACAAGTCCAACCTCCGCAGTTTTGGGGACAGAGCCTTCTCCAGGGCAGCTCCCAGGCTCTGTAACTCCCTCCCCCAACTGATCCGCAATTCCGTGTCCCTCACCATCTTCCAGTCCCGCCTCAAGACCCATCTCTTCACCTCTGCCTATCCTTAGCCCCACGTCCCCGTCCCTTTTCATCTGTGCATTAATTGCCTCATACTGTGTTTTGTATTGAATTCTGTCTTTACTTTGTGTACTAGTCATGTCTCTACTATTTATTTCATTCCCCTTACATGTTTTTCCTCTACATGCTCAATGTTTGTAAGGTGTACTTGAGACTGTTGAAAGGCGCCCTAAATAAAATGTATTATTATATTATTATTACCTTCGACTACCTTTGATTACCTTTGACTACCCTCGATTACCTACGAATAACATGCCAAACTACTATGACCTACTTCGACTAAACCTACGAGTAAAAAAAATATCGATTTTCTTCCATGGCGACCTTTTTTTACTGGCGGGCATTTTTCAACATGTTGAAAAATACCCCGCGACTTAGCTGAGGCCATGAGTACGCGGGGACTACTCTCGAGCATGAAGGAGAGTTACAAATACCTCCTAGGACCTCGTGTCGACCATGCTGCGAGCATGAGTCGAGGGCAAACTCTTCTAAACTCGCCAATTAGGTCACCACAGTACGACAGCCCCTTAACACCATCCAGCTACAAAGTCAGTTGATCATCAGTTCATCGTTGCTTCAGAGAGATTCAACAAACACTGTTGGGTCAGAGAGTTGGGTGCAAATGAGAAGAAATTTGCATCGGTCTGGTTTTAATCATATGTGCCCTGAGAAGCTAACCGTATTGGAAATAACATCGGGTCTTTGCCAGAGGAGTGAATGAAAAAGATATGCCAACATTAAAAAGGGATCACTTCATAAAATTATCTTTTTGTTGTTTAACCTTGCACAGCTTTGTCCTGACCTCGCACATGAATTGAAACCTGTTTCTGGCGTAATCTCAGAGATGCATTTTATTATTAACTGTGAGCAGGAACCAGGAAGCTTTTGATTGCAGGACTCTATGACCGTTCCATTGACTACAATCAGCACATCATTAGCAGCAGATCCGTCTCTGAACAATCGCTCAAGCAGCATCAGAAACCATTGGCCAATTAGTCGGGTGACTGCCTCAGCCACTCAATGGTTCAATATTATTTTATTTGTCACATGTACTGAGGTACACTGAAATTCCTTTTTATATACAGTTCAGTACGAGTATCACTATACATACGCATTTAAATACCTCTTAGATAAACATCTCTGATACAGTACAGTGTATAGCAGCAGTACCCTGAGAGTGTATACAGAGTCGCCAGATTTGTGCGCCATTTTCAAGTCCCAGTCGTTGTAAGTACATGGTACTTGACCTGGCTAGAGTGATCGTGCAGAGGATGTTTGCACTGGTGGGAGACTCTAGGACCAGATATCATGGCATCGGAATAAAAGGGATGTACCTTTAGAAAGACATGAGAAGGAATTTCTTTCGTCAGAGGGTGGTGAATCTGTGGAATTCATTGCCACAGATGGACGTGGAGGGCAAGTCAATGGATATTTTTGAGGCAGAGATTGACAGATTTTTGATTAGTAAGGGTTTCAGGGGTTATGGGGTGAAGACAGGAGAATGGGGTCGAGAGGGAAAGATAGATCAGCCATGATTGAATGGCGGAGTAAACTTGATGGGCCAAATGGCTTAATTCTGCTCCAGGAACTTATGAAGGTATGAACCAGACAGTAAAGTGCATCTGAACGGACTGGGAATAAGAGACATCATTGGTCTTACTTGGAGGTCCTTGTAACAGCGTTGTCTTTACTTTAACTTTATCTAACTTTATCTAACTTTAACGTGGGCAGAAGACTAATGGAATGATTGGAGAAGGGTGACGGTGAGGGTGGTGACAAGGGGTTAGGGTTAGAGTGAAGAGACAATTATGCCATTTTTTTGTCTGAGAAGAATAAAAGGTAACTTGAACTGAAATTATAGAGAGAGGTGCCAAAAATCCAGAATTTCCTCTGCTTGAACAGTTAAAACTTCCAGATATGAATTGAATGCAAAAATAATAGCAAAGGGCTGCTCATGCGCTAGTCATAGGGAGTTGAGAGAAAAAAAGATGAATTGATGGTTGTGACAGTCTACTTTGGAGGCTTGAAGTTGGGGAGATACAGCGTGGAAGCTGACCCATCGGCCCACCGAGTTCGCACCGACCAGCGATCACCAAATGCACAAGCACTATCCTGCACACTAGGGACAATTTATAATTTACAGGTGCCAATTGACCTACAAACCTGTGCGTCTTTGGAGTGTGGGAGGAAACTAGAGCACCTGGATGAAACCCGCGCAGTCACAGGGAGAACATGCAAACTCCATACGACAACACGCGTAGTCAGGATCATACATGGGTCTCTGGCGCTGTAAGACTAAAACTCGACTGCTGCACCACTGCGCCACCATATATTTCTGTGATGGGTGATGAGTGGACAGGAAAGAAAGAAACAGGCATTTGCGCACCGATCACAATATCATAGGATTAATATGAGCAAAACACAAAGTGCTGAATGAACTTGGCGGGCCAGGCAGCATTTGTGGAGGGAATGAGCAGGGAATGTTTCAAGCCTGAACCCTTCTGCAGATTCTCTTTGCAGCCTGAAGAAAAGAGTATGAAGAAGGATCCTGACATAAAATATCCATTTCCAATTCCACCACAGACGCTGCCTGAACCGCTGAACTCCTCCAAACAAACATCTTATGCAGAAACAAGAACTGCGGATGTTGGAAAGACACAAAAAGCTGGAATAACTCAATGGGTCAGGCAGCATGTTTGGAGAACATGGATAGATGATGTTTCTGGTTTGGACCCTTCTTCAAATGTTTCAAATAGTCAACCAGGTTTTGTTCAAAATAACATTCAGGCTTTTCCTCAATCTCAAAAGAGTCTGATCGCCATCTCCTCACTAGGCTTGGTTCCTGGAATTCCCCACCAAACAGAGTGAGATGGTACTGCCATCAAAATACTACAGCAGACCAGAAACATGTCACATCTTCCCCTTAACAAGGGCCATTAGGGAGGGCAACAAACGATCAGCTTGCCAGCAATACTCACAACCTATAATTCAATAGGCAAATATAGTCTGCCTTATAGAAACAAGGAACTTTAAATGCCGGTTTACACAAAAGGACAGTACCTGTTGGAGTACCTCAGTGGGCCAAGCAGCATTTCTGAGGAACATGGGTTGGTGACATTTCGGGTCGGAACCCTTCTTTAGAGACTCATGCCTTGTATTTTAACAAAATAATACTTTTTGGTTTTAAGTTGCAAGCATATATTCTCCATATTCAGAATGCACTGTAAATGCGGGATAACTTATTGATACAGATAAAATCTCTGAAGCAATTGCTTCCAAAAACTTCAATTGCTCTTTTTCAAGGAACTTCTCTGAATGCTTCATACCACATAGTGATTCTTCAAGTACATTACTGGATTTTCTTTTGCAATGAATAGCGTTGATCCACATACAGAGTAGTACTATCATTTATTATAAACTCTCTTCCATTATCTACTTCTGCCATCCTGAGTGTTTGCAGCAACTTCTATATCCACTGTTGATCAATTTTGCATTGATTTTCTGCCCAATGTCAAACTTTTCCTGTTGATGCAGCTCAGTTGAATATTAATTTCTTTGCATCAAAATACTTAAGAAGCAGATGATAGAAACATAGAAAACAGGTGCAGGGATAGGTCATTCTGCCCTTTGAGTCAGCCTATTTAATATGATCACGGCTGATCATCCAAAATCAGTACCCCATTCCTGCTTTCTCCCCATATCCTTTGATTATTTTTCCTCATCTCAGTCCTAAATGGCCTACCACTTATTCTTAATTATTTTCCATTACCCTTTTGTTGCATTCCAAATATTTGGAAAATGTGTCTGGTAAAGTATTGGCTAAAAGAATACTTGAGCTGGAGGGACTCAGCGGGTCAGACAGCATCAATGGAGGGAATGGTGAGGTGACACTTCGGGTCAGTACCCTACTTCAGACTGATTGGAGTAGGGGTAAGAAAACTGGAAAAAAGAGGTGGAGATAGGACAAAGTCTGGCAAGTGATGGGTGGATACAGATGAGGGGATTAGATTGGCAGATTTGCAGAGTAAGTGATGAAGACTTGAGATGCTACATTGGGTCTACAAAAGAACAAAAACAGCCACTGTTAACTATGAGCAGCAGTGGGTCTTGGCACCCTACTGCTCAGCTCCAACAATCACAAAGGGCATGGTTAATAATTGAAAGTCTGAAGAAGGGTCTCGAGCCGAAAAACCAATTTCTTCTCTCCACAACTGCTGCCTGTCCCGCTGAGTTACTCCAGCATTTTGTGTCTATCTTCAGTGTTAACCAGCATCTGCAGTTCCAGCCTACTCGTTTAAAACTGACTGTAGCTGTACATTCCCACCTGTTCACTCCATCACCTGAATCCCTCAGGCTCCAAAAACCTACTGAACTCCGACTTGAATAAGCTCAATAAAATGTTATTTCTCTTTCTTTTCCATTCCTTTTTATTCTGCGAGGCAGCAAAATATTTTTTGAAAACAACTATTGTTGCATGACTCTTATCCTGTGGCTATTTCATTCTTGAAAGCTGGTGGTTAATCAATTATTTTCCAATCAATTGAGGCTTCTGTTCCCTGCCAGTTTCCCCCCTTTGACTGTTTCATCCCAAATGAGCCATTTCAACTGAGATATGTTCATTGCTTTCCTTTCCATATTTCATAATCACTATTGTATTAAGGTAGGTCCATTGTTCCTGCTTAGTCACTGATTTCAAATGTGATAATAGCATGAGATAGTGACTCGGAGTTCATTGAAGCTTCAAATTCGTATGCATGATAATAGTCTATTTGTTCTTCACTCCATTCCTTAGTTTATGATACCTTACTGTCACATGTACCGAGGTACAGTAAAGTCATGCAGCAGACATCAATAGGCAGTACACAAGAGTTGCCACGTTTCTAACGCCTCAAGATGGATACACAGCTAATATTATTACGAGGGATACAAGATACACGAGAGATATAGATTTTTTTCTTGAGTTTAGTTTAGAGATATAGCGTGGAAACAGACCCATCGACCACCAGGTCTGTGCCGATAAGTGACCCCCTTGATTACTAGCACCATCCTACACACAAGGAACAATTTTACCGAAGCCAATTAACCAACATACCTTTACATTTTTGAAGTTTGGGAGGAAACCAGAGCACCTGGAGAAAACCCAGGTGGTCACGAGGAGAACCTACAAACTCTGGTAGTCAGCATCAAATCCAGGTCCCTGACGCTGAAAAGCAACAAGTCTTCCACTGCGTCTGGAGGTATATTCAGGCCAACAGAATAATTAGTGAAAGGGGTGGGCTCATTAGGAACAGCAGGGGCAATCTATGTATAAAGACAGATATAGGTCAGGTACTAAATGAATATTTTTCACCAGGATTCATAAAGACAACAAATTTTGTGGTTGGAGAATGCAATGAAGCAGTAGGTAGTAGTCCAGAGCAGGTCTCCATAAAGAAAGGCAAGAATCTCAAGGCCTTAGGAAGCTTAAAGGTGGATAAATCCTAAGGACCAGATGGGATTTATCCCAGGTTGTTACAGGAGGCTAACAAAGAGATTGCAGGGACTCTAGATGTTTTAAAATCTTTGTTGGATTGGAGGGCATCAGGCATAGTTCTCCACTTGAACTAAGAGGAAAGCCTTTAAACCTAAAAAAAACAGCTGGAAAAAAATCTCAGGAGGAGGAATAATAATCATGTGAAAAGTCAGTGACTATTCAGAAACCTTCAACATGGCTTTGTCAAGGGCAGACCCTGTCCATTCAATTTGATTGAATTCTTTGAAGAATTTAGGAGGTGTATCAATGGAGGGCGCATAGTAGTTGTGATTAACATAGACTTTTGGAAAACCTTTGACAAAACAACAGGCCTTTAATGCCAAGATAAGACTCTATACTTTGAAAGCAATTTGAAGGGGGCAAGATGGCACCTGGAAAATGGAAGCTCTTTATGTACTGCCTCAGTGAAGTTTTTTATTCTTACACGACAATCATTGGATCTATAAGGCGCTGGACAGGCTGCATTTGGAATATTGTGAGCCATTTTGGGCACCATATCTGAGGAAGGATGTGCTGACTTGTGAGAGGGTCCAGAGGAGGATCACAAGAATGATCCCAGGAATGAGTAGGTTACCATATGATGATCGTTTGTGGGCACTGGGACTGTACTCGCTGGAGTTTAGAAGAATGAGGGAGGACCTCATTGAAACGTACAGAATGGTGAAAGGCTTGGATAGAGTGGATGTGGAGAGGATGTTTCCACTAGTGAGAGAATCTAGGACTAGAGGTCATACCCTCAAAATTAAACAATGCTCTTTTAGGAAGGAGATGTGGAGGAATTTCTTTAGTCAGTGTGTGGTGAATCTGTGGAATTATTTTCCACAGAAGGCTGTGGAGGCCAGGTCAGTGGATATATTTAAGGCAGAGATAGATAGATTCTTGATTAGTACGGGTGTCAGAGGTTATGGGGGGTAGGAAGGAGAATGGCGTTAGGAGTTAGAGATCAGTCATGATTGAATGGTGGAGTGACTTGATGGGCCGAATAGCCTAATTCTGCTTCTATCACATGATCTTATGATCTTATATGAATTTACAGAATTGTATGCAAAACAAAGAATTTCACTGTGTTTTGGTACATGTGAAAATAAAGTACAATTGAATCATTGAACAATCGGTTCCACATCATTCTAATCAGTTCCACTGGTTCATAAGCCCCATGGGATCAAGGGAAAACATGGATGAGCAATAGGGGACAAAGGTAATGGTACAGGGCTGCTTATTTGGTTGGATGACTCCCACAAGATCATGACAATAAACTAACTTGAACTTGAACTTGAACAAGGATAGGTGCGAGAAACATTGAATGAATTAAATAATCAATTCATTCATTGATTTGTACAGGTGTCAGAGGTTATGGGGAGAAGGCAGGAGAATGAGGTTTGCAGGGAGAAATAGATCAGCCATGATTGAATGGCAGAGTAGTCTCGATGGGCCAAATGGCCTAATTCTAATTCTAATTAATTAATTACACAATTTCACCTTGACTTGTCACATAGTACTATAAAGCATTAGTTAATCAATCAATTCATTGATTGATTGATGAATGCTTTATTGTCACATGACAAGTCACAGTGAAATCCTTTACTTGCATACCCATGGTATGCAAATGGTTGCCATGTAAGGGCACTGAGAAAGCACTTGGGAATTGACGCAGAAACAAATTCAGCATGTTCCCAAATGGCATGACGATTTCCAGAGTTGTTGATAATGTGAATGGTGGCATTAGGATTCAAAGGAATATCAACATATTGGTGAAATTGATTGAAAAATAGCAGGGAGCCTACCTCTAACCTATCCTGAGGAGATATGAAGAGGACTTTCTCCATGGAGACTGGAGTGCGCTGTTGAGAGAATGGTTGAAGCTGGGCTACTGACAGTATTTAAAAAGTGTCTAGATGTACACTTGAATCTCTTCGGCAGCAGAGTGCTGGGGACAGAATTAATATGCGGGAGTGGCCGAGAGTCGGCATGGATGTTGGGCCGAATGGCCTGTTTCTGTGCTGTATGATTCCACATAAGTGTTAGGGTACCTTTAAATATTGAACATATCATGTTGTATGACCTTGATGTATACTTGTATCAAGCATTGCTATTTAGTTGAGTTTCTGCCTGCAATCAAATATGTTCTATGGATAGCTTTACCTTTCTTATGTGCCTTTGCAAGCAGCAACACAATTGATACACCAACTTGAAGTCCAAGGATTGTGTTTGTTTGAATGACTGAGCATACAATGTGGTCCAATATATCTTATTTTAACCATAGTAACTTACTGATATTTGACTAAAAACTGGAATTGTGGTCTTCATCAATTGGAGAGCAATAGTTTTGCTTGCGTTGTCAAAATGGTTCTCATGTTGAGATTAATTAATATTGTTTTTGAGGTGGGATGTCCATCCCTGATTGCCTTTGAGAAGATAGTGTTGATGCATTTTTAAACTATTTCCTTCAGACGAAGGTACAAGTGTTATACTGATAGGCAGAGTTCTAGAACAGAGAACGGTGAAACCAAAAGTGTGTTTAAGATAAGCAGTTGCTCAAAGAAATCAATGCATTCATCATGCGACAAGCAAACAAAATGTCATTGTTTATTATTGACAAAAAGGAATACAAAAGAAGCGAGTGGGAAAGAACTCTAGATACTGATCTATACTGAAGATAGACACAAAATGCTGGAGTAACTCAGTGGGTCAGGCAGCATCTCTGGAGAAAAAGAATGGGTGATGTTTCAGACAAAAGAAGGGAGGTTATGCTGAGAGGAAGTCACGTGGAGAAAACTCACTCGGTCAAAGGGAGAATGTGCAGACGCCACTCATACACCACCCAGGTCTCTGGCACTGTGCTACTGTGCCAACCTCTAATGTGCTTCCTAAGTTCCATCTGATCCACCTCCAGGAGCCCACATTCAAGTCAATACGGATGTTGCTCCCAGACTAGATCTGGCTGCCACACGATTGCAGAGGTAGTTTCCTCAGTCGAAGATATACCAGCAAGGTGTACACCATTGAGACAGGCGTACCAGCACCTGTTGCTCAACACTCCCCGTGCTCATGGGATGTCTGTGCATTTCTGGAAATGCGTTACCTGGGAGTAATCAGATTGCAAGTGATTCCACTAGAGAGACTCCAACCACAGCCAGCTCCTTTCAGTCCATGTAGTCCTTACTTTAGTTTAATTTGGAGATACAGAGTGGAAACAGGCCAATCAGCCCACCAAGACCAGCGATTACCTATCACCTAGTTCTAATCATCTCACTCGCATCCATTCCCTCTAAATCACAGCAGTCAATTAACCTGCAAACCCACATGTGGTGTGGGATGTGGGAGGAAACTGCAGCACCCGGGGGAATCCCACACAGTCATATGAAGAAAGTGCAAACTCCACACTGACACCACCCAAGGTCAGGATCAATCCTGGGTCTATGGCGCTGCATTTGGCCCATATCTCTCTAAACCTGTTCCATTCATGTACCTGTCTAATTGCTTTTTAAATGTTGCAATAGTCCCAGCATCGACTACCTCCTCTGGCAGCTCGTTCCATACACTCCCTCACCCCTTTGTGGGAAAAAGTTACTCCTCAGATTCCTATAAAATCTTTCCCCCTTCCCCTCAAACCCATGCCCTCTGGTTCTTGATTTCACATGGATGGTGGTTCACCCAACCTCATGGATTTTGCTGGTGAATGCTGGCAATTTTAATGGGACCCGCCACATCTCCAATTACCCTCCTCTTCCACTCACCCTGCAGAGGCCAAAGACAGGGCAATCTTGCCGATATTCCCAGATTTTCCGCATGGATTCCATGCTTTGAATTAGACCTGCCACAGAATAAATTGGGGTTTGCAGGTCCTCGGAAGGAAAGTTTATTTTGTTTCTCATTCCTTTGGTTTTGCTTCATGCTTTTTAATTATTTATATTATTTTAAGTACTTCAACTAAATTTACGGTTCGGTGTTTTTATAATTTACTTTCCTATCGGATTTTCTGAATGTGAGTATCACTCAAAAACATTTTAAAGTGCTGATTACTGACAAAGCTAGTTTTGTGTGTTTTTTTGCTGACTGTCAATGACCCAAACAGTCTTTCCAGGTGAAGCAGAGGTTCACTTGCACCTCCTCCAACCTCATCTACTGTGTCCACTGTTCCAGGTGTTAACTTCTGTACATCGGCGAGACCAACCACAGGCTTGGCGATCATTTCGCTGAACACATCCGTTCAGTCCATCTTAACCTACCTGATCTCCCAGTGGCTTCAGCATTTCAACTCCCCCTCCCATTCATAATCTGAACTTTCTGTCCTGGGCCTCCTCCATTGTCAGAGTGAGGCCCAGCGCAAATTGGAGGAACAGCACCTCATATTTCGCTTAGGTAGTTTACACCCCAGCGGTATGAACATTAACTTATCTAACCAGATAGCCCTTGCTTTCCCTCTCTATCCCCTCCCCCTTCCCAGTTCTCCCACTAGTCTTACTCTCTCTGACTACATTCTACCTTTATCTCGCCCCCTTCCCTGACATCAATCTGAAGAAGGGTCTCGACCCGAAACATCACCCATTCCTTCTCAGTGATTACTCTGGCATTTTGTGTCTACCTTCTTATTATATGACTTTCGTTTTACCTAACATTTGTAAGTGTGGACAAACGCAGCATTACCAATTATAAAAGAGTGAGTCATTTCGCTGTTAAATAAAAAGGTATGTTTTTATGGGTGAATTATAGTCTATGCACGAGACTCCTGTGATCATTTCTTGTAACATCACATTTTGACAATTTGGCTGAGTTACTTAAGTTAGTCTATAAACAGAGTAAAGAAAATCATTGCATTTGCTCAAAGTACAACAGTGCATGAGATTATTGGAATGAATGGCATTGGTCCCGTGAAACCACTTTGAATAATTAATTTTATGGGGGACCAGTCAATCTCCATTTTTTTGTTTCAAAGAAGTAGTTGGTTCTCAATTGAAATCATCAGTTGCTTGCATTGGGGCACCGACTGGGTGGAATGGCAATGGATATGATTTTATATTTTTGGACTTCAAGCCTGCTGTTTGCTGGGTGATGCTGAGGAATCTCATTATAGGATGAGACATTGTAAATATATTTATGAAATTCACAAGCAAGAGTTCGCCTGTACGTGTCTTATCTAATTGAATTTTTGTTGAGGTCGCTAGCATTGTGGGCAGGTTTATCTTCTGTATGAAATCTCAGAAGGCCGTTGTTTAGATTCTGTTCAGGGTCCAAGGAAGATGAGTTAGAATATATTCTTAATACACAGAGACCAGAAACCATGTCTAGGTTGATAAATTGCAGATGGTTAATGCACAGGAATATACAGTAATCAAGTAGGCTGTTGCAGTTTTGGCCAATGTATCAATGAGGTCAAATTGGAGGGATACCTGACTGGCTGTATTTTCACAGTCTTTTACCAGTGCAAATGAATATTCATGCTGTAACAATATCAAGCTCCTTAGAAATCGCTGGGATGTGCTTGTTATTTTACCCTTCAGTTTGTCTGTGTGGTGCATCACTGGTGACAGTGAGCGATCCCTCTCGATCTCTTATAATTGACTTCACATTGTATAAGTACTGTGCATACATGTGAAGTAATGGTCACGGGATGAGAATTGAATTGTAGCGGGATGTTATGGATGTTAGCTGAACTAATCAGCGAAGGCGGCTTTGCAGCACTATGACTACGAAGTGCATCAATATCAATACTGCTACTTTGAGAACAGGACTGATGATGTTTTATTTCTGTGTAAGATTAAAAATATAGAAGATGAATAGTGGGGGGGAGAGGCGCAGTGGTAGAGTTGCTGCCTTGCAACGCTTGCAGCGCCGGAGACCCGGGTTCGATCCTGACTAAGGGTGCTGTCTGTACGGAGTTTGTACCTTCTCCCCATGACCATATGGGCACCTTCCCCACTATGATTGCATGAGATCGCCGAGATCTTCGGTTTCCTCCCACATTCCAAACACGTACAAGTTTGTAGGTTAATTGGCATGGTATAGGTGTAAATTGTTCCTGGTGTGTGCAAGATAGTGTTAATGTGCAGGGATCGCTATTCAGTGCTTAGTCGGTGGGCCCTGGTCCTGTTTCCATGCTCTATCTAAATTATACTAAACTAAAGTCGCTGCCTTACAGCGCCAAAGACCTGGGTTTGATCCTGACTACGGGTACTGTCTGTACGGAGTTTGTACATTCTCCCATGACTGCGTGGTTTTTAACTGGTTCCTCTCACACTCCAAAGGCATACAGGTTTATAGGTTAATTGGCTTCAGTAAAAATTGGAAATTGTCCCTAGTGTGTAGGATAGTGTAGGTGTACGGGGTGATTGCTGGTCGGCGTAGTTTCGATGGGCCGATGGGCCTGTTTCTGCACTGCACCTCCAAGGTCTAAATGTACGTTCTGTGCAAAATCATCAAAAGTGTTTGAATAGCTGTCATATTTCTGGAAAGGAATTTTGCAATTAATCTTCTATCCATTTCCATTAACACTAGACTGATGAGACTGGATCCTATTGCAGAATATATACAACTTTTTTGTAGACCATTTTACAGAATTGTATGTTAAGGGTTCATCTATTCAGCATAGTGTTACTCTGCACTTCATCTTTTCCTTTTCAGACATGTGTTGTTTCCTCTTTGATGTCCTGTTGGTTGAATAGCTGGAGGGAAAATCTGAAATGAATAAAAATAATAAGCAGCTACTGGAATGGATTAAAAGAACGAGGTAGCTAGAAATGGAGATGTGCTCCTAAAAAGGTGTGAAATAGAATTAAAACACTTTTCGAAGAGCAGGTCCAGCAGTACAAGCAGCCAGGTCATTCCTATCATATTCAATGACAAATCTCCCCAAGAAACACTGGAGTCAAAATTTGCAAGTGTTAAGAAGTAATCTGGACATGGAAATTGGGCAGTGATGCAATCGTACAGATAATAATAATAATAATAATAATAAATACTTTATTGATCCCCTCAGGGAAATTCAGATGTCCAGAAGCTCCCAACCAACAAACCCACAGATTCAAAATGAACGCAGACAGAAAATACATAGAATACAATGTGGACACTACCTGAGAGCAATAAATACTTAAAAAGACCAATAATTAACAGTTAAAAATTAATAATTGCAAAATGCATCCCCCTACAGCCTAGCGGTCCGAATTATAAAATCTAATGGCTGCAGGGGTGAAGGATCTCCTGAACCGCTCCGTTCTACAGGGCAGGGAGAGGAGCCGGTTGTTGTTCCGAGTGCTCTTTTGACTCTCCAGAATTATATGGCGGGGATGCCCGGGGTTTTTCAGGATGACCTGCACCTTGTGCCTCATACGCCTCTCAAGCACCTCCATCCCAGAGTCTACTCTCCCCTCCAGCACTGAGCTAGCTCGATTAACCAGTCTGAATGAACCAGATGAATGGATCAGCAAGAAAAAACGTTCAAATGTCATATTTTTTAACTATAAATGATCATGCACACAGTAAAAGGAAAAAATAAATAAATAAAAGTAAATTAAAAAAAAAAAAAGATTTTCGACGCACAGGAATAAAATGGATCATAAGTGATAGGATAATACAATACAATACAATACAATTTATTTGTCATTTGAACCCCATTGAGGTTCAAACAAAATGTTGTTTCTGCAGTCATACACACAAGGAAGAACCAAGACACAACACAATTTACACAAACATCCATCACAGCGCATCTCCTCCTCGCTGTGATGGAAGGCAAAGACTTATCTCTCCCCTGCACTCCCCATTCCCCTCCCGATGTCAGAGTCAAAGCCAGATAAGAATTAGGCCATTCTGCCCATCAAATCCATTCCGCCATTCAATTACGGCTGATCTATCTCTTCTTCCCAACCCTATTTTCCTGCCTTCTCCGCATAACCCCAGACACCAGTGCTAATCAAGAATCGTCTAATTCTGGATGTTAATGGATGGTAAATGATGAATAAATATGTTGTATCTGCTTTTAAGAAGATGATTGTGATGGGAGAAAGTCATCTGCTGAAGAGATTCTTAAAAATTGGTAACACAAAGATGTCAAAAGGGAATTGGTTGCTTAAAAAGGAAGCAGGAATCAGATTGGATTTATTACCAGACTCTCATGTTTTGCTTGGGCATCGTACAACCCAGCAGTATGAATCTTAATTTCTCTAATTTTTGAAATCCCTCCCTCCTCCCCCTTCTCCACCCCCGTCATCCTACTAGTTCTACTCTGCGTATCCTTGTATCCCTTCATTATCACTTCTTTACCAGCCCACAATAGGCCATTATGTGCTCCACCCTTCCTTGGTCGTCTGTTGCCGGTCCTACTTTGTTCTGGCCTTTTCTTACCTCTGGTGCCATCCCCTCTACTTTCAGTCTGAAGAAAGCTCCTGACATGAAATAACACCCATCCTTTTTATCCAGAGAAGCTGCCCAGCCCACTGAATGACTCCAACACTTTGTGTCTATCTTCCTTTCATCAAACACCAGATCCTGCCAAATGAACCCAGAAAGTGAATTGTAAAGGGCCTGTCCCACTTAGACGATTTTCTAGGTGACTACAGGTGACTAGGCTGTCGCCACATGGTCGCCGGGGTGTCACTTGTATGGTCGTGAGTAGTCTCCTCAGTCACCCACAGAGTCGTGGCGTTTTTCTGGTCGCCGCTGGATTTTGAAATGTTCAAACATTTTCGGAGACAATGGGCTTCATGCCAATGAGCGGCAATGACTTCTCCTGTAGGTTCTCGCCAGGATGACGTAGGTTGTTGCCGGTCGGTGCTGACTTCGGTGAATTCCATTGGCGACTACCTACGTCAAGCTACGTCAACCAGCGACAGGTACCGGCGACTGAATTCTCTTAAGTTGTCTTCAGTTGTCGCTCTCAAGGACGTAGCTTGGTGCGGGTGGACGTAGGTTGTCGCAGGTGTGGTCGTAGGTGGACTTCCTAATTGGTCGCCGGTTGTCGATAGCTTGCCATAGCTTGACGTTGACTAGGTGGTAGGTTGTTGTAGCTTGTCGTAGACATTGTCATAGACATTGTCGACATTGTCGTAGCGTGGTCAATAGACAATAGGTGCAGGAGAAGTGCCATTCGGCCCTTCAAGCCAGCATCGCCATTCAATGTGATCATGGGTGATCATGCACAATCAATACCCCGTTCCTGCCTTCTCCCCATATCCCCTGACACCGTTATCTTTATGAGCCCTATCTAGCTCTCTCTTAAAAGTATCCAGAGAACAGGCCCCACCGCCCTCTGCGGCAGAGAATTCCACAGACTCACAACTCTCTGTGTGAAAAAGTGTTTCCGCATCTCCGTTCTAAATGGCTTATCCCTTATTCTTAAACTGTGACCCCTGGTCTGGACTCCCCCAACATCGGGAACATGTTTCCTGCCTCTAGCATGTCCAAACCTTAAATAATCTTATATTTTTCAATAAGATACCCTCTCATCCTTCTAAATTCCAGAGTATACAAGCCCAGCCGCTCCATTCTCTCAGCATATGACAGTCCTGCCATCCCGGGAAATAACCTTGTGAACCTACGCTGCACTCCCTCAATAGCAAGAATGTCCTTCCTCAAATTTGGAGACCAAAACTGCACACAATAATCCAGGTGTGGCATCACTAGGGCCCTGTACAACTGCAGAAGGACTGCTTTGCTCCTATACTCAACTCCTCTTTTTTATGAAGGCCAACATGCCATTCGCTTTCTTCACTGCCTACTGTACCTGCAAGCTTACTTTCATTGACTGATGAACAAGGACCCCCAGATCCCGTTGTACTTCCCTTTTTCCCATATTGACACCATTTAGATAATAATCTGTCTTCCTGTTTTTGCTACCAAAGTGGATAACCTCACATTTATCCACATTAAACTGCATCTGCCCACTCACCCAACATGTCCAAGTCACCCTGCATTCTCATAGCCTCCTCCTCACAGTTCACACTGCCACCCAGCTTTGTGTCATCTGCAAATTTGCTAATGTTACTTTGAATCCCTTCATCTAAATCATTGATGTATATTGTAAATAGCTGCGGTCCCAGAACCGAGCCTTGCAGTACCCCATTAGTCACTGCCTGTCATTCTGAAAGGGACCCGTTAATCTCTACTCTTTGTTTCCTGTCTGCCAACCACTTCTCTATCCATGTCAGCACTACCCCCAATTCCATGTGCCCTAATTACATAGTCAAGCATGATTTCCCCTTTGTAAATCCATGGTGACTCGGACCGATCCTGTTAGTGCTATAAAAATGTTCGGCTATCTCATCTTTTATAATTGACTCCAGCATCTTCCCCACCACCGATGTCAGGCTAACTGGTCTATAATTCCCTGTTTTCTCTCTCCCGCCTTTCTTAAAAAGCGGGATAACATTAGCTACCCTCCAATCCACAGGAACTGATCCTGAGTCTATAGAACATTGGAAAAAAGCCTTCAGTCCCATCAGTCTATCCAACACCATTTCCTGCCTAATGTGGATTTCCTTCAGTTCCTCAGTCACCCCAGATCCTCTGGCCACTACTATATCAGGAAGATTGTTTGTATCCTCCTTAGTGAAGACAGATCCAAAGTACCTGTTCAACTCATCTGCCATTTCCTTGTTACCCATAATAAATTCACCTTTTTTCCTTCAGTTCTTCCATCACCCCAGATCCTCTGGCCACTACTATACCAGGAAGATTGTTTGTGTTCTCATTAGTGAAGATGGATCCAAAGTACCTGTTCAACTCATCTGCCATATCCTTGTTTCCCATGATAAATTCACATTTTTCAGTCTTCAGGGATCAAACTTTGTTTGGTCTTAACTATTTTTTTCCTCTTCACATATCTAAAGAAGCTTTTACTATCCTCCTTTCGGCGACCTGCTACAACTATGAGAGTCGCTGGCAGTCACCAAAAATATCGCCTAGTGGGACAATCCCTTAATCTTTGGCAACATCTTTTCATCTTCCTTGGAACAAAATTGTGCCCTGGGGTGTATTTTGATCAAGAGGGAGAGAAGAATGAAGTAGTAAGAATAGACTACGTTGTCAAATAACTGTGGATTTGTTAAAAGCAAGTTGAGTTTGACAAATGTAATTAGGGTTATCAAAATGATGATTGGATAGATAACAGAAGGCATTACAGTGGTGCAGCGGTAGAGTTGCTGCCTTACAGCGTCAGAGACCAGGGTTCAATATTGCCTATGGATGCTGTCTGTATGGAGGTTCTACGTTCTCCCTGTGACAGTTTTGGTTTTCTTTGGGTGCTCTGGTTTCAGAGTCCACAATCCAGGTGTGGGTCACATTGTAGGTTAATTGGCTTCTGTAAAAATTGTAAATTGTCCCTTGTGGGTGGGATCGTGCTTGTCGCTGGTCAGCACAGACTCTGTGGGCCGAATGGCCCGATTACATGCTGTATCTCTAAAGTACTAAAGATAGATAAATCTAAAATGTTGGATCTTTGAATGATTGTTGGTACTACTTTTTACGTTAGATCTATAAATACGTCATAGCATAATACAGCATGAAAGTACCTTTGATCCACTGAGTCTACACCCACCATCAAGCACACATCTACATTAATTCTACATTAGTCCTATTTTATTCTCCGCACATTCCCTATCCCCTCTCCATGCAGATTCTACCGCTTACCTACTTAGTCAGGGCAATTTACAATCGCCACTTTAACCTACCAGCAATATTTTGAGATGTGGGAGGAAGCAAGAGCATCCGGATGAAACCTAAACAACCAGAGGGAGAAGGTGTTAACTCCACACGTGAGCCTACCCTGGCCATTCCTCCTTCTCCCCGTTCCCATCGTGCAGAAGTTGCAGAAGCTTGAAAGTGCGCAGCACACGACACAGGAACAGCTTCTGCCCCTCCGTTCTCAGGCTTTAGAATGGTCCTTCCACAAGATCAGATCCAGTCTGATTCCCCTCTACCTCATTGCGGACATTGGACTGGACTATTCCAAAGACGTATAGGTTTGTAGGTTAATTGGCTTCGGTAACAAAAAGTTGTAAATTGTCACGTGTGTAGGATAGTGTTATGGGGATCGCTGATCAGAGAGGACTCGGTGAGCCATAAGTGCCTGTTTCTGCACTGTATCTCTAAACTAAACAAGACTATTGCGATAAAATGCTGAAACTATGCTCTGTATATCTTTCACTTCACTCTACCTATTGTACTTGAGTTTGGTTTGACTATATGGATTATATTTATGTGTAGTTTTATCGTAAAAACTGTATGTATAGTTATGTAAATAGTATAAACTATGATTATGCAAAGTATAATCAGACTCGATTGGATAGCATGCAAAACGAAGGTTTTCACAGTACCTCGGTACACGTGACAATAAGAAGCCTAAAACCAGAGGTAAGGATCGAACAAGGGCTGGAGGAGCTGCGAGGTAACAGCTCTACTACCTGAGCAATTGAGCAATGGGAAGGCCGTTATGTTCAAGAAAGAGTTAAGACCAAAGAGCATTTCAAATGGAGATAGGTCGATACAGTTTACTGGAGAGGCCAGGGCTGGATACACTTTGTTTCTGGTACACAGCCTTCTCACTGTGCAACACCGATAATTAGGACACATATGGTCATTTGCTAGCAACAATCAATCTCAGAGATCTAAGAGATTAATTGCTCTTAATAGAACAGCACAAGAAAAGAGAAACAACTATGTAAAGGGTAAACTATTATGAATCTGAAGGCTGAAGGTAAACTAATACTCAATAATCTTTGATAGATGTGCCATGGTTTTGCATGAAATGACATGGATATCTAGTTTGAATGCCATGGAATGGAATTTTCTGAATTGAATTATTGGCTCTGGTGCATAGTTTAGTTTGGAGATACAGCCCCGAGTCCGCACCAACCAGCGATCCCCATACACGAACACTATCCTATACACACTAGGGACTAAGGTTTACAATTCTTACAGAAGTCAATTAACCGACACACTTTGGAATGTGAGAGGAAGCTGGAGCTCCCGGAGATAACCCATGTGGTCATGGACAGAACGTACTGTACAAACTCCATACAGACACCACCCACAGTCAGGATCGAACCCTGGTCTCTGGCGCTGTAAGGCAGCAACGATATCACTGCACCACTGTGCCATTCAGTCAAGAGAAGGTCAATAATTTGGGAACAAAGATAATCATGTGAATAGAAACCAAATTGAATAAAAGCCTACAAGCAGCAGGAGAATGTTGATGAAATACTGTTCAATGGATTTGCAGTTAATTGGAGCAGGCTTCTTAATGATCAATTAATTGAATTAAATGTTGTACACTACCCAATTAAATGGAGCAGCTTTTAAATGGCAACTTATTAATGAGCTGGAATGCCATTTTGGCAGATGCTTTACCTGGTAAGGGTTGGTAAGGAGGGAATCAACGAGTAAAGTGGGCATCAAAGGAAATGTTATTGCATTAAACAATTGCTAAACCAACAAGGAAATGTTTGCTTAAAAAAACAATGGGGTACAGTAGCAGAGTGTGAACCTGTGGCAGCACACCAGAAATTTCCATTGCCAAATGAAGAAGTTGAATCATTTGCAACCATCTCAGCCAGAAGTGCCGAGTGAATTATTCACTTTGGCTTTCTCCTGACATTTCCCTCCATCACCGAAGCAAGCTATCAGGCGAATTTGATTCACTCTGCATGGTACCAAGACACAAGTGAGAGCACTGGATATGGCATGCTTTGTGACTGAGGAACATTCAGCCTGTATGTCGTATTGGAGTTTTGACCTCCACAATTAGCCGTGACTCCATCCAAGCTATGCCACTGCAGTTGCTACACCGGCAACCATCCGACAATGTGGAAAACTGCCCTGGTATGTACTGTCAAACAAAAAACAGGACAAATCCAATACTTTATTTATCACAAAGATAGGCACACAATGCTGGAACAGGCAGTATCTCTGGCGAGAAGGAATGGGTGACGTTTCTGGTTAATTCTGAACAAGGGTCTTGACCCAAAACATCACCCATTCGTTCTCTACAGAGGTGCTGCCTGAACCGCTTAGTTACTACCCCAGCATTTTGTGTCTATTTTCGTTGTAAACCAGCATCTGCAGTTTCTTCCTACACACCTTATTTATCACTCTGCCTTCTCTCAATTATCACCAAAGCATGACAGCTACCACCAGCATGATCAATGATGAGTCTCACCCCAGACATTCCCTCTCCCATCAGGCAAAAGGTACAAAAGTGTGAAAACATATACCTCCAATTTTAGGGACAATTTCTTCCCAGCTGTCATCAGGCAACTGATCCATTCTTTCACCAACTAGAGAGGCACTTTATAAACATAGAAACATTGAAAATAGGTGCACGAGTAGGCCATTCGGCCATTCGAGCCAGAACACCCATTCAATATGATCAACCAAAATCAGTACCCTATTCCTGCTTTCTCCCCATTTCCCTTGATTTTGTTAGCCCTAAGAGCTATATCTACCATAACTCTCTTGAATATATCCAGTGAATTGATCTCCACTGCCTTCTGTGGCAGAGAATTGCACAAATTCACAACTCTCTGGGTGAAAAAGTATTTTCCTCATCTCAGTCCTAAATGGCCTAGCCCTTATTCTTAAACTGTGACCCTTGGTTCTGGACTCCCCCAACATTGGGAACACTTTTCCTGCATCTAGCCTGACGCCACAAGGTACTGATTCATTCTGCAAAGCACAGTCCATGACAGTTTAGTATACTTTAATGTCACGAGTACAGTGAAAAGCTTTCTTGTTGCGTGCTACCCATTGCTGGTCTGTGCAGTGTTTGTACGTTCTCACCATGAGTTGCATGGGTTTTCTCCGGGAACTCTGGTTTCATCCTACATTCCAAAGATGTACAGATATGGAGGCTGATAGGCTAGGTATAATTGTAAATTGTTCCTCGTCTGTGTAGGCTGGTGTTATTGTATGGAGATCACTGGTTGTTGCGGAGTCGGTGGGCCAAAGGGCTGTTTCCGCAATATATCTCAAAATGAAACTTACCTGAACTAAACTCTTAGAACTTAGCAGAATGGTGTCAAAAGGAGAAATCTCTCACTCAATGTCAGCAAAATGAAGGAGCTATCAGTAACTTAAACACACAATGTGGAGTACAGGCCCCAATCTGTATCAATGGTGCTGAACTGGAGGTGGTCAAGAACCTTAAGTTCTTAGGTGTAGATATCACCAACAATTTATCCTGGTCCAGCCACATTGACAGTACAGATAAGAAAGCACCCCAATGCCTGCATTTCCTTAGAAGGCTAAGGAAATTTGCCATGTCTCCAATGACTCTTACCAATATCTACAGATACATAATTGAAAGCATTCTTTGTAGATGTATGGATAGGTCACGTTTGGGTCAGAACCTTTGTTCAGACTGGTCACTCTCTCTATGTCCTTCTTCCACCGAAGGAAGATACAAAGGTTTGAAAGCATGTAACCACCACAATCAAGAACAGCTTCTGTCACCTATCCATGTTCTCCAGAAATGCTGCCTGCTCTACTGAGTTACACCAGCACTTTGTGCATTTTTTTGTAAACCAGCATCTGCAGTTCCTTGTTTCTCTATCTAGACACTTCACAGTTTGATATGACAACTGCTGTGTCCACGAATGCAATAAATGGCAGAGAGTTGTGAATGCAGCCCTGTCCATCAGCAGAAGCAGCCTCTCCCCCAATCAACACCATCTACACTTCACATTGCCTCTGGAAAGTAGGCAACATAATCAAGGACTACTCACACCCTGGTCATCCTCCGTATCCCGTTGGGCGGAAGATACAAAAGTTTGGAACCACATATCACCACTTTCAAGAACAGCTTCTCTCCCACAGTTGTCAGACTTTGGATCAGACCTCTCGTATACAAAGGATGAATTCCCCATCTTCCAAACTACCTTATTGCAGCCTTTGCACTTTTATTTTGTCTGCACTTAATCTGTAGTTGTAAAATTATATCTGTCTCTGTATATTTTCTCTTTTGCACCAGTTTAGTTTAGTTTAGTTTAGTTTATTGCCACGTGTACCGAGGTACAGTGAAAAGCTTTTTTGTTGTGTGCTGTCCAGTCAGCGGAAGACTATACACGATTACAATTGAGCCGTACAGACACAGGATAAAGGAAATAATGTATAGTGCAAGATAAAGTCCAGTAAATGCCGATTAAATATAGTCTCCAATGAGTTAGATGGCAGCTCAGGACCAGTCACTGGTTGGTGAAAGGATAGTTCAGTTGCTTGATAGCAACTGGGAAGAAACTGTCCCTGAATCTTGAGGTGTGCGTCTCCACACTACTGTACCTCTTGACTGATGGGAGAGGGGAGAAGAGGGAGTGGTCATGTATGGGATGTCTTGGCAGGATAGCACTCAGAATAAAAAAATGTCACTGTATCACAGTACACCTGACAATAATAAACCAATACCAATATCGCAAGGAATCTTTGAGAAGATTGAAAGGAAATCACTGGACTTTTCTGAAAGTGGCAGGAATAGTGTCAATTACATGGAATAGTCGTTCAGAGGCAATTTTCAAGATTAACAAAGAACAACGAAGATTAAAGGATGATAGAATAGTGGTGTTAAGATGATTGAAAGATTTCACAAGATTGATAGACAGAAACCATTTTCTCTGATGAGAAGTTCAGAATAAGGCGTCATTAAGTTGAAATTCGAGTCAGGCCTCTTCTTTGTACAAACCAAGAATGCAGTCTGGAATTCTCTCCATTAAAAACTGTGAAAGCTAGGTTAGGTGAAAATGTTAAAGTTTAAATTGATAGATCTTTGTTGGACAAGCATATTAAGAGGTAGGGAAGATAGAGTTAAGGTTTAAATCACCAGAGAACTACTTGAATGATGAAACAGACTCAAGGGTCTGTGCAGCCTCTTCTATCTTTTATATTCCGATAACTTTCATTGAAAATGAGGGATATTGTATCTTTTGACTTTAGAGATACAGCGTGGCAACAAGACCTTCAGCCCATTGAGTCCATGCCGACCAGCGATCACCCCGTACACAAGCACTGTCCTACACACTAGGGACAATTTACAGAAGCCATTTAGGCTACAAACCTATACGTCTTGGTAGTGTGGGAGGAAACTGGAGCACCCGGAGAAAACCCACATGGTCACAGGGTGAATGTACAAACTCTGTACAGACAGCACCTGTAATCAGGATTGAACCCAGATCTCTGGCGCTGTTAGGCAGCAACTCTACCGCTGTGCCACTGTCCCACCCTTAGAAACTAAAAATCAAATTTGAGTTGCATTCATTTGGGTTACATTTTTTGGGCTCAGAATTCTCTGGCACATTTTGTATTTTACATTTAAAATAAAGATGTGAAAATGAACCAGATGGGAAGGTGCGAATGCGCATTTCAGATAAATGCATATCTCAGGTGAAAATATTTTCTGTTTTTACTTTCAAATTTTATGATCAATTTTTATGCTCATCGAGTTAAGGGAATTTAACAATGGGAAATGTTCTGCATTACCACATCATGCATCGACCAGCAGACTGAAGAACTCCTCGGTAAAATACATTAGAATTAACTTTCTATCATTCTGCTTTAACAAATGCGTCAGAATGAACCTCAGATACAATCTTCCACTGCATCAATGTTACATATCTCATTTTCCACATCAGTCGCCATGTGTTTTATTTTTGTTTAAATGAAACAAATAGACTTCGCAAATTGGGAACAATTCAATGCTTCACTCCCAACGTCGCCATGTATAATATGAAATCTTCCCAAGACCTGTGTCTTAACAGTTAACACAGTGAACAAGGAAGGACTTGCATTCCCTCACATTGGAATGAGTTCAAGCTCTAATGACAGATGTGAATGCCAAGGAAATGTGTAACTCAAAATGAGACCTAAACAGATGTTCTCTCATGATTATTTTGAGGAAGAAAGTTTCAATTAAAAATATCAGTGGTACACTGAATTATTCAATTGCTGGTAGGGCATCAGAGCCGACCCTGTGATCTCTGCTAGAAGGGCTGGTATCTCGTCGTCAGATGATACCATGATTGAACAGTCCACTGTCCAGATCTTGGTTAAAAATGCTGCTTGACCAAAGCACAGTCATAGAGTCATAGATACTTACAGGATGGAAATAGGCCATTCGGCCCAACTTGCCGACGCCGACCAACGTGCTCCATCTACACTAGTCCCACCTGCCAGCGTTTAGCCTATGTCCCTCTAAACCTATCCTATCCATGCACCTGTCCAAATGTTTCATAAATGTTGCAATAGTACCTGCCTCAATTACTTCCTCTGGCAGCCCATTCCATACACCCACCACCCTTTGTGTAAAAAGGTTGTTCCTTAAGGGCCTGTCCCACTTGGGTGTCATTTGCATGTCATTTACGTGACATCATTTACGCTTCACGACGCATGACGCGCGCGCATGTTGCGTGGTGACGTAGGCAGTGACGCGCGGGCGCGCGTGGTGCCCCAGGATTTTAGGATTCACAATGACGCCAAAGTGGGACAGGCCCTTTAGGTTCAATTATATCTTTCGCCCCTCACCTTAAACCTATCAGAGTGTTGGTGTCCTGGAGAAGGTACTCCAGTGTTGCAGTTGAAGAATTTTAATGACATTGATGGAATGGAGATCCATTTCCAAGTCAAGATGGTGTATATTTTGGAGTGTATCCTTCAGATTGTGTTTTTTAATACACTGCCAAAATCTTTGTTTTTTCTTGTAATGGAAGTGGCAGTTATAGTGCTGCTTTTTGTAGAATAATATATGCCACGACCACTGTGCACACCCACCCCCAGTGTTGGTGGGTATGAATATTGAAGATAATGACTACTAATCAAGCAAACTACTTTGTACTGGATGGTGTCAAACTTCTTGAGTGTTGTTGGAGCTGCACTCGTTGAGTCATAGAGTCATACAGCTTGGAAACAAGCCCATCAGCCCAACTTGCCCACGCCAAACAGCATGCCCCATCTACACTAGTCCATCTGCCCACATTTGGCCCAAATCCCTTTAAACTTTTCTTATGCATGTACCTGTCCAAATACCTTTTAAGTGTTATTTTAACCTGCCTCAAGTACCTCCTCTGGCAGCTCGTTTCATATACCTACCACCTTTTGAGTGAAAAGTTGATCCTCAGGTTCCAATTAAATCTTTGTGAACACAGAAGGTGGTGGGTATATGAAATGGTCTTTATTCCTTATGCCCTCACTATGTTTCTAATCAGCCTTTGGGACGTTGATGACATTGATTTAAGAGAGGAGAATGAGGCATATGTAGAATATAAATATTAACATGGACTTCTTTGGCCTGCTTTACGCTGGAAAATCTGTACACCGTGATACCAATAAATCATGTTCAAGTTTTGGATATTACCAGGTTGCCTTCACTTTGTGCTGTTTTCACTCAAACTCAATTCTAGCTCTTTTTATCCACTGAACATTTTAGCACATATGGCAATGTTGGCAATACAGGTCCTCCCCAAGTGAGAAAACGCCGTATTAATAGTCGCATGCTAGTTGGAGATGGTCATTGCCTCGCATTAACGTTACTTTAGACTCTAGGGAGACAGAGTGGAAACAGGCCCTTTGGCCCTCCAAGTGGGAAGACACCAGAGGACCCAGAGAAAACCCATCGAGTCACAGGGGGAATGTGCAAACTCCATACAGATAACACCTGTTGTCAGGATTGAACTCTGGTCTCTGGTGCTGTAAGGCAGTGACTCTAACACTGTGCCGTCCTTGTGCAAATGTCATTTGCTACTTATCTGTTCTTGCCCACATGTTGCTCTTGCTGCAGGTGAGCATGGACAGGTTTGATTGCTGATTCATTATGAGCAATTGAACATGTTTTAGTGAAACTCTCATCCCGTTCTTGCCTCACCTTTGCTGCCTCTTTGGAACAATATGCTCCAAGTTGGGGGTGGCATGAGTGAGTTGTTTAATCGTTAATATTTTTTCATATAAATACCTACAGGCCATGTGGAAAGTGGTCAAACCTCTGCTTGGTTCAAACATAGAAGATAGAATAGCACAACACAGAAACATGCCCTTTGGTCCACAAGGTTTGTACCGAACATGATGCCAAATTAAACTGATCTCATCTGCCTGTACATCTGCCATTTCCCTTCATTCCCTGCATTTCCATGTGCCTATTTATACATCCCTTAAAAGCCACGATCATATCACTACCACCCCTGGCAATGTGTTCCAGGTCCCCACTACTTTCTGTGTAAAAATACTTAGTCACAGTGTCATGCAGCGTGGAAACAGGCTCATCTGTCCAACTTTGTAGCTATGCCATCTAATATTGGTCATTTTTCCCCTGATAGATCTAGATGGAAATGGACCAATCGCAGGCAGGTGGAACGAGTATAGATGGCACATGTTGGTCGGTTTAGGCAAGTTGGGCCGAAGGGCTGTTTCCATGATATATGATTCTGCGATTCAGGCAGCATTCTGGCAAACCTCCTCTGCATGAAGCAGATCTGTCTCCTCCTGGAGATGTAAACCATTGCTTGGTTGTTTATCCCAAAATAAATGTTCAGTTTTTCCTTTAACTACAGCAATCATTTTAATTGTCACTCAAACACAAGGACCCATTAAAATGTGACATATTGTACGTGCTGGCTCCGTTGGTTGGCTTTTAATCATTCTGGTCTGAAAATGTACTCATGTAGTGAGGAGTGACAGCCCTGCTTGTGCCAGCATATGATTGAAGGTCACTCCCAGCAGGGTTAAAACCATGATGTCCCTTTCAATTTGGCAGGGCTGCTGGTCTGATGTGCAATGTCCTCGCTGTCTCTCACAGCCATCCCCCAATGTCACATGCTCCCCACATTGATCCACAGAAGTCTGAGTGCAGAGAAAACACCCAAACTAATTTTCAATCAAGTACTTCAATGTAATGTTCCCTTCTCCAGAAGGATACGGATGGCCAGGATGTGATGGATAAGAAAGGTTTTGGGGGATATGGACCAACCTACAGTCAAGTGGGACTCGCATAGATGGGATAACTGGGACTCACATAGATGGGGCATCTTGGTCGGCATTGGCAAGTTGGACTGAAGGCCATTTTCCATGCCATGTGACTCTATGACTATGTCATTCTGAGGGCTAATAACTAATGTTCAGTAAAATCACTATTTTATTGTTTATTTATTGTTGTTTCTTGGATGGCTTTAATTTCTTTTTTGTTTATAGTCTCTGTGAGATAATATTATGTTCTGAATTTGAAGGGGGATAAAAAGATTACAATCAAGACTTGATAAAATAACTAATTTTGAAGTGGAATGAATCAAAATGAAGTGGTTTAGGAAGACTTATCTAGTCTGATATTAGATCTGCAGCCATATTAAAATCTGAGTTTAAAAAATATATCTGCAGATAATTGTGCCAGCACATAAATAGCCAGAGATTCTCCTTTATTTTCAAATATGTCTCAATAGGATGAAACAGGGAGGATATTGGCAAAAACATCTTCGTTGCTGTTTTAGCTCATTAGAAACACTCGGCATATAATAACTAAAATTGAAGATCAATGAACATTATTGTCAATGTCTGTCATCCATACAGCTCTGTAACCTTCCAGAGCAGCACCTGCAAAAAAAAACAGAGTAAATGTTTCAGGTTGAAGATACGTTAATGTGTCCGGCATCTTCTATATGTTTCAGATTTCCAGTACCTGCAGTTTTTTCAAAATGTTCAATGTTTAGAGCAAATATATTGATCTGCAAGAAAAATTGTTGCTCAGTTTAACTGGATGCAGATAAAACTGAAATTGCTTAGTCACGGTAATGGAGGCAGTAACTTTAAATGCACAACTATCACTTGGTGCCTTACAGAAATGACAAAATATATGATTTACATGCTTCAAATATTTTGTAATATGATGTGCAAAAAGATAGGTTCACGGCATAATCACCATGAGCATCACAATCAACCATAGGCAGCCCACATTCAGAAGAAGTCTATTTCAGACCACCTATCACACCAGCTGAAGTCTTTTTTTAAATAAATATGGGACCAGAGATCACAGCTTCGGAATAAAAGGACGTACCTTTAGAAAGGAGATGACGAGGGATTTTGTTAGTCAGAGGGTGAGTGGCTCTGTGGAATTCATTGCCACTGACTGCTGTGGAGGCCAAGTCAATGAATATTTTTAAGGTGCAGATTGACAGATTGATTAGGAAGGGTGTCAGGAGTCATGGGGTGAAGGCAGGAGAATGAGGTTGAGAGGAAAGGATAGATCAGCCATGATTGAATGGCAGAGAATAATTGATGCCGAATGGCCTAATTCTCCCCCTATAACTTATGAATATGAATATTTAAAAGGCATTTGGATAGGTGCATGGATTTGGAAAGGTTTAGAGGGATATGGACCAATAATGGGCAAGTGGGAGTAGTGTAGATGGGGCATCTTGGTAGTCATGGACAAGCTGGGTTAAGGGCCTGTTTCTGTGCTTCATGAGGACAACCATACTCCAAATGAGGCTCCTCCTCCTACAAACCTAAAGTAATATATTTTCTTTGGCTCAGCAACAATTTGAGTCTGCCTTAGGACGCTTTTGAAGATAAAGGAGTTGTATACAATTCAAGATATTCTAGAGAAGATTAACGAGCATTCACAAAATATAAAGTTACCCAACAGCTCACGAGATGTTGATGTGATATGTATTATAACGACATGTGCGCAGTGAATAATATTTCACACATTTTATCATTTACATAACATGTTAAGGGTATAATTTTTAATGTTTACTGACATAGAACATATTGTGATAAAGCCTTTTGAACTGGGAATTGAAGAATACAGAAATTGTTTCATTTGTAGGATCGGCATTTAAAAATCAATCAGAATCATCCCTTATTTGTAAGTTTGTTCTGTCTCTCACAATTGGCACCAAGTATATCAAATTTAGATCAAATTAACTTTTTTTTAAATGTAGGAAATGCTGGAGTAACTCAGCAGGTCAGGCAGCTTTTGTGATTCTGTTACAAACATAGAAAATAGGTGCAGGAGTAGGCCATTCGGTAAAATCAGTATCCCGTTCCTGCTTCCTCCCCATATCCCTTGATTCCGTTAGCCCTAAGAGCTAAATCTAACTCTCTTGAATACATCTTCCAATGTTGCCATCTGCCAAAATGATGTCCAATGTACAGGTGCAGAGTTCTATAGCGATTTGGACCAGATGCACATGTGGGACCTCAACCAGATGTCAGCACATCAGGCGCCCTGTATCAATGTCAATGTTCTACAACCACATCAAAGATATTCTTGACCCAGGCTGCAGGGAGGCAACACACCATCCCTGATATAGACACAACATGCTGGAGTAACAGTGGGTCGGGCAGCATCTGTGGAGAAAAGGAATAGGTGACGTTTCGGCTCGAGACCCTTCTTCAGATCTTTTCTTCAGAGATGTTGCCTGACCCGCTGAGTTAATCCAGCACTTTGTGTCTATCTTCTGTGCAAACTAGCATCTGCAGTTCCTTCCAACACACCATCCCCGAGTCTTGTTTGAGTTACCTAACACCACCATTCTCTTTATCTCCACCTTCCTCCGTTATGCATCAAGCCAGTTGTTTTGCCACAAACCAAGCAACTGCTGCTAATCGCCACAGGGAAACCTACACTATCTGTCTACCCCTTGTGTCGTTTCTGGTTGGCATTGAACAACCTGCTTCCTGTTGAGCGACCACCTCAATGGACAGCACGGTGGCGCAGCGGTAGAGTTGCTGCTTTCCTGCACCAGAGACCTAGGTTCGATCTTACTATGAGTGCTGTTTGTAAGGAGTTTGTACGTT
Organism: Amblyraja radiata; assembly: GCF_010909765.2. NCBI lineage: Eukaryota > Metazoa > Chordata > Chondrichthyes > Rajiformes > Rajidae > Amblyraja > Amblyraja radiata. Next base: position 38,113,740 of record NC_045969.1, on the reverse strand, counting down.
CCCCAAATGACCGCGTGGGTTTACTCCAGGTGCTCCAGTTTCTTCCAACACTCCAAAGAATTACAGGTGTGTAGATTAACTGGTTTCAGTAAAATTAATAAATCGTCCTTAGTGTGTATGATACTGCTAGTGTACGTGGGTGATCGCTGGTTGGCGCGGACCCAGTGGGCCGAAGGGCCTGTTTCCACATTGTATCTCTAAAGTCTACTCGCTAAAGCTCCTGTCAATGATGCTCAACATCATGAATGCTCCTCAGTAAGTCCTCCAACTATGTGGTCAGTCAAGAGCCGAAGTTGTACACACATCCCACTAACATGGTCAACTGAGGGACAGGGAGTTTTCCCATCTTCCATACTGTGCAGGAGGAGCATGTGGTTGCCCTGACTGCCATCTCTCGGATACCAAAGGAATACAACTTGGTTACGTATCTGTGATTTCATTCCATGTGCCTCTAATGCAGAACTTCACTCAGAGTTCCGAAAAGCAGGTATAGAAAATAGCACCCATGTGTTTTTGTGTGCGTAACCTATCATATCTCAACCGGCAGTAAGTTTCACGCACTGTTATTGAGCAATTCTAATTTTGATGGGCTCAGTGTTCATCTGGCCTGATCACAACTTAAAAGGATAGAGACATGCAAAAAAGTAGGATTGATAAATGTAGATTTTTTTTTCATCCTTTGTTCAAAGGAATTAGTTCCCATGTTTGATACCAACTTGCTTGCATTCTAATATGCTTTGAAGAAGTGCAATATGCAAGATTTCAATGTGTTACCCAATATCATAGGCTGTCTTTACCCATGCACTTTGTACAGAGAACATGTTATTCAATATTGATCCAATGTTTCATGAAGTGATTTCTTTTCACAAAGATTTATGGGCTTCATGGAGATCAATTGTTTCCAGAGTAAAGATCACTATATGATCTCTGAGTGTCTTGTCAATCAATCAATCAATCAATCAATCAATTTTATTTGTATAGCACATTTAAAAACAACTCACACTGACCAAAGTGCTGTACAACAGTGCAGGTACTAATTTTATACATACAATGGTACACAGACCTAACAATACATCATAAACTGTTTACAGCACCCCTTCAGAGGGGCTCAAAAACGCTAGGGAGTAGAAATAGGTTTTGAGTCGTGACTTAAAGGAGTCGATGGTGGGGACAGTTCTGATGAGGGACGCTATTCCACAGTCTCGGTGCTGCAACTGCAAAAGCGTGGTCACCCCTGAACATAAACTTAGACCATGGCATAGTCAGTAGCCCCAAGTCGGCTAACCTGAGGGACCTGGAGGTAGAATGGTGGGTTAGAAGATTTTTGATATGGGTGGGGGTGGGGGGGGGGGGGTCAAGTCCGTTAAGGGCTTTGTATATGTATACAAGGAGCTTGAAGTTGATTCTGTACTGTACTGGGAGCCAGTGGTGAGAGGCCGGAATCAGGGTGATGTGGTCCCTATTACGGGTACCCGTCAGAAGTCTTGCTGCGCCGTTTTGGACCAATTGCAGGCGGGACAGGGATGATTGGCTGATGCCAGTGTATAGGGAGTTGCAGTGGTCAAGGCGGGATGAGATGAAGGCGGGAATGATTTTTACAAGGTTGTCAAATTGGAGGAATGGTTTGATTTTAGCTATGGTACAAAGCTGGAAGAAACTAGCTTTTACCACCAGAGTTGACTTGCTTGTCAAACTTTAATGCGGAGTCAAATATCACGCCAAGGTTTTTGACGTGCGGTTTGACTAAGGAGGTTAGGCTTCCAAGGCTGCCTGTTATCGTTTTGATGGTGTCGGAGGGGCCGTGTAGGATGACCTCAGACTTGCTCTCATTTAGTTGGAGGAAGTTCTGTGCCATCCACCATTTTATGTCCTCGAGGCAGTGCATGAGGCTGTTTAAATGTAACCGGTTGTTGGGTTTCAGGGGGAGATAGAGCTGTGTGTCATCTGCATAACAGTGGAGAGAAATGCCATGCCTTTGAATGACTTGGCCGAGGGGCAGCATGTACAGAGAGAAGAGAATGGGGCCTAGGATGGAGCCTTGTGGAACCCCGCAGAAAAGGCTAGTTGGGGAAGAGAAAGAATTGCCAATGTTGGTAGAGAAACTCCTATTTTTTTTTGTTTTGTTTTTTTTGTTTATTTTATTAGAAGTTAATACAATACAAAACAATACAGTGGCACCTAATTTTAGGTGCCAACTATGTCATACCATAATCCATTCTATGTACAACCTCTAGTTTTATGTTATGAAAAGGAAATAAGCAAGACAAGAAAAAGAAAACAATAGAAAGGGGAAAGAGTGGAAAAATAGATGGTAGAGAGTAGAAAAATGTGAAGTGTGGATATAAAAAATAAAAATAAAAAAATAAAATAAAAAAGAAAAGGTGGAAAGTAGAAATAGAAGAGAAGGCCCCTTAAAAGAGAATTTTTCAAATCTATATTCGGAGATGTAGATCTATCCACGTCATGAACTGAAATCAGCAATCCTTATGGTACCGCTGCATCACATGATTCCAAAAAGTCGATGAAAGGAGACCAACTCCTTAAGAATTGGTCATATTTATCTATTAGTCGGAGTCTCATTTCTTCAAGGCGTGCTATGTCCATCATATTCCTAATCCACATTTTAACAGTTGGTATGGTTGTATTTTTCCAAAATTTGTATCAATTTCTTTCCAGTTATTAACCCTAGAGAAACTCCTATTTTTGATGTAGGAACCGAACCAGCTCAGGGCAGTGCCATCAACACCAACCCCATACTGCAGACGGTCAATTAGGATGGCATGGTCCACTGTATCAAACGCTGCGCTGAGGTCGAGAAGGAACAGGATAGCACAGTCAATGGCGAGAAGGAAGTTGTTGTGTACCTTCAACAAGGCAGACTCTGTGCTGTGGTGGGCCTTGAAACCTGATTGGAAACTTTCCAGGATGGTATTTTGGTGTAGGTAAGGCATTAGTTGATTTAGAATTACCTTTTCAAGGACTTTTGAGAGGAAAGACAGTTTGGAAATAGGTCTGTAGTTACTAGGCAAGGTGGGGTCTAGGTTTTTTCAGGAGGGGCTGGACCACTGCGTGCTTGAAACAGATTGGAACAGTGCCAGTGGCCAGAGAATTGTTGATGATAGAGAGGATACTGGGACCGGCTAGTGCAGACACCCTTCAGAAGGGCAGTGGGAACAACGTCAAGGGGGCAGGTTGCAGGTTTCATCGTGGAGACAAGCTTTACAAGGGAGGATAGAGTGACGGGTTGGAAAGAGTCTAATTTTGAAGAACAGACCAATGAGAATGCAAGGTCACGGATGGGAGGGGAAATATCGTTCTAATGTTCTCAACTTTACTGGTGAAAAATGTAGAGAATTCTTTGTTGTGTTGATTTTCCACACCCAAGCCATCCTGAATGAGGCAATTTTTGTCCCGGAATTTGCGTGCAGTTGGTGATTACGGTATTGCAAACCTCTAGTAAATTTTAAATGGCTTTGAGCACTCTGCGAACATCCTTTAAGAAACCAGGAATATTTAATTCTTCTTAAGAGCTGAGGCAAGGAAGGTGTATTCATTATAGATATAGTGACTGAATTATTGAACCCTGCCCCAGCAACTATGGTGAGCCTGAGTTTAGTTCAAAAACACAAAAAACTGGAGTAACTCAACGGGTCAGGCAGTATCTCTGGAGAAAAGGAATAGGTGACATTTAGGGTCGAGATCCTCCTTCAGACCATTTAGTTTACTGTCACGTGTACCGAGATACAGTGGAAAGCTTTTTTTTTGTGTGCTATCCAGTCAGCAGAAAAATTACACATGATTACAACTGAGCCGTTCTCAGTGTACAGATACATGATGAAGGGGATAATATACAGTGCAAGATAAAGTCTGATTAAAGATAGTCTGATTGTCTCCATTGAAGTAGATGGTAGCTCAGACCGCTCTCCAGTTGTTGATAAGATGGTTCAGTTGCCTGATGACAGCTGGGAATTGATGCACGCAGCCCTCAATTCATCGATTTTCACGTTGAGTATCTCTGCATCAAGGTTGTCAGCATGTACAGGGGGAAGGAGAGGTTTCCACCAGAAAGAGAGCTGTGCAACTGAGGAACTCATTAAATGTTATTATTTTCAAATTTTACCTGAGTGAATTGTGGGCTAATGAACAAAGCAAAAATCATGAATATGCCAAAGAGAATATTGTAAAATATGCTAATTAAACCAAATTTACATTTACATGTTAGATTAATTACAAATAGACTTTTCCCATAACTCAAAAAATACTTATCTGTATGATATACCGAAGCTGCATTCATTATGCAGTTAACGACAATACATTAATTATGGTAATTAGGTCATATTTACATTCAAAATTAGGTTAATTAGAAAATAGATTTCCCACAATAGATCAAAACATTTACATACTTTTTTCTATTAAATTTGAAGGATGGAGTAATTCTGTCATTGGGATAACATTGATTATGATATCATCTACATATGTAGATTAGGTTAATTACAAAATTAAAATGTTGAAAATTGCTTTTGTGAAAAAAAGACCACTAAGGGTATGGTTTGTGGGTCAGTGTGTGGTAGGATGATAATGACCTGGATTTTATTAGATCTTGTACAAAAGGTGCAGATAAGTTTTACGTTTTCCACCATTTCCTATCTACGTTCCACAACATGGAACATAGAACAGTACACCACAAGAACAGGCTTTTCAATGTCTGTGTCACACATGATGCTAAGACCAACTCGTATCTGCTTGCACAGAGTCCATATCCCTCCATTCCTGTGCTCATCCAAAAGTCTCTTAAATGCCACTATTGTAGCTGCCTCAACCTCCACCCCCGACAGCTCGTTCCACACTCTTAAGTTTAATTTAGAGACGCAGCATGGTAAACGACCCTTTGGCCCATTGATTCCATGTTGACCAGTGACCACCCCCGTACCCTAACGCAAACCTACACACTCGGGACAATTTACAATTCTACCGAAGCCAATTAATCTACAAACCTGTACGTCTTTGGAGTGTGGGTGGAAACTGGAGCCCCCGGCGAAAACCCACGTGGTCACAGAAAGAATGTATAAACTCCCTCCAGCCAGCACCCGTAGTCAGAATCGAACCCAGGCCACTGGCGCTGTAAGGCAACAACTCTACTGCTGTGCCACTATGCCACCCACTAATAGTAGTACAATCAAAATACTATGCCACAGCAGGATTGTTTATTTGAAAGTGCACTTCATCTGTAATGGCCATTAATGAGTTTTCACATTTTAGTGGATCCAGGATTCAAGGAAGGCAACTGTGAAAATAAACTAAATTAGTGGTTTTATTCCTTATCTAACAGAATGAGCCTCAACCACAATATGCTGCAGAACTTGTCAAAATTGAGAAAAAATCTTTTTCAAGGACATTAAAAAGTATTTGGTCCCCGAATCTCCTGAAGACAATGTGCCATTAAAAAGGACAAGTGCAAAGAGATTTATTGTAGCAAATATAGCAGGCGTGAAACTTTGACATAATGGCCTCAATTTCATTGTTTAGTCGGGCCATTTTGTGTCAGTGGACCTGGTCAAGGCCAGCAACCAGCTTGCAGACTGAGGCTGCAAATGTTTAACTCATTTTCCACTTTTCATTTACACAAATTTATTTTTCATGAAAAATGTAAAAATGAAATAATTTATTTCAGTGAGATGTTGATCTTTGTAATATCCAAAAAAATTGTGCCATGTAATAACATAGGTAAACACGCAGATCTCACTTCAGTCTTGCTTGGATCCCACTGCAGTCTTGCTTGTATTACACAACCATCTCGTATTTATCATTAATGCAAGTGCACTGTTTACTCTGCGGGTTTCAAGTGAACAAGGAATTTCATTGCACCCTGGTGTATGTGACTAATCTGAATGAAACATAGAAACATAGAAATTAGGTGCAGGAGTAGGCCATTCGGCCCTTCGAGCCTGCACCGCCATTCAATATGATCATGGCTGATCATCCAACTCAGTATCCTATACCTGCCTTCTCTCCATACCCTCTGATCCCCTTAGCCACAAGGGCCACATCTAACTCCCTCTTAAATATAGCCAATGAACTGGCCTCGACTACCCTCTGTGGCAGAGAGTTCCAGAGATTCACCACTCTCTGTGTGAAAAAAGTTCTTCTCATCTCGGTTTTAAAGGATTTCCCCCTTATCCTTAAGCTGTGACCCCTTGTCCTGGACTTCCCCAACATCGGGAGCAATCTTCCTGCATCTAGCCTGTCCAACCCCTTAAGAATTTTGTAAGTTTCTATAAGATCCCCTCTCAATCTCCTAAATTCTAGAGAGTATAAACCAAGTCTATCCAGTCTTTCTTCATAAGACAGTCCTGACATCCCAGGAATCAGTCTGGTGAACCTTCTCTGCACTCCCTCTATGGCAATAATGTCCTTCCTCAGATTTGGAGACCAAAACTCCAGGTGTGGTCTCACCAAGACCCTGTACAACTGCTGTAGAACCTCCCTGCTCCTATACTCAAATCCGTTTGCTATGAAAGCTAACATACCATTCGCTTTCTTCACTGCCTGCTGCACCTGCATGCCCACTTTCAATGACTGGTGTACCATGACACCCAGGTCTCGCTGCATCTCCCCTTTTCCTAGTTGGCCACCATTTAGATAATAGTCTGCTTTCCTGTTTTTGCCACCAAAATGGATAACCTCACATTTATCCACATTATACTGCATCTGCCAAACATTTGCCCACTCACCCAGCCTATCCAAGTCACCTTGCAGTCTCCTAGCATCCTCCTCACAGCTAACACTGCCCCCCAGCTTAGTGTCATCCGCAAACTTGGAGATATTGCCTTCATGAAGATAGGCACAAATTGCTGGAGTAGCTCAGCGGGTCAGGCAGTATCTCTATAAAAAGATGGGAGACAGACTCAAAGTAGAGGATGGTATGGGGGGGGGGGGGGGGGGGGGGAGCAGGGGGGGGGGGGGAGGGGAATGAAGGGATGGAGGCGAAAAAAGTCCAGGACCAATCAAGGCTGCCCACAAATCATTACATTATAAGCGATAGGAGCAGAATTAGGCCACTCGGCCCATCAAGTCTACTCTGCCATGCAGTCATGGCTGATTTATCTCTCCCTCCTCATCCAATTCTCCTGCCTTCTCCCCATAACCTCTGACATCTGTACTAATCAATAATCTATCTATCTCTGCATTAAATATATCCACTGACTTTGCCTCCACAGCCTTCTGTGGCAAAGAATTCCACAGATTCACCACCATCTGACAATGGCATCAGGCAGAGCGGCACCTGGAGATCCCATTGTTACCTAGAGACGGTGTGATCTCAAGAGGGAAATAATGTGGAGAACTGTGGAACTGGTAAAGTGACTAATTTGGAGGAATGGTGGAAGAGAGAGGGGGAGAGGTGGTGTACAAGTGATTGACGGTTGACGTGAACTTGGTGGGCCAAGAGGCCTGTTTCCATGCTGTATCTCTAATCTAGCCTATTTATTCCAAACAAAAGCAGGAGAAATCTCTTCACACAGATGGCAGCAAATTGGTAGAATTATCCAGTGGAGCGGGCAGAGTCATTAATTATATTCAAAAAAGGTAGCGAAAGGGATCAAAGAACATGAGAAAAAGATGGGAATAGGGTACTGAGATAGAAGAACACTCCTGTCATGATGATTGGTGGTAAGGTCCAAAGGGCTAAATGATCTACTACTATTCCTGTTTATTATCTTTTACTGTGCTTGATGTTTTAATATTTCATTAAACAGCACGGCAAGAGAGTACAAACAATTGTAGAGTCACGGGACTTTGATTTGCCCCTTCTTTCCTTTCACCTCTCCTAAATTCCTAATATCAGCAGATCATTGTGAGCTGATTATGAAATAAAACCAGGGCTGTCAACTAGTAAAGTTGTAGAATAGCAACCACTTCTGCAGATATCTTAGTGATTTCTAAAATTAAAAGTGACACTGTCATACAGCCAGTGGAACCACTGCTTCATAGTCTCAATGACTTGAATACAATTCTGATGAATATGTAAAGTTTGCATATTCTCTCTGTCCTGTGTGCATTTCCTCCAAGTGTTCTGGTTTCATCCCAATTAGAGTCATAGAATCATTGCCCACACCGACCAACATGTCCCATCTATTCGCACCTGCCTGCATTTGGCCCATATCCCTCTAAATCTATCCTATCTGCGTACATTTTAGTGCAACAGAGGTTGAACTGTATAATGTCCAGCACTCTGTAAAGTTAACAGAAAACCTCTGAAAAGGCAGAGCCTCTGGAAGAAAATGTTCCAATTTTGGACATTATTTCCACCAACAAATGGGCACTGTTTAAATGTTTTTTTTCTAAAGAAGTGCATTTGGTCAGTGTAATTTTCCTGAAGTGTGCAGGTGAGTGGTAAAGTCTGTGAGAGGTTGATAGGAATGACAAAAATTGTTTCTGTTTCAGTTTATTGCCACGTGTACTGAGGTACAGTGAAAAGCTTTTGTTGCACGCTAACCAGTCGGCAAAAAGATAATACATGATTACAATCGAGCCATTCACAGTGTACAGACACATAATAAGGGAATAACGTTTAGTGCAAGATAAAGCCAGTAAAGTCTGATCAAAGATAATCTGAGGGTCCCCGATGAGGTAGATAGTAGTTCAGGATTGCTCTCTAGTTGTGGTAGTATGGTTCACTTGGCTGATAATAGCTGGAAAGGATTAGTATAGGATTGATGGCCGGTTTGGACTTGTTGAACAGAAGGACCTGTTTACTGTACGAGATCATATGGTCATAAGTGATAGGAGTAGAATTAGATCATCAAGTCTACTCCGCCATTCAATCCTTGCTGATCTATCTCTCCCTCCTAACCCCATTCTCCTGCCTTCTCCCCATAACCTCTGACACCCATCTGACATCTTAATTTTAAAATCATAGAAAGCACAGCTCATTGAGTTAACAATAATTATATAGTCAATATTATCTTGGCCTCAGCATGGACACATCCCGCTTTACATTGAGCTTCAGTGGCCATTTGTTAGTGATAATAATTTTCAAAATCCGAATGTTATCTTGCAGAAGCTATGCCATTTCAGAACTTTTCTGTTAACTTTACAGAGGATTGGACACTATATAATTCAACCTCTGTTGCAATGCTCAGGAAAAAAATCTTTATATTTCCCTATTTCCCTCCAGGGAAAGCATTTGTTCTTGCTGAATCCACTGAAGCTTAAAAGTGGAATGAAATCCATTTATGAAGGCAGATCATCATTAGGGTGCCTCACGATCTGATGTCTCCAAATTCCTGGTACTTAGAATAATTGTGTTATTTATCATTTTTCTTTAAATTTCTTCTTTGGGCTCAGACCATTCATTGACCCTTGTCAATTCTTCCCTTCCCTCCCGTACCACCCCCTCCCCGGGCACTTTCCATTGCAACCGCAAGAGATGCAACACCTGTCCCTTTACCTTCCCCCTCGACTCCATTCAAGGACCCAAGCAGTCGTTCCAGGTGCGACAGAGGTTCACTTGTATCTCCTCCAACCTCATCTATTGCATCCGCTGCTCTAGATGTCAGCTGATCTACATTGGTGAGACTAAGCGGAGGCTGGGCGATCGTTTTTCGCCGAACACCTCCGCTCGGTCCGCAAGAACCTACCTGACCTTCCGGTGGCTCAGCACTTCAACTCCCCCTCCCATTCCCCGTTCGACCTCTCTGTCCTGGGTCTCCTCCATGGCCAGAGCGAGCAACACCGGAAATTGGAGGAACAGCACCTCATATTCCGCTTGGGGAGTCTGCATCCTGCGGGCAGGAACATTGAATTCTCCCAATTTTGTTAGCCCTTGCTGTCTCCTCCCCTTCCTCAGCCCACTGGCTGTCTCCTCCCATCCCTCAGCCCTCGGGCTCCTCCTCCTTTTTCCTTTCTTCTCCCCGCCACCCCCCATCAGTCTGAAGAAGGGTTTTGGCCCGAAACGTTGCCTATTTCCTTCGCTCCATAGATGCTGCTGCACCCGCTGAGTTTCTCCAGCATTTTTGTGTACCATTCATATAGCTATCTTTCCCTCTCACTTATGTAGTGTATGTTCAACTGTCCAATATATAATAGCCATTTTTATTAACCCTGGGATTAACACTTTAAGGTTTGGTGATCATATTACATATCTTTAAATGATCTCACATGACTTCAACAAATAAAGTTGTTGTCTTAGTCTATTATTTTATTGTCTTAACCTGTCAATTGATTTGTTAAACATTTGGATGTTTTAAACATTTTATGTATTAAACTTGGATGTATTAGACACTGGGGTGGCATGGTGGAGCATCGGTAGAGTTTCTGCCTTACAGCGCCAGAGACCAGATTCGATCTTGACTACGGGTGCTGTCTGTACGGAGTTTGCACATTCTCCCTGTAACCTCGTGGGTTTTTTTCAAGTGCTCCGGTTTCCTCCCACATTCCAATTACATGTAGGTTTGTAGGTTAATTGGCTTATGTGTACAGGCCCCAGTGTGTAGGATAGAATAGTATACAGAGATCGCTGGTTGGTACAGACTCAGTGGGCCAAAGAATATATTTCCACCCTGTATCTGTAAACTTAACTTTTGTCTTTGCACTATTAATTTTTGTTTGATTTACATTTATATATATAGAGAGAGAAATAGATAGATAGATAGATAGATAGATAGATAGATAGATAGATAGATAGATAGATAGATAGATAGATAGATAGATAGATAGATAGATAGATAGATAGATAGATAGATGTTTATATATATACATATTTACTGTATACACTGAACTTTTTTGGTGTCTATTATGGTATTTACAGTATTATGTTTACATATATATATGTTGTGCTGCAGCAAGTATGAATTTCATTAATCTGTTTTGGGACATTTGACAATAAAACAATTTGACACTTGGCTTAAATTGTACATAAATAAGTCAACAGGAAGGAGTGCAATAGGACAAAGAACATCGAACAGCACGACACGAATATGGGCCCTTTGGCCCACAATCTCCATGCCAACATGAAGCTAAATTAAACTAATCTCCTCCTGTACATTATCCATATCTATCAATTGTCTGCACATCCAAATGCCTGTCAAAACCTTACATCAGAACTAATGTAATACTTCAGATTTATCTTACCCAAAGGTTTACACGGCCTCTAAAGGTAGAAAAATAACATTCAAACTGGACTACAGGCAATGTCAGATACCAAGACTTATACCAGTATCCCATAATGTTGCTTACCACTATATTGTAATTATTTATAGTGTTTCCGCTGACTGGTTTGCACACAACCAGTTCGCACTGATTCGCACTGTACCTCAGTAGACGTGACAGTAAACTAAACTAACTATATATCTGGCTTTTCTAGATTTTAAAAAGTCTAACCCATTTGAAAAAAATGGGCTTTTAACTGGAGAGAATGAGTCAAAAGAATTGAGATAAATCTCTTAAGCTGAAAAGACTTGCCAATCAAAGATATATTGACTTAAAAGAGCACAAGATGCAGGAGCTGGAGTAGATGAAATGGCTGCTCGAATCTGCTCAAGCATTCAATAAGATCCTGACTGATCTTCTACCTCAGTTGCTCTTTCCCACACTATCTGTTCTACATAAAGGGAATCCCGTTGATTCCCTTATTATCCATAAAATCTATCTGTTTTGAATATACTCCACATGGGGTGAAGCATTGCAAAGATATTAGAACCCGGTGTTTGAATTAAATACCTTATTGGAGAAATTCACCCTTTGTTTCTCGTGGAACACATGCGTATCATTTTAGAGGTCTTGATTTGTCATCAGCTTCAGATAGTCAGTTGCATTGAAATCAATGTGAGGAGATTACAAAGTGCAATCACTGCGATCGTGAACATTTAACAAAAGCCAAGGACAAATTTCTAGTTATTTTTCTCTTGAATGGCTGATCAGAAAGACTGTGCCAGATACCGTGAATGTCAACACAGGCAGGTCTGTTTTCAGCGAAGTCAATTCAAAACCCAATTTGTACAGAAAATAAGAAATCAAAACACTGTTGCAATAAAGGCAATATATATATATTATCTCATTATCACTTGTCTCATTCATTATAGCCTGCAGAAAACTATAAAAAAACACATTTCAGCCCTGAGACTGTTAATGCTAAAATATTTTGGCTTTTTTCTTGTAATGACCGAACAATGTATTTGTTGGTGATCGTCACGATTCTAAAGTCTCAAGTGAGTTAAATAAAACAGATGAACAATAGCTAGAGAGATAATTAAACATCTCAAAAATATTATTGGACAGGATTTTTCTAAATAGTTTTATGAAAAAATAGAATGTAATGGGCGGCACAGTGGCACAGCAGTAGATGTGCTGCCTCACAGCGCCAGGGACCTGGGTTCGATCCTGACCACGGGTGCTGTCTGTTCGGAGTTTGTACGTTTTCCTTGTGACTGCGTGGGTTTTCTCTAGGTGCTCCGGTTTCCTTCCACACTCCAAAGACGTACAGGTTTGTAGGTTAATCGGTTTTGGGGAAAAATTGTAAATTTTACCTAGTGAGTAGGATAGTGTTAGTGTACGGGGTGATCGTTGGTCAGTACAGATTCATTGGGTTGAAGGGCCTGTGTCTACGCTGTATCTCTAAAGTCTAAAGAGAAAACCGAGGCTGCAGCAAATAAGGTTTGAATTCTTATTGAATGCTTGAGCAGATTCGAGCTGCCTCTAGCAAATAAGGTTTGCTAGAGGCAGGAAACATGTTCCCGATGTTGGGGGAGTCCAGAACCAGGGGCCACAGTTTAAGAATAAGGGGTAAGCTATTTAGAACGGAGACAAGGAAATACATTTTCTCACAGAGAGTTGTGAGTCTGTGAGTCCCCACCTTCAGAGGGCGGTGGAGGCCGGTTCTCTGGATATTTTCAAGAGAGAGCTAGATTGGGCTTTTAAAGATAGCGGAGTCAGGGGATATGGGGAGAAGGCAGGAATGGGGTACTGATTGGGGATGATCAGGCATGATCACATTGAATGGCGGTGCTGGCTCGAAGGGCCGAATGCCCTACTCCTGCACCTGTTGTCTATTGTCTATTGTCTATTGAATTATTTTGTTTTCAATAAATGGTCATTTCGCAATTCAAGAACTGAAAACGGTTGGCTATAAACGTTAGTCCATTTCAAACGTATGGTATTGAACTGTTTGCAGTGAATTGATTTCATTGCCTTAATTTGACGGTTAAGCAGAGCATACCTGAAAATAGATCTGCCAGATTTTTCTGAGAAGTTGTAAATGGAATCAAGCTTTGCACGATCATCCCTTTTTTGTCATACGGTGGAAGAAAGATCATCATAGGTTATGATGGAAAAATTATTCTGCTGTTAAAGATGGCGTGCCTGAGACTCATCCTGAGAACCTCTTGCTGTGATGTCCTCGGGCGGTTGACCAGCGTGAGCCTCGATCATCTCCCTTTGAACAAAGAATGACTCCAGCCATTGGAGTGTGATGCCTACGCTGTTATGTCATCTTTATCTTTCCGTCTGTAGAATGGTTCAGACTCGAAACGATAACTATTCCTTTTCACCACAGATGCTGCCTGACCCGCTCAGCATTTTGTGTCTATCTTTGGTATAAACCAGCATCTGCAGTTCCTTCTGACATGCCCTTGATGTTCATTGCTTTCAGTTTTAACAGAGCTTTTTGATGTGAAAAGGACACAAAGAGCTGGAGCAAGTCAGTAGGTCAGTCATGAATAGGAGATGCTTCTGATCAAGACCCTTCTTCAAATCCAAAATTCTATACTAAACATCACCTATCCATGTTCTCCAGAGATGCTGCCTGACCTGTTGAGTTACTCCAGCACTTTGTGGGCATTTGTGTATTAATCAGCATCTGCAGTTCTTCGTTTATTCTTCTTGTTGCCACATTTGGTGATCTGCAGCCTTGATGTCAAGAGCAGTCACTCTCACCTCATCTCTAGAATTCAACTTTTTGTTCCACACTTTGAACAAGACAAAGATGAGGTTTGTGACAAAGTTGTCCAGACAACATTTAAATAGGGCATACGTGAGCAAGTTGCCAATTAATTTTGCAAATTACAATAGTGTGCCTCAGACAGTCACTTATAGGACTGCACAATGTGTCTCATTATTTTGTGAATGAAATATTTTAAAAACAATCCTGTTCTCCAAAAGATGCTAATCTGAAATATCCTGAATGTTGCATGCGTAGCATAAGAAATTATAAAGTTCAAATAAGTGTGTCTCGGCGAATAGTTTCGTTTTAAAAAACAGCCCCTTCGGCCCACCAAATCCATGCCGACTATCGATCACCAGCTCAATTTTACTTCGGAGTCACGTGAGTGATTACGTGAAGAACCCGCTCAGCACGCATGCGCGGCATTACGCCAGCAGTGCAACAAGCGGCTACAGCGGGAGTCAGGCGCTCCCGCTGCAATTTAAAAGTCAGGTAAGTGAACTGAGGTCGGCTTTACTTACCAAAGAAGAGCCGTCTGATTTCTCTTTCAGAAATGACTACACCAAAGACAAGGCTCTCAAAGAAATCTGTCCCCCGTTCGACTCCACCAGAGGAGCGTTCCATCAGGGGGGGGCAGCAACAGGCGGTAGGAACGCTAACCGAGCGCTCCGCTATCCCCGACACCGTGCCGAGCCCAGCCCCGCTAGCGCCTGAGCAGCGGGCTGGAGGGAAAGCTACCAGGAAAAGCGTCCGCCCGGTGGTTTCCGACACATCGGACGGGGACGTCTTTCCACCCGGGCGGGGGAGAGACAGCCGCCTGAGCCGCATGGAGCGGCTCTTGGAGCAGGTGCTCCAGCGAGGTGCGCCCCAGGAGGGGCGCTCTCGCAGAGGGAGGTCAGGCACTCCCTCCACAGTGCCTTGTGCACTGTCCATTGCTTCCTCCTTACCAGAGGATAGCTTTGGTGACCAGGACTGGGATGGCTGAAGATGGCTGTAGATCTCGGGAGTATGCAAGGGGTGCAGGAACAGGAAGAGCTGCTTGGTGTAGTGGACCGCTACGTGGCAGCCCCACGTGCAGGAAGACCGTTAGAAGCCAAACTAGCGGGCAGCATCAACCACCTCTCCAACAGGGCTCTACAGGAGCAGGTGGTCAATGATGCTTTGGAAACTTATACAGCGCCGGAGAACTGTGAGTCCCTCAAAGTGCCAGCTGTAAACAGCCAAATCTGGGGGCACGTTGGGCCAAACATCCGACACCACGAGCTAAAACTGCAGCGGATCCTCAGGCTCCTGACGTCGGCCATCACTTTGTTTGCTCGTTCCGTGGACAACACCGAGATGACCACCACTCAACAGGACACTCTCGTGCTGTTGTGTAATACGCAATTTGAGATTAACAACCTGCGTAAAGAAATAATAAAAACTGCCATCAATCCTAAATTTGCGGGGTTGTGCAAAACCCCAGCCTCTGAGCCAGACATACTGCTCTTTGGCAATGACCTCCCTAAGCGAATGAAGGATATGGCGGAGGCCTCAAAAACTCACGGTCTCATGAAGGCAGGGCACGGGACGAGCAAACCTAGAGCAATAAATACCAAGTGGCAGCACCCCGTCGCGTCCACCAGTCGACGTTCACCATATAGGACTGGTGAAAGCTCGGGGACCGCATTCTATCACCGTAAGTCTTTTTTAGACCAGGGCCCAGAGCGGACCCCATGGAAAATGCGCCACCCCCCAACGTCAACGCCACATCAGACAACACGCAGCCTCGTGGGACCGGCGGGAACCAGAGGAAATACCCATAACCATGGAGGTAGGTGGGTCTGGTTCTTACCAGCATATAGAAAGAAGGGGCTTAATACTAACAGGGGGGAGATTACACCAGTTTAAAGCAGCATGGGAGTCTATCACGAGTGATCAGTATGTACTCAATGGCATTAGTGGATACAAAGTACAATTCATAACAGGTAAATTGCCACCAGTTCAACATTTACCCCAAAGGGTATTTTCCCTCTCAGTGAAAGAAAAACGAGAGGGACAAGTTGAACTGATGAGACTAATTACAAAGGGTATCATTGAAAAAACAAAACATGAACCCTTGGAATTTGTACCAACTATATTCACTAAAACCAAAAAAGATGGTGGATGTCGCATCATCATTGACTTAACATCACTAAATATGTTTGTTAAGTATATACATTTCAAAATGGAAACGTTTGTTACTGCCAAACAACTAATTTCCAAAGGATACTACATGGCAAGCATTGATCTTAAAGATGCTTACTATTCAGTACCTATTCACAAGGATCATCGCAGATACCTGAAGTTTACCTGGATGGGGCAATAATGGCAGTTTAAAGCGTTACCCAATGGTTTAACATCAGCCCCAAGATTATTCACCAAGATACTAAAACCAGCCTTGGCAATATTAAGAAGACAAAAACATATTGTCATGGCATATCTTGATGATATCTTAATAGTAGGCAAAGCCATGGAATTGACTATGTCAGCTGTATCAGCTACCAAACAGTTGTTCGAAACCTTGGGATTTGTCTTACATCCAGATAAATCTAAGTTGAAGCCATCAACAACTATGGACTACTTGGGCTTCACAATTAATTCAGTCCATATGACTGTAACTTTGCCAAGAGACAAAACAGTTGCATTGGCACAATCATGCAACAATCTAATGGTCAACAAACGACCAACTATTCGACAAGTAGCAAGAGTAATTGGGAAAATGGTAGCAGCATTCCCGGCTACGCAATTCGGACCTTTGCACTATCAAAACTTACAAAGAGCAAAGGTACAGGCACTAAAACGACATGCAGGTCATTATGATCGTGTCATGAAGTTACCCACTGAAGCAATATCAGAACTACAGTGGTGGGCAGAAAACGTTTGGCATAGTTTCAGCCCTATTATCATCACAAACCCTACGCTAGTTATCCAAAAAGATGCCAGTGCTCAAGGCTGGGGATAATGCCATATCCAGCACAGGTGGTAGATGGACTAACCCTGAGTCGTCATTACTACTTACACTGGGCATACATTATCTAGAGATGTTGGGTGCCTTCTATGGTTTAAAAGCATATGCATCAAATATGCATCACTTGCATGTTCGGTTACAAATAGATAATACTACGGTGGTGGCCTACATTAACCATATGGGCGGCATAAAACGTTATCATGCGACAAGTTGGTTAACACAATTTGGCAATGGTGTGTCGAAAGACATATTGATTGAATTGAATTGAATTGAATACCTTTATTGTCATTCAGACCTTACGGTCTGAACAAAATTTCGTGCCTGCAGTCATACATACAATCATACAATAATAAACAACACTAAACACAAATTAACACCACCACAGTGTATCCTCCAAGCACCCCCTCACTGTGGTGGAGGCAAAAATCTTAGGCTATTTGGCTATCAGCAACTTACCTACCAGGTAAGCTAAATTCAGTGGCAGACAACAGGTCACGTAAATTTAATGACAACATCGAATGGATGTTAAACCCCAAAATATTTGCAAAAATTGTCAAGCAATATGGCACGCCAGATATCGATTTATTCGCATCAAGGCTAAATCACCAGGTACCTATGTATGTCGCCTGGGAACCAGACCCTGAGGCAGCAGCGGTAGATGCGTTCACGCTGGATTGGGGAAATTTCTTCTTCTATGCATTTCCTCCCTTCTGCCTCATTAGTCGGGTACTACGCAAAATACAAATGGACTCTGCTTCAGGTATTTTGATAGTACCCGACTGGCCTACGCAGCCATGGTTCCCGATACTCCATGACATGGTTGTTGGAACTTCGATGACATTTCCCAGTGACCCAGAATTATTAAAACACCCAGTGTCTGGCATAAGCCACCCATGCCATGAAGAAATCAAACTCCTGGGTTGCAGATTCTGAACAGACCATTGCTGGGACTGAGATTATCAGAACAAACTGTCGACACCATGTCAGCATCCCTCCGAACATCCACCAAAAAAACAGTACTTGACCAATATCAAAAAATGGGAAAAGTACTGCCTGGATCACAACTGCATCAGTCACCAACGTACTGGAATTCCTGGCCAAACTTCACTACGAAGAAGGACTCAGCTACAGTGCCATCAACACAGCGAGAAGTGCCCTGTCTGCCTACTTAACACTAGCACCAGGACAACAGGCCATGGGATCTCACCCGCTGGTGGTAAAATTAATGAAAGGCATTTACAATACCAAAGCCCCTAGACCAAGGTACACCCATATATGGGATGTCAGTGAGGTCCTGACTTACCTCAGGGGATGGCCACCAGCCAGATCCCTCAGCCTGGAACAATTGACACTCAAAACGCTCATGTTAATGGCACTTGTATCCGCACAGTGGGTCCAGTCTCTACATCGGTTACGACTGGACAACATGATTACAGCTCCAGACCAGATCTCGTTTATGATCCAGGGACTGATCAAACAGAGCAGGCCAGGAACGCCTAGTCCAGTCGTGATATTCCGGGCTTACCCACCAGAACCACGGTTATGTGTCATGACCCACCTACTATCTTATATAGACACAACTAACAATATTCGAGGGAGTGAAAACGCCTTGTGGGTCAGTCATAAAAAACCTCATGGTCGGGTGACGAGCCAAACCATTTCGAGATGGCTCAAGCAGTTGCTAAAAGCTGCTGGGATTGACACTAACTTGTATAAATCTCACTCCACCAGGGCAGCATCCACGTCAACGGCGGAAAGAATAAACGTGCCGATGGACCACATCCTGGCTACAGCAGGATGGGCAAGGGAAACCACGTTCAGGACTTTTTATCACAAGCCGTTGGCAAAACCTGTGTTATATGCAGAAACAATTTTACAGTCTGCAAATATTTAATTTAAGCCCGGGGGAGCAATTTTTTTGTTGTTGTTATTGTTAATAAATACCGTTTTTGCTTTTCATAAAACAGATTCATTGGTTGGTTACGATAACACACTTCCTCCCTCAAAGACTTCGGCAGTGATGTAGTAATAACTGTTACACGGTTTGAAATAACAGAGCTTTGAAATCTTCACGGAATCACTCACGTGACTCCGAAGTAAAATAGTAAGATTAAACGAGAACTTACCAGTTTGAAGTTTGATCTGTATTTTATGAGGAGTTACGATGAGGGATTACGTGCCCTCCGCTCCCACCCTCAATAATATGGGTCAAATTCATAAACTGATGTCTCCTTGTCTTTACTATGTTTACTTCAATAACTGTGTCTATCTGTGATTCCACACCGCTGCTTTGAAGTATGCCGCGCATGCGTGCTGAGCGGGTTCTTCACGTAATCCTTCATCGTAACTCCTCATAAAATACAGATCAAACTTCAAACTGGTAAGTTCTCGTTTAATCTTACTATTTTATCCCACTTTCTCACCCACTCTCTACACATTTGGGGCATTTACGCTGGGAAAATTAACCTACAAACCCTCACATCTTTGGGACGTGGGGGGAAACCAGAGTTCCAGGAAGAAACCCACGCGGTCAGGGGGAAAACGTGCAAACTCCACACAGACAGCATCTGAGGTCGGAATCAAACCTGGGTCTCCGGCGCAGTGATGCAGCAGCTCTACCAGCTGTGCCGTCATTAAAGAAATAAAAAAACTGGTATTGTATCGCCGTGAAAGGCCTTCTTGTACTATTTCTTTACCGGTGTTGCTGTCAGAGAAGCCATAAAAAAAAGTATAAATCTCGAGAAACCATTTTCACGTGTACGATTTGCCCCGGGCAACTCTGAAAGAATAAACGGAGTAGTTCACTTTGACTCCCATGTGCATAGATAAGGCTGGGTTCCCATAGTTGACTTGCCCTTCGAGGTTCTTTACTTGAATTGGGTGCATGATAAAAAAAATCATTGTTTTGCCTGAGAAACTATTTAAAGGATCCTAACATCAGCAAGAGAATTTACCAACTGATGGCCATTCACCCAAATCATAACATTTTTATTTAGTTTTGTTATATCTCCGCTTTTAATAATGACATTATATGAAGCCAGATGGTGTGTGGTTACATTAAAAAGGATTATTCTTACATGTTCTGTCAAGAAAAGAGAAATAAAATTATTGTGAACCTTGATCGGAAAATAAAAATAAATCTGACATGCTTCATTTAATAAATGAAAAAGATTCCAAATCTGAATTAAATGTATTTTATCCCATCTACGGGCATATCGATTGAAATGATACACCAAGGTCATTTTACACTGAGGCTCAAATATGTGTTTCAGACATAAATATTATTGTTCTTACGTTAACCAGGTGTATTGGGTAGGAATCGCATCAAAATGCAGTCCGTGTCTTTGTAATGTTGTGGAATCTCTGCAGCTTTGAAGATACTGGTGTTGGGAAATTGTGTACAAAATCAATCTAGGAGAGCATTGGTCATCAGCAGTGGTGTGCTGTCCTCAAGGGTAGTGCAGCAAACCTCACCTGGAGTCGGCTGAAACGATGCAATAACAGTGCATCAAGCCCTTCGAGTCACTGAATGATTGATGAGAGTCTCCAGATCTGTACATTTCATTTATTTGGTAGCTGCGTGTATTGTTTTCCCTCATTTCAGTTGCATCATTCCAGTCGAGTCTTTTCCATACGCTCGTCCAAGCATTTAATGTCGGTAGAAAGATGATAAATGCGCCATAGAAAGCATTTTATCGGGATGCATCTCAGGTTGGTTGGGGAACAGCTCCATCCAAGACCGCAAGAAATTGCAGTAAAATGTGGATGCAGCCCAGGCCATCACACAAACCAACCTCCCTTCCATTGACTCCATTTATATGTCTCGCTACCTCGGCAAGGCCAGCAGCATAATCAATGACGAGTCGCACACTGGTCACTCCCTCTTCTCCCACCTCATCGGGCAAATGGTATAGAAGTGTGAAAACGCACACCTCCAGATTCAGGGACAGTTTCTTCCCAGCTGTTATCAGGCAACTGAACCATCCTACCACAACTAACGAGCAGTCCTGACCTACCATCTACTTCATCGGAGACCCTCGGACTATCTTTGATTGGACTTTACAGGTTTTATCTTGCACTAAACGTTATTCCCATGTTTCTCTACACTGTGAATGGCTCGATTATAATCATTCATTGCCTTTCCGCTTTTTGGTTAGTATGCAACAAAAGCTTTTCACTGTACTTTGTTACACGTGACAATAAACTAAACAGTTCTAGAGAGTTGACAAACTGCGACTGTAAAAAGCTTTGACACATCCTTTGGATTATAATTAAGTTCAATAATTCAGTCAGCAAAGAAAGATAGATATTAGTTTAATTATTCTGACATAAATGTTATGATTACCACTGTGGTTCTCAAACCTTTGTCTTTTAGTAACGGTATCATATTGAGGCAGATGGACTTCAGTCGTAAGATCATAAGGCTTAGGAACAGAATAAGGGCATTCAGCCCATTAAAGCTTTTTTAGACTTTAGAGAAACAGGCCCTTTGGTCCACCAACTCACCTACAAACCTTCACGTGTTTGGAGTGTGGGAGGAAACCAGAGCACCCAGTGAAAATCCACACGGTCACAGGGAAAATGTACAAATTCAGTGCAGACAGCACCCGTAGTCAGGATTGAACCCCAGGACTGTCACTTTAAAGCAGCAGTGCTATCGTTGTGCCACTGTGCCGCCCAAATCTGCTCTGCCATTCGATCATAGCTGATCTATTTTTCACTCTCAACCACCTGCCTTCTCCCCGCAACCATTGACATCCTTACTAATCAAGAACCGTTCAGTCTCTGCTTTAAAAATACCCAATGTCATGTTCAAAAGGATTATTCCTTCTCTGGAAAAGAGCTCTCTAGGTTGTCACTAATGCAACTCCATTTCACACACAGAAGATTCACATACATTAATTTATAACCATATACAGCAGGATGCAATGAATTTCCTTATTCACATGAAGCCCATAGAGCAAATAGTATTCATAATGATAAGAACAACAATAAATAAAATGAGTGCAAGAAAGCAGAATAGTACAAGATTGTCTTGCAAAACCAGGTTGCAAAAAGGATAATAAAGTAGAATAAGCAATGAGACACAGTTAGGAGCAGGAGTACCTGTTAGCATCTCTGGGAATGGAATGTGAAATAGGCGATTGGTTTAGAAGTCTGATAATAGAGGAGAAGAAACTGTTCTAAAGTCTAGACATCAGAGCTTTCAAACTCCTGTACCTTCTCCCAGAAGAGAGAAGGATGACAAGCATTCTTGACAATACTTGCAGCCTTCCTAATGCAATGCACCTTGAGGACTGGATGGAAGGAGGTGACTAGTCTCTGATGGACTGGGCAGTGTTCACCAATCTCTGCACGTTCAGGTGGTCAAGAGCAGAGCAGTTACCATAGCAGTCTGCATCCCATCAGAATACTTTCCATAGCGCATCTCGAGAAATGTTCTTGCTCTTCCTTGAGGCGCTTTCTTGATTACCACATCGGTGAGAAGGGGCCAGGTTAGGATACGAGTCATTGGGAGAGGACTACAACCGAATAGGTTGCTGGTGATTTGAATAGCTAGGAACCCAAAGTTATTGACCGCCAGCTGGTAATTTGATGAAGACACTTCCTTTCAGTCAACAACCAACTTTTTTGTCTTATTAGATGTTAAGGGCTAGGTTGTCATCCTGTCCCGCATAATGCATGATTCTTGAACTCTTTTCCGCATATCGTCATTGTAGATCTGGCCGATTACAGCAATGTGTAGAGCAGCAATAGCGTTGCTGCCTTACTGAGCCTGAGACCCGGGTTCTATCCTGACTACGGGTGCTGTTTGACAAAAGTTTGTACGTTTACCCTGCGACCTCATGGGTTTTCTCCAGGTGCTATGGTTTCCTCCCACATTCCAAAGACATAGAGATTTGTAGGTTAAATGGCTTTGGTAAAGATTGTAAACCGCCCCTAGTGTAAGATAGTGCTAGTGTATGGGGATCTGCTTGGACTCGGTGGGCCGAAGGACCTGTTTCCGCATTGTATCTCTAAATTAACCTAATCATCAGTGAATATAAAGATCGAGTTGGCATTTTACTTGTTCACACAGGTATGGATGTACAGGGTGTTGAGCAATGGGCTGAGCTCTAAGAGGCACTGGTGTTAAGGGTGAGGACGGAAGAAATGTTCTGACCAATTCTAAATGACTGAGCTCTGCCAGTCAAGATGTCCAGACACCGGTTATGGATGGAAGCCCAAGGACCAAGGTCCAGAAGTTTAGAGAGGGGTTATTCGTTATTGTGACGCTGAGGGCTGAGCTGCTCTCAATGAATAGAATCCTGACATCGGTGTTCTTATCATCAAGGTGATCCGTGCAAGGGAGATGACTCCTCCACAGACATATTTTGTGCAGCTTCAGTGTCCAAAAATGAATTGAAAATCAAACAAAAATAATATAATGGCTGTGATTCTTCTTTACTGTTAAACTTAGAATATACTTAATTATATGGTGGTTTGCAATTTAGCAAGCTATTTGCTGTTTTCCAGCATAGTGATAAATTATCGACTGCTAAATTGTTCTTCACAATTTCCTTCAGTTAATTTTGTTTTCCTTGTTGCTATCTGTTAGCAGAGGAGATGTTTCGGATGTTTCTTCATGTTCTTCTTTTGTAGCTTCAGAATGCTTGGTAGTTTCGTTCAATAGGTTATCCTGTCTTCTGTCCACTATATGGAGAAGGATGGTGATGATCGAGCTCATCTCCATTTAACGTATAGCAAAGATTTAAAATAAATTGGGGATACAAGGAACTGCACATGCTGGTTTACAAACAGAGACACAAAGTGTTTAGTTTAACTTAGATTGGTTTAAATTAGTTTAGAGAGACAGCCTGGAAACAGGCCCTTTGGTCCATTGAGTCTGTGCCGACCAATGATTATCCCACATGAACCGTCTTGAACTGAACTTCCACGTATACGGGCCGGCAACCCACGCGCTTGCTGCTCGCATCGTATGCGCATAGGCGTCAGAATCCCTGCTGACTAGGAATGATACGCGAGCGCACGTGCGCGGTAGATTGGGAATAAAAGGACGGTGACAAGGGACTTGCGTGGGATTCAGCCGGGACACAGTTGGTTAGGCTGCAGCCATTTATGTAAGTTAGGGTGATGTACAATATTCAAAGTTAGTTAGTAAATTACTGTTTAATGACTCACTACATTGTCGTTATTGCTCCGGGCAATACATAACATTACACACTAGGAGCAATTTACAGAAGCCAATTAACCTGCAATCCTGTGCGTCTTTGGAGTGTGGGAGGAAACCAGAACACCCAGAGAAAACCCACGCAGTCACAGGGAGAATGTACAAACTCCGTACAGGCAGCACCCGTAGTCAGGATCGTACCCGGGTCTCTGGCGCTGTAAGGCAGCAACTCTACTGCTGCGCCACTGTGCTGCCATAACTCAGCAGGTCAGGCAAAACACACTGACTGACCACAGACCATTCGCCTTGAAAAGTTGAGGGTGCAATGAGAAATATGTTTCGGAAAGAAAGAGAGAATATGGGAAATGAAAATATTGTAAGTTCCAAAAAATTTATGAAATGAATCGACTTTAAAAGCATTACTCTTTTTGATTTGTTTTTAATACTGTACACAACTGAGGTGGAGAAGGAATAATCCTGTCAAAGCTATTCTTTATTAATGTAGGTAGAGTATGAGTAATGACATTGTGTGGCACACATGACAGCAGTGAGGTATAGTGTAATTAGGTCCATTACTGACAGGCTATGTGGTGCTACTTTGGCTGACTGGCCATGAATCGGCCCATTAACCTGCCTGTCACTCCACAAAGTGAGACGCTGAAATATGTTAGATGTTGGAAGGTAAATTTGCACCGGGAAGCACTTGCTACAAATTTAACATTGCTGTTTTTCACTTATCTGATGAGATTAGATGCACTGAACATGGTAACTACATTCATGCAATCTCACATGGCTGAAAGTATGGTTCATGACTGTCTCTGTTCCATCATTAATTCCCATATTGAAATGGAAGTTACTTACAGTACTGTCTACCCTCATTATTACCAACCTCTTTATAACAGATTCCGTTCTTTATGATGGTTATTATAAACTCTTAACCTTTATAAGAAGTTATGAGGAACTGTAAACTCTTTATAACCAATTACAACAGGTCGTGTTGTAACCGAGGCGACCATTCATATCGGGAGCAAAGAAATGAGTTTTGCGGAGTTCATGCGGTGACAGGACTGGTTCGCCGCCGTGAAGATGGTCCCGGCGAGCCGCTGCCTGCAGGCGGGAAGCTTGGAAGCCACCGAGCTTGGTCCCGAAGACCGGAAAGTCGAGGAGGAGGAGGAAGCTGCTGGTGATGACGTACCCGAGGAGTGGCCCAGTAGGAGAGGGAGCAGGGTATTGCCTCCTGTGCCTTAAAGGTCAGCTGCAGGCGCCCCTGGAACACAGAGGCGGTTGGACAAGGAGAGGGCCATCAGATCGTGGGCTGGGCTGCTCGACGGTGATGGAGGAGGCCCTGCAACAGCCTGGAGCTTACCTGGATCGAGCGCACTCCAGTACATCCAGCATGTGGACCAGACGTCAGACTTTTTTCTTTTTCTTTGGTAAATGGCACCAGAATATGGTGATGGGTGCAAGAATTTCACTGTGAAATGCATACATGACAATAAAGAACCATTGAAGTATTGCACCATTGAGTTTGTTGTCTCACAAAGTGACCATCAGGTGAATCTTGTTTCAGTACAGTTCACCACCACTCAGTGTCATTCATTTGCAATGTTTAGAGTACCTGTATCATGTATTTTGTGTCCTTTCCTGTTTTTTGTGTGTTTCAGTGCATATTTATTGACTGTTTTTCCAATACCGTACATATTTACCCCTGAACTCAGTTATAGTGGACAATCGGCAATAACAGACCACTCCACTTCTCTATGGTCCATTATAATGAGGGTTGTCTATCTGTATCACCTACATCTAAAGGGTCTGTAAGAGCTTGTCAAATATTCACAAATTATTTTATTGAACAGTATTGTAACTCGTATTATATTATTAGACTACCTTGTTGTAGACCTGCTGGGTCATTTATTTTTCTGGTAGCATTTAGTTTATAAATGAACAAGCAAGGATTCTTCCTGTGATTGCGTGGGCTTTCTCCAGGTGCGCCGGTTTCCTCCCACACTCCAAAGAAGTAAACGTTTACAAGGTCATAAGTGATAGGAGCATAATTAGGCCACTCAGCTCATTGTCTACTCCACCATTTAATCATGGCTGATCTATCTCTCCCTCTTAACCCCATTCTCCTGCCCTCTCCCCGTAACCCCTGACACCCGTAGTAATTAAGAATCTATCATCCTGTTTCCACGCTGTATCTCTAAAGTAAAGTCTAAAAAGAGACATAGATCATGTGCAGATAGATGGGATTGGTTTAGTTTAGCATCATAGTTTAACATCTTGGGCTGAAGGGCCTTTTCCAGTACTATACTATTCTATGTTCTAAATATTTTTTGATTATTTATGTATGTAATTATCGCTGGCAAATACAGAAGTTCTTGATCCTCCACAATTGTTTCTGAACTGTACCTATTATAGACCAGGATTTAAACTCGAGAGGTGAGGTGCAAGCCACCTCGAGGCAGTCACTCTCACCTGCTCAACAACACTGTGGAAGTAACTGTATCAGAAGAAACACCATAAGGTGGCTCACCATCACCGATTCAAGAACTTAGGTATGGGCAATAAATGCCAATTTTGCCAGACGTATTTTGATGTGATCTTGCCAGCTAAGCCCAGACCCTGAAAATGAATTACAAGAAATAGAACATGATTTCCTGAGCCATCCTGAGGCGACACAGACGTGGAACTAGGAACCTGCCTGGAGGACCCAAAGGCTCGGCAGACCGCGGTACCGGGGGTGAGCCACTGGAGATGTTGGACGCAAGAAGCAAGGGATGGTGGGAGTATGAACCGGGGTAAACTCACCAGCGCCTGCAAGGTCGGCTGTAGGAGGAATCCCCGGGACATAAAGATGCCCTGGTGAGGAGAGGAGGTCAGTTCGTCGGCCGACTTGTTCGAGGATGACGAACGAAGGCTCTGCAGGAGCCTGGATCGGGAACTGCTCCAGTAGATCGAGTGCGTAGGCGGACTGGACTTTGGACTTTGGACTTTGGAAATGGTGCCAAAACATGGCGGCACCTGTATGTGTAAATATGCAAAAAGAATTTCACTGTGCAGTTGCACATCTGACAAATAAAGCTACATTGAAGCATTGAATATTCAACAGATTAGTAACCATAGTTAACCTTATTGTCAGAAACTTAGGAATAGAATAAGTTCAATGCTGCAGATAAAGTGGGCAGAGAGAGATGGAGCGACTGAGAGAAAGAGTGAGAGACTGACACTGTGATGGGGAGGAGACCAGGAAAGAACGTATGACACGACTGATGTTGAAACCTGCAGATGTCACAATCTTGCGCAAAAAAACAAATGCCGGAGGAACTTAGTGGATCGGGCAGCATCTGTGGAGTGAAATGGACAGGTGGCATTTTGAATTAGGAGCTTCTTCAGACCAATAGACTTGGGTTGAGAAAACTGGAGCGGAAAGTGGAGGTGGGGCAAAGCCTGAGAAGAGGCGTGGTTACAAATGAGGGAGGGCTGGAGATAATGACAAAGCTAGAGTTTTTCTTGTGAAGATTAGCCAAAGGGGTTTCAGACAGAAAATGAGGAGGAGTGAAATGTAAAACCAGAAGGAAGGATATGGGTGAAAGGAGATGGGGGAGGGAGGGAAAGAAAGAAGCAGGATTAAAGGGAAATATGGGACTTGGGATTGGGAATACAGGTACTTTAAGTATAAGGAGGAGGGGAAAGGAGCAGAGTGACTGAGGAGGTGGTGGGAGATGGTGGGGGAAGTGTGTGAACACTGGGATTGGTTGGGTATTTGGGAGGGTATTACTTGAAACTGAATAAGTGGTGTCGTTGCTGGTGAGTGTGAGAGCACTAGTGAGTGGAATACAGGGTGTCCTGAGGAGATGAATGAAATTTGAAATTGCTACACGAGAGATAGATATAAATTAATGCCAAATATGTGAGATGCAAGGCTGACGTGGCTGATTATGTGAAATTGGTGACCATAATATTTTGTACTGGGCCCCGTAATATGTTGAGTTTAAGTGTGGCACACTCATTCGGAAGAAGTATGTGAATCATTATCTCATTTGCAAAGAATGATTTGGGCTGCAGTTAATGAAAAGGGCAGGTGTTTTATTTCCTGTAGTTGTATTTCGAAAGAGTGGTTATTGGTGGAGATGGAAGAGTGAAGCAGAGCTTCCGAACGGGAGAGGGCTGTTGCAGATTTGTTTTTTAGTTTAGTTGAGAGTTACGGTGTGGAAACAGGCCCTTCGACCCACCGGGTCCACGCAGACCAGTGATCCCTGCACACTAACACTATCCTGCACACTCGGAAAAATTATACAATCTATACCAAAGTCAATTAACCAACAAATCTGTATGTCTTTGGAGTGTGGGATAGAACTGGAGAACTCAGAGAAAACCCACGAGGTTACAGGGAAAACGTACAAACCCCATACAGGCAGCACCCGTAGCCAGGATAGAACCTAGGTCTCAGGCTCAGTGAGGCAGCAACTCTACTGCTGCGCTATTGTGCCGCCCCAATGAAAGAGAAGAGAAGAGAAAGAAAAGAGAGAGAAATTCTAAAATGGGAGGGGAGGCCAAAAGTGCCCAGTGTAACATCAACTTGAAACTTCTTCCAAATGAGTGTGCAGGGACATGTGTGAGAGCTAACGTTTGCAGAATTGATGAGCAGTGTAGATGGGCAGCGCAAAGATGATAGGTAAATGCGTTTGAAGCTGCGAGAAATGAATGTTGTATCTGCTGGGGACTGTGGAGTATAATGAAACATGACATAAAACCTCAATGTGAACTGCAGATAGTGTAGGCCATGGTGATATTTGTAGTAGAGTGGAGGTGGGTTACTGATGTAGCCGCCATACGTACCATACCATTGGAACTGTCCCGAAACAAAGAGTATTGGACTTTTGGACTTTAAACCTCAGAGACACAGCACGGAAACAGGCCCTTCCGCCCATCGAATCCACACCGACCAATGATCACGCCATACATTATCCTACACACTAGGGACAATTCTCAATTTTACCAAAGTTAATTTAGCCAACAAATCTGCACGTCTTTGGAATGTGGGGGTAAACCAGAGCACCCACAGGACGGCATGCTGTCACAGGGAAAATGTACAAACTCCGCACAGCTAGCACCCATCCTCTGGATCGAACCCTGGTCTCTGGCGCTGAAGAGCTGCAATCCTACCACCGCGCCACGTGCCACTCTATTACTGCCCAGTATTGTTTCTCGGTGATGCATTCTTCTCATTGCATCTTGTGACGTGCAGCACTGTGAACAAATTAAAGAATTAGAATAAAACTAACGCATAGGAAGGAACTGCAGATGCTGGTTTACACCAAAGATAGACACAAAATGCTGGAGAATAAATTAAATGTTTGATTTCCTGAATAGTTTAAGGGCAATCACTAAAACCTCTCCATTTAACCTCATTCTGATCCAACCTGCTTGAAGAAGACCACGAACATCCCAGTTCCAAAGAGGATCAAGGTAAAGGATGCCTTAATGACTGCCGCCCAGTGGCTCTGACATCCACCATCATGAAGTGGTCATGCCACACATTAACTGCATCCTCCCAGACAGCCTTGATCCACTGCAGTTTGTCTACCATCACAACAGGTCCACGGCAGAAGCCATCTACCTGGCTCCACACTCATCGCTGGAACGTCTGGATAATAAGGACGGCCACCCCAGACTCCTATTTATGGACTACAGCTCTGACTTCACACCAGAATCCCAATCAAGCTGATCTCCAAACTCCTGGAAATAAGTTTCAGCATCTGCCTTTGCCACTGAATCCCTGACTTTCTGACCCACACACCACAGTCAGTGAGGATTGGCGACAAAATGATTTTGCCCTTGATGTTGTGAAGAAGGTAAGTAAGTAAGTAAGTTTTATTTAGATAGCACATTTTAAGTCAACTTGCATTGACACCAAAGTGCTTTACATAAATTAAATAATAAGTTTCCATACAAACCATAGAAAAAGGTTAAAAATAAATAAAGAAAGAAAATGGACACAACACATTATAGAGTTCAACACAAACATCCCCCCACAACAGAATCAAAAATTTCCACTGTGCGGAAAGGCAACAGAAAGTTAAGTCCTCTTCCTCTGAAACACCCGAGGTCGGGGCCCATTTGTGGCCTTGCAGCCAGTCCGATGATTTTCAGGGCCCTCTTGCCGTGAAGATGGAACTCTGGCGTCGGGTAAGGGTGCAGAGACAATTTAAGAGGATGTTGCCAGGACTTGAGGGCCTGAGCTTTCGGGAGGGGGCAGGCTAGGACTCTATTCCTTGGAGTGCAGGAGGATGAGGGGTGTTCTTATAGAGGTGTTCAAAATCATGAGAGGAATAGATTGGGGAAAACACCCAGGCCCTTGCCCAGAGTAGGGGAAATCGAGAACCAGAGGACATAGGTTTAAGGCGAGCAGAGAAAGATTTAATAGGAACCTGAGAGATAACTGTTTTACACAGAGGGTGGTGGGTGTAAGGAACAAGCTACTGGAGGAGGTGGTTGAGGCAGGTATTATTGGAATGTTTAACAAAAATGTATTCAGGTACATGGATAGGATAAGTTTAGAGAGATATGGGCTGTACATAAGCAGGTAGGACTAGTGTTTTATGGGAAAGATGTGGAAGAGAAATGGAGTACATTTAAAGGTGAAATTTTAAGAGTACAGAATCTTTATGTCCCTGTTCGGTTGAAAGGAAATCGTAAAAATTGTAAAGAGCCATGGTTTTCAAGGGAAATTGGACACTTGGTTCGGAAAAAGAGGGATATCTACAATAGTTATAGGCAGCATGGAGTAAATGAGGTGCTTGAGGAGTATAAAGAATGTAAAAAGAATCTTAAGAAAGAAATTAGAAAAGCTAAAAGAAGATATGAGGTTGCTTTGGCAAGTAAGGTAAAAGTAAATCCGAAGGGTTTCTACCGCTATATTAATAGCAAAAGGATAACGAGGGATAAAATTGGTCCATTAGAGAGTCAGAGTGGCCAACTATCTGCAGAGCCAAAAGAGATGGGGGAGATATTGAACAGTTTCTTTTCTTCGGTATTCACCAAGGAGAAGGATATTGAATTATGTGAGGTAAGGGAAACAAGTAGAGTAGCTATGGAAACTATGAGGATCAAAGAAGAGGAAGTACTGACACTTTTGAGAAATATAAAAGTGGATAAGTCTCCAGGTCCGGACAGGATATTCCCTAGGACATTGAGGGAAGTTAGTGTAGAAATAGCAGGGGCTATGGCAGAAATATTTCAAATGTCATTAGAAACGGGAATAGTGCCGGAGGATTGGCGTACTGCGCATGTTGTTCCATTGTTTAAAAAGGGGTCTAAGAGTAAACCTAGCAATTATAGACCTATTAGTTTGACGTCAGTGGTGGGCAAATTAATGGAAAGAATATTTAGAGATAATATATATAAGCATCTGGATAAACAGGGTCTGATTAGGAACAGTCAACATGGATTTGTGCCTGGAAGGTCATGTTTAACTAATCTTCTTGAATTTTTTGAAGATGTTACTCGGGAAATTGATGAGGGTAAAGCAGTGGATGTTGTGTATATGGACTTCAGTAAGGCCTTTGACAAGGTTCCTCATGGAAGGTTGGTTAAGAAGGTTCAATGGTTGGGTATTAATGGTGGAGTAGCAAGATGGATTCAACAGTGGCTGAATGGGAGATGCCAGAGAGTAATGGTGGATGGTTGTTTGTCAGGTTGGAGGCCAGTGACGAGTGGGGTGCCACAGGGATCTGTGTTGGGTCCACTGTTGTTTGTCATGTACATC
Source organism: Amblyraja radiata (assembly GCF_010909765.2). Taxonomy (NCBI): domain Eukaryota; kingdom Metazoa; phylum Chordata; class Chondrichthyes; order Rajiformes; family Rajidae; genus Amblyraja; species Amblyraja radiata. The sequence goes on along the minus strand of NC_045969.1, from coordinate 38,081,876 downwards.
AATGATCTGGACGATGGTGTGGTAAATTGGATTAGTAATTATGCAGATGATACTAAGATAGGTGGGGTTGCGGGTAATGAAGAAGAGTATCAAAGTCTACAGAGAGATTTATGCCAGTTGGAAGAGTGGGCTGAAAGATGGCAGATGGAGTTTAATGCTGATAAGTGTGAGGTGCTACATCTTGGCAGGACAAATCAAAATAGGACGTACATGGTAAATGGTAGGGAATTGAAGAATGTAGGTGAACAGAGGGATCTGGGAATAACTGTGCACAGTTCCATGAAAGTGGAATCTCATGTAGATAGGGTGGTAAAGAAAGCTTTTGGTGTGCTGGCCTTTATAAATCAGAGCATTGAGTATAGAAGTTGGGATGTAATGTTAAAATTGTATAAGGCATTGGTGAGGCCAATTCTGGAGTATGGTGTACAATTTTGGTCGCCTAATTATAGGAAGGATGTCAACAAAATAGAGAGAGTACAGAGGAGATTTACTAGAATGTTGCCTGGGTTTCAGCAACTAAGTTACAGAGAAAGGTTGAACAAGTTAGGGCTTTATTCTTTGGAGCGCAGAAGGTTAAGGGGGGACTTGATAGAGGTTTTTAAAATGATGAGAGGGATAGACAGAGTTGACGTGGAAAAGCTTTTCCCACTGAGAGTAGGGAAGATTCAAACAAGGGGACATGACTTGAGAATTAAGGGACTGAAGTTTAGGGGTAACATGAGGGGGTACTTCTTTACTCAGAGAGTGGTAGCTGTGTGGAATGAGCTTCCAGTGAAGGTGGTGGAGGCAGGTTGGTTTTTATCATTTAAAAATAAATTGGATAGTTATATGGATGGGAAAGGAATGGAGGGTTATGGTCTGAGCGCAGGTATATGGGACTAGGGGAGACTATGTGTTCGGCACGGACTAGAGGGGTCGAGATGGCCTGTTTCCGTGCTGTAATTGTTATATGGTTATATGGTTATATAGATGAGACATGTTGGTTGGTGTGGGCAAGTTGGTCCGAAGGTCCAGTCCATGATGTATGACTTTATGAGTTTAAAATACCCACCATGATAATTCTCAACACCAATGCCCTAAAAAAATATGTTATCAGACCCTTATTATACTCCCCATGCACTCACACTGTGCAGCCAGTCTCTGCTCTTATATATATATATATATATATATATATATATATATATATATATATACACACATAAAATGAACAAACAATTATAGTGCAATTTTCTCTTTGCATCACCTGTTGTTCTTGTGTATGACATGATGGTACTCAAGTACAGTGTGATTATATTTGATGGAATAACACAAAAACAAAAGCTTTCTGCTGTATCTTAATGCACGCGGAGATTGAGGAGATTCAGTTTGTCGTTGAATACTCTCTTGAACTCTGACAGGTGAACAATAGAAAGTATATGAATTAGTTGCAACCTCATCTCCATTATACAGCTATATCTCTTCACCAGATAAAATGTGGAGATGGGGACTCCGCCAGAGCCCAGCCTGTGAATGCGGAGCAGAACCACAGACAGCCAACCATGTCATCTCTGGGTGCCCGCTCTACCAACCACCAAATGGAGCTCAGGGCCTGACAGACATTGACGCATAGACAACAACCAGGCTGCTCAACACCCGACTTGAGATTTAACTATTCCTTTGGTTTATGTTTCATTCGCAAGAAGAAGAAGAACTAGTTGCACCATGCCCTGGGTTAGCAACCCAAACACCCAAGGTAGAGGGAGATTACAAAATCATGGTGGATATTGTGGGTTCTGACCTCACCACCATCTATTTGACCTCACCACCACTGTCTCAAAATGGCAGCCAGCATCATCAAGGATCCACATCCTGGCCACACTCTCATTTCTCTCATGCCATCGGGAAGAAGGTCTGTAAACTGTAACATCCAGGTTCAAGACCAGCTCCTTCCCAACAGCCATCAGGCTATTGAAGATGAAAGGGGCAGCACTGTGGTGCAGCAGTAGAATTGATTTCTCAAACTTCAAGTAACCCCTGCATTCCTTCTTTCTCCACCCAAGTCGCACCAGCTACTCGTTCTCACTGAGTAAATAGCTAACAATGACCTGTTTCCTTTATCATCGTTACATTTTTGCATATCTTTCATTAATTTCTTCTATATCTCTCTACATCACAGTCCATATCTCTCATTTCCCTTTCCCTCAACTCTCAGTCTAAAGATGGGTCTCGACCTGAAACGTCATCCGTTCCTTCTCTCCAGAACTGCTGCCTGTCCCGCTGAGTTACTCCAGCATTTTGTGTCTATCTTCGGTTTAAACCAGCATCTACAGTTCCTTCCTACACAGAATTGCTGCCTCATGCCGCCGGAGACCTGGTTTCGATCCTGACCTTGCCCTGTCTGTGTTGAGTTTTTACATTCTCCCTGTGACTGTGCGTCTTTCCTCCGGGTTTCTCCGGTTTTCTTCCACATTAAAACAAAAACATTGACTGAACCTCAAACTACGAACTGTTTTGTTTGCACAGGGGACTTTGTGGTTTGTTTTGCTTTGCACTAATACATTATTTTAATTTATTAATCTTCATGTTATTTGTTTTATTATTTATCACTATGTTTGCAGGCCTGTTATGCTGCTATGTAAGAATTTAATAATAATAATTATTATTATTAAACTTTATTTCGGACTCAAGGTCCAGACAAGGGACAACATAACATAAAATACATTGCATATAATAACACCATAAAATACATATAAAATCTTAGTAAATCACTTATAAAAGCATCATAATTTATCTGTTTCGGTACATATTATACATCCTTGCCTCTTAATAAGCCCATACCAACCAATATCAAAACCAATACCGAAAAAAAGATATATGTGAAATAAATTGGAATCAGTCAAGTCTGTAATGAGATTCAGTCAGTTATCTTTTGTGTTTTACCTTTAATTATAGAAGTGTACAGGTAGTGTGATATAATTTCACCATTATTATTATCACAGTGTGCACAAAATGCTTGTAAAAATCTTTTTAATTAGTTCTGGCTTTGCGCTGGTTGACTTGCTGATTTTATTACTCCATTTCTTTCAAGGGAACAGTTGAATCTCCCTTTGGCACCTTGCCTTTAACGTACTGCCAAGTGCAGGAAATTGCCAGATAGGAAATCTCTGATAAACTCACAACTTCAAATCACAGCTGCGTGGTTACTTTGCCTGCCTGCGCTTTACTCTTAAAGGGGCCCTGCTCTCACGCTTTTCATACTGTTACTGTTCCAATCATCACATATAACTTCAGAGGCTTTTATCGGAGATATTAATTAATCACAGCTGTGCACAGTCTTTCAGATGTAACTACACCGTCTAAATATTCATTTGTGCAATTTTCTTTTTTCCTAATTATTAATTTATGAACGGGAATGGATTAGTTCCAAGTCCAGTTTCTGTGTGGAACACTGCCAATCATTTAAAGTTTGCACTATTTGTTTCTGTAGTAGACTCATCAAAATGACCTATAGAAGCAATCCATAACAAGTGGTCGTCCTTATATTTATATGTGAGGGTGGAGCAGTGGTACAGTTGCTGTCACAGCATCAGAGACCTGGATGTAATCCTGACTACGAGTGCTGTCTGTGCAAAATTTGTACGTTCTCCCTGCGTGGGTTTTCTCCGAGTTTCCTCCCACATTCCAAGGATGTGCAGGTTTATAGGTTAATTGGCTTTTGTAAATTGCCTCTAGTATGTCGGATATGAAAGTGGGATAACTTAGAACAAGTGTGTGGGTGATCGATGGCCAGCATCGACTCCGAAGGCCATAGGGCCTGTTTCCATGCTATATCTCTAAACTAAACTAAACTTATAACATGGAACAAATGTTACCTTTTTCATCTGGCAGGAAGCTGAATAACTGTTTTTATCATGAGTAATTTTTGCTTTCCTGTGAAATAAATGGAGAGTAAAATCAGAAGAGAGACACAAAATGTTGGAGTAACTTAGAGGGTCAGGCAGCATCTCTGGAGAAAAGGAATAGGTGACTTTTCGGATTGAGAATCAGGTGGTTATTAAAATGACATGATCCAGACAATTTATCAGAAGGCGAATAGTTCGAAATTGTGCCCATAACCTTTTTGTTTGACTCAATTTTTTTTTTTGCAAATGTGATTTTCCCCTTTTGTTGCCAGAGCATTGCAATTTTAATCTTTCCAAACCAACCATTTGCACAAATGCTGCATGTGTAGGAAGGAACTGCAGATGCTGGTTTACACCAAAGATAAACACAGAATGCTGGACTAACAGCGGGGCAGGCAGCATCTATGGAGAAAAATAATAGGTGACCTTTCGGGTCGAGACCTTTCTTCGGACTGAGAGAAGGGTTTGAAGAAGTCTGAAGAAAGGTCTGGACCCGAAATGTCATCTATTCTTTTTCTCCAAAGATGCTGCCTGGCCCGTGGTGCTACTGTAGCATTTTGTGCACAAATGCTGTCCTTGGTTTTAATCCTTTGTCATTATATGCAGGGTACGTTTCTTTTCCATCAATGTACTGGTTAGACTCTGCAGCTGACTAGCCATTCGGTGCACAGGGTGATTGTACCATAATTGCACAATTAAATTCCAGAATTTGAAACTCAAATGATAATAGCTTGCTTTATATTCACCTGCATTGCTGCTGTTCTTATACGGTGCCAAAGTATCCTTGTACCTTCATTCAAAAAATCGTACATTTCTAGCTTCATTTGGCGGCATGGTGACGCGATGGTAGAGTTACTGCCTCACAGCGCCAGACACCAGGGTTCAATCCGGGTGCTGTCTGTATGGAGTTTGTATGTTCTTCCTGTGAGGGGTTTCTCTGCGTGCTCTGGATTCCTCCCACACTCCAAACACATACAGATCTGTAGGTTAGTTGGCTTCTGTGAATTGTAAATTGTCTTTAATGTCTAGGATAGTGCTAGTGTACTGGGTGATCGCTGGTCGGCGCAGACTCGGTGGGCCGAAGGGCCCATTTCCACAAGTACTGTCTGAAGTCTTTGATTAGCTTTAAAAAACACCATCTCATCCAACAATTACTTTCTTTTACTGTAATGCAATGATTGACAAAATGAGAGGGTATTATTCAAAACAAATTTGTTAAACGTAGTATAGTTATAAAAATCAATGATGGAATAATCATCCTTTCCAACAGTAGAAATGTATCTAAAATACAACATTAGAAGGGAAAAAATGTGTGCTCTGCATAATGTTGTGAAGTACTGGTATATATATAGATACAATTATGTATTCATTTTATGTTTTATTCCTTGAAATAGAAAATGATTAATAATTCAGACCAGAAAAGGAATAATAACTCAGACCGACTGAATATAATATGCTGCATGCCAAAAAGTAGTTAAAACGTAGAACATGGAGCAGTGTAGCACAGGAACAGCTCCTTCAACCCACAATGTCTGTGCCTAAAATGATGCCAAATAAAACTAATCTCCTTTGCATGCATGTGATCCATATCCCTCCATTCCCTGTATATCCACATGCCTATCCAAAAGCATCGTACAGAATGTGCCACTGTCGTATCAACCTTCAACTCCACCCCCGGCAGCGAGTGTTCCAGACACCCACCACTCTTGGTGTAAGATAACTTGTCCTGCATATCTCCTTTAAACTTGGCCTCTCTCACTTTTAGCTATGCCCTCTAGTCTTTGACATTCATACCTTCAGAAAAAGATTCTGACTGTCTACCATACCTATGTCTCTCATAATTTTATATACTTCTATCAGAACTTCCCTCAACGGACATTCCAGAGAAAACAAACCAAATTTGTCCAACCTCCTAATAGCTAATACCCTCTCGACCAGCAGCATTCTGGTACATACATTCTGCATGCATTCCAAAGCCTCCACAACCATTTGTAATGGAGTGACCAGAACTGCACACAATACTTCAAATGCAGCTTAACCAAAGACCTACAGTATAAAACCGTATACCTACAGTATAAAACTTTATGGAGCGTTAGTATGGGTGTTGAGGGTTGAAGAGACTGGTTTCCAGAGGGCTAGTATGGACATTGTGGGCCTAATGGATTCTCGGGCTGGCGGCTCAGTCACTCAAGCCTGTTGTGCTGGCAACTCACTCACTCACTCACTCACAACTGGTGGGCTGGCAATTGACTCATGGCTATTCCTTGAAATTCCATTTCAAGCAGGATGCTAGGCCACCAAATTCAAGTGCAGTTTCTTACCACTTCAAGCAGGGTGCAAGGCCACCAAATTCAAATTCAGTTTCATACCATTTTAAATAGGGTGCAAGGCCACTAAATACAGCGAATCGTGACCTCTCCCTCCACCATTTTGTGAGCCAGGCCACACTTCTGGGTTTTATAGTCCCTTCCACCAGAAGGGGCGTGATTGACAGAGAGAGAATCTCAATATTTTTAAAACACTAATAACTCTTTTATATTTCATCGATGGGAAAAATCCTCTGCAGCAGATGAGCGAAGGGGGACTTTGAGTGAGATGGCCAAAAATCACAGCCGTATGTAGTCACGTTTTTTCTAAAATCAATAGAAAGCGCATACAGTAAGTGGTCAAGATTAGACTTTTAATTATATAGAAGGCAAGGCAATTTTAATTAGGCAAGGCAACTTTAATTAGGCAAGGCAGCTTTAATTAGGCAAGGCAACTTTAATTAGGCAACTTTAATTAGGCAAGGTAATTTTAATTAGGCACACAGCTTTAGCATTTCCAAACCAAAGGCAACACAGCTTTAGCATTTCAAAACCAAAGGCAACACAGCTTTAGCATTTCCAAACCAAAGGCAACACAGCTTTAGCATTTCCAAACCAAAGGCAACACAGCTTTAGCATTTCCAAACCAAAGGCAACACAGCTTTAGCAATTCCAAACTAAAGGCAACACAGCATAAGCATTTCCAAACCAAAGGCAACACAGCTTTAGCATTTCCAAACTATATTTTGAAACCACATTAAGGGCACTGACAGGTCAGTAAAACCACTCACAGTTTAGAAGAAGGGTTTCGGCCCGAAACATTGCCTATTTCCTTCGCTCCATAGATGCTGCTGCACCCGCTGAGTTTCTCCAGCTTTTTTGTGTACCCACAGTTTAGTAGAAATGTGTTCAGTGCAGGCACGTGCCGTGAGTAATTACTCAGGGTAGGTAGTCAGTCAGCTTTTTAAAAAAAATTAAACCGCGCATGCGCAGATTGTTCTCTCCATAAAAATGAAAAATGAAAATAAAAACAGTAACAATTCAATTTGAGCTACTTCTCCCCCCCGGCCACAATGTGGTGGCTCCGTGCAAGGAGTGTCGCAAGTGGGTTACTGGTATGATCCAGATCCCCTCCTTCACAACGCTCCTACCCTCCCCGCAACTTTACCCCGGGCCAGACTCCCCAAACGCAGTGAAAGGAACTCTCCCCACACCCCGGGATATACAATATATTTTAAAAATCACCATCTCGGGAAATAATTGACCAAATTTATAGAGGATTGGATTTTTTAAATCGTAAGGATTTTAATATAGATATATGATATATGATATGATGATATATATATATATATATATATATATATATATATATATATATATATATACATACAGACCTTCAGTTAGTATAACACCATTCCACCATACCCCCTCGTCCTCTGTCTTCTGTCCAGTTCTGAATCAAAATGATCAACTCACCATGGATCCATACATCCTAATTGTCTGAATCAGCCTACCATAAGGAATTTATTAAATGCCTTACTAATAACTATCTAGACAACATCCACTGCCCTCCCCGCAATGATTACTTTTGCACCTCCTCAAAAAAACTCAATCATGATCGTAATTCATGACCTACTGTGAACAAACCTATGCTGACTGGCCTGAAGTAGCTCATATTGTTCTAAATACAAGTAAATCGTATCCTGAAGAATTTTCGCCGATAGTGCTGACATGAGGCACACCAGTCTATAATTTCCTATAGATAATCTCTACTTCCCTTCTTAAACAAAGGAGCAACATTGGTGGTTCTCTAGTTCTCCAGGACCTTGCCTGTGGCTGGAGAAGATGTAAAGACTTTCATCAATCTCCTCTCAAGCCTCTCTCTATATCCTGGGATTTATCCGCAATGCTCTTTAAGATCCCCAACACCATGTCAAACTTCCCAAGCATATTAGTATTCCCCACACTGATCCCACTGTCCTCCATATCCTTCGCCTTGGTGAATACAGATGCAAAGTACTCATTTAGTACCTTGCCTAAATCATCAGACACCAAGCACGAGCCCCCAAGCCAGACTGCTAGTAGAATAGAAAGTAACGATATACAGAACAGAGAGAAATTCTAGATAAAAAGTAGCAATAGAAATACTTCAGCAGGAGTTTTGAAAGAAGTAAGTGAAAGGGAGAAAGTACATAAGGTCAAACAGATCTGCGCAGGCCTGATGAGATTATATGAATATGTACTCACGCCCACTATGACAAGATGCCTAATTTAAATGTAGGATCATTGTATGGTCCTACTTTCTCCATGGTTACCCTCTTGTTTTTTTTCATGTAGTTGTATGGTGCTGTGTTATAAAATAGATGTTATTCTCTTTTCTGTGGCCTTTTCATTATTGTCTATCATGTTGAAATCATTCAGCACATCTGCAGATCAAAGGATTGATCTTTGCACAGTGAGTGGCATCAGGTGAATGTGAATGTTGATTATAATTCAGTGAAGTTGTGCCAATATTTGATCTGCTTTATACTGTGTCTGCACAAGTGCCTCATTTCAGTTAATACTCTTAATGAATGTACATAAGCCAGGCCTCTTTGATCCTTTTGAGCCAAGATGCATTTCATCATGTGGATCTTTGATATCTCGTCAGGTTTTTGAAGGAGGTGGCAGCTATTTAGTGGTATTATTCAGGTGCACGAACAGCATTTCAAAGTGCTTTGGGCAGAGAGCACTTCACACAAAAGCATAAGTATTTGTCTTTAAAGCTGCCCCTGTACAAGGAGGGTTTTTCCACCTGGCCCATATCACTGCCCAGACTTCCCACCACGGTGCCCAGATATCTCGGCTACTGTCCACAAGATAGACACAAAGTGCTGGAGTAACTCAGTGGGTTAGGCAGCAATTCTGGAGAAAAGGGATGGATGACGTTTCGGGGTGAGACACATCATCAGGCTGAAAGTAGAGCGGAGAGGTAAGACAAGCCCAAAACAAAGCAGGGCCAGTAACAGATGACCAAGGAAGGGTGGAGCCAATAATGGCAGGGGAAGAGGTGATAATGAAGGGATCCAAGGATGCAAACAGTGGAACTAGTAGGTCAACCACGGTGGTGTGGGGGGGAGGGGAGGAAGGAGAGGGGGGGAAGGGGGATTGGAGAGGGGGGGAGAGGGGGGGGGGGGAGGAGAGAGGGAATGCATGGATTACTTGAAATTAGCTAAATCAATGTTCAACGCTGGGTTATAAACTGCCCAAGGAAATATGAGGTGCAGTTCCTTCAATTAGCGTGTGGCGTCACTCTGACAGTGGAGAGGCCCAGGACAGAAAGGTCACCATGGGAAAAGGAAGTGGAGTTAAAATGTTTGGAAACCGGGAGATTGCATGGGCCAAGGTGGACTGAGCGATTATTATCCACATGCTGGTTACTCAATGGACTGATATTACACAGCCAAGAGGCATCATAGAAACATAGAAACATAGAAAATAGGTGCAGGAGGAGGCCATTCGGCCCTTCGGCCATTGTGATCATGGCTGATCATGGCATCCTACTTGTTTTAGGTTTAGTCAGCTGTTTAACCTCAGCAGAACATAAAAACTATTTGAATAGATTTAAATAATTCAAGACAATAACTTTAAATGATTAAATCTAACTTAAATGCCTTTAAATGATACCACATTACTGTACTTACTTCTAACATAAATTTAAAAAAAAAAAAAAAAAAATGCCTTAAAATGCAAACAAATAATCAAAAACATATAACCAAGTAAAATAACTCAAGGACTTAATTGCCTGTGTTCATTTCCATGGCAGCACCAGCAGCCATATGCTCTCCGTGGCTTAAAGATGAGGGTCCAGATGCAAAGCGTTTTATGTTTTGTTTAATTTAGTTCAATTTAGTTTCATTTAGCTTCATTTAGTTTAGTTTAGTTTACCTTTGTGTGTGGCTGCATCAGGCGGAGTGCAGAGCCAAAGCACATGGGCACCAAGTGTCACTACCTGCTGAGGTTCTATCTGTCCCTGTTGTTGCGAAGGATGGGCCTGGCGCGGATGCCACGCAATGTGCCAGTCAGCTGGACATTGCCGCACCATCGTGGAAAGGTTCTTCCGGACCAACACCTTTGACCACAAGTCCATCGGGCAGTGGTCAGCACGGAATGTCCTACAGGCGCTGCAGGGAAATGACTCCATGGGTCCTATGGCATGGTTCTCAGAGCAGACTGCCCAGCTTGTCTGGCGAAATGCCTCATCGCCAGAACTCATCAACAAGCAGCAAGACTTGGCTGGCGGTGAGGGGAGCCTTCCCAGTCAGATTCTTCCTGCACCATCTCAACCTCACTACCAGTGCACGTTGCCCTCAGGACGACTGCTCTGGAGAGGAGAAGGTTGCCCACCTCTTCGCAGAGTGTGGATTTGCAAAGAGAGTCTGGAGAGGTTTGCAAGGGTCCCTGTCACGATTTATTCCAAACAGCTCCGTCACAGAGGACTCGGTGATTTACGGACTGTTCCCACGGACGCATTCAGAGACTGACATCGAGTACTGCTGGAAGGTCATCAATTCAGTGAAAGACGCTCTTTGGGCTGCCCGAGCGTTGTTGACCTCCCAGCAGAACGAGGTGTCCATCGGGGAATGTTGCCGACTGGCCCGCTGCAGACTGCAGGAGTACGTGCTGAGGGACGCACTGAAGCTCGGTGCAGCCAACGCCAAGGACCCTAGACCACAATCTAGACTGTGGTTTAGGGTCCTTCCGCTGCTGGACACGGGGAGCAGGGTGTGGTGCAGCGTCAATGAGCCACATGAGTGGCAAGGTTGGGTGGTAAATTTGTGTAATTAAAACAGTATTGAATGTACGTATAGCCTTCGAGAAAGTTGGGTGGAGTCTTGTAAGGATCATGTATTGGATATATTTATTTCTCGAATAAAGTATATTTTGAATTTTTTTTTAATGTAAAAAAAGTTTAGTTGAGTTTAGTTTAGTTTAATTGAGCTTAGTTTAGTATAGTTTAGTTTAGTTTCATGTTACTGCATGGAAACAGGCACTTTGGCCCACTGAGTCCATGCAGACCATCAATCACCCATTCACACTGGTTCTACATTATCCCACTTTCTCATCCACTCCCCACACAAGGCACAATTTGCAGTGGCCAATTAACCTACAAACCTGCACGTCTCTGGGATGAGGGAGGAAACCGGTGTACCTGGAAGAAACTCACGCGGTCACGGAGAATGTGCAAGCTCCACACAGACAGCACCCAAGGGCAGGATCGAACCCCCGTCTCTGGCGCTGCGAGGCAGCGGCTCTACCAGCTGCACCACTGTGGCGTCCTTCAAAGCACATCGGTGCTCTTTCATTGGACTGAGCTGAGCCCAGCAGTGGAGCAATTGATTCCCATCTTACCCTGGCATTCCACATTTGCTGTACAGACATGGAATCCAGGGATAGTTGAGTGACCACTGGTCCACTATAAAATAGTAAGATTAAACGAGAACTTACCAGTTTGAAGTTTGATCTGTATTTTATGAGGAGTTACGATGAGGGATTACGTGAAGAACCCGTTCAGCACGCATGCGCGGCATACTTCAAAGCAGCGGTGTGGAATCACAGATAGACACAGTTATTGAAGTAAACATAGTAAAGATAAGGAGACATCAGTTTATGAATTTGACCCATATTATTGAGGGTGGGAGCGGAGGGCACGTAATCCCTCATCGTAACTCCTCATAAAATACAGATCAAACTTCAAACTGGTAAATTCTCGTTTAATCTTACTATTTTACTTCGGAGTCACGTGAGTGATTCGTGAAGATTTCAAAGCTCTGTGATTTCAAACCATGTTACAATTATTACTACATCACTGCCGAAGTCTTTGAGGGAGGAAGTGTGTTATCGTAACCAACCAATGAATCTGTTTGTAGAAAAACACAATGGTATTTTTTAACAATAACAACAAAGAAAGAAATTAAATTGCTCCCCTGGGCTTAAATTAAATATTTGCAGTCTGTAAAATCTTTCTTGCAAATAAAACAGGTTTTGCCAACGGCTTATTATAAAATTTCTGAACGGTCTTTCCCCCCACCATCCTGCTGTAGCCAGGATGTGGTTTATAGGCACGTCCATTCTTTTATCCGTCGACGTGGATGCTGCCCTGGTGGAATGAAATTTGTACATGTTATTTTTTATCCCAGCAGCTTTTAGCACCTGCTTGAGCCATCTCGAAATGGCTCGTCACCCGACCATAAGGTTTTTATGACTGACCCACAAGGCTTTTCATCTCCCTTGAATATTTTGGTTGTGTCTATGTAGGATAATAGGGTCATGGCACATAACCGTGTTTCCGGCGGGTAAGCCCGGAATTCTACGACTGGATTAGGTGTTCCTGATCTGCTCTGTTTGATCAATCCCTGGATAACGACAGAGATCTGGTCTGGAGCTGTGAGCATGGTGTCCAGTCGCAATAGGTGTAGTGACTGGACCCTCTGTGCAGCTACAAGTGCCATCAACATGAGTGTTTTGAGCATAGATGGTTCCAGGTTGAGGGATCTGGCTGGTGGCCATCCCCTGAGGTATGTCAGGACCACACTGACATCCCATATATGGGTGTACCTTGGTCTAGGGGGTTAGAGTTGTAAATACCCTTCATTAGTTTGACCACTAGCTGGTGGGACCCCATGGCCTGTTGTCCTGGAGCTGGCTTTAAATAGACAGGCAGGGCAATTCTAGCTGTGTTGATGGCTCTGTAGCTGAGTCCTTCATCGTGGTGAAGGTTCGCCAGGAATTCCAGTACGTTGGTAACTGTAGCGGTTGAGTAGGTGGTCCCTGTATCCAAGCAGTACTTCTCCCATTTTTTGATGCTGGACAAGTGCTGTTTTTTAGTGGATGTTCGGAGGGATGCTGACATGGTGTCGACGGTTTGTTATGATAATCCCAGTCCCAGAAGTGGTTTGTGCAGAATCTGCAACCCAAGAGTTTGATTTTTTCATGGCACGGGTGGCTTGTGCCCGACACTAGGTGTTAACAACTCTGGGTCACTGGGGAATACCATCGGAGTTTCAACAACCATGTCATGGAGTATTGGGAACCATGGCTGTGTAGGCCAGTCGGGTACTATCAAAATACCTGAAGCAGAGTTCATTTGTACTGTGCGTAGTCCCTGACTGATGAGGCAGAAGGGAGGAAATGCATAGAAGAAGAATTTCCCCAATCCAGCGCGAACGCATCTACCGCTTCTGCCTCAGGGTCTGGTTCCCAAGCGACATACATAGGTACCTGGTGATTCAGCCTCGATGCAAATAAATCGATATCTGGCGTGCCATATTGCTTGATAACTTTTGTGAATTTTTTTTGGGGGGTTTTAGCATCCATTCGATGTTGCCATTAAATTTACGTGACCTGGTGTCTGCCACTGTATTTAGCTTACCTGGTAGGTAAGTTACTGATAGCCAAATATGTCTTTGGACACACCATTGCCAAATTGTGTTGACCAACTTGTCGCATGATACCGATTTTATGCCGCCCATATGGTTAATGTAGGCCACCACCGTAGTATTATCTATTTATATGCAAGTACATGCAAGTGATGCATATTTATGCATATGCTTTTAAACCATAAAAGTCACCCAACATCTCTAGATAATTAATGCCCAGTGTAAGTGGTAACGATGATTCTGGGTTAGTCCATCTACTACTTGTGCTGGATATAGAGTTAGTTGCTCCCCAGTCTTGAGCACTGGCATCTGTTTGGATAACTGACGTAGGGTTAGTGATGATAATTGGCTGAAACTATGTCAAACGTTTTTTGCCCACCACTGTAGTTCTGATATTACTTCAGTGGGTAACTTCATGAAACGATCATAATGACCTGTATGTCGTTTTTGGTACAAAGGTCCGAATTATGTAGCCGGAAATGCTGCTACCATTTTCCCAATTACTCTGTTACTTGTCGAGTAGTTGGTAGTTTGTTGACCATTAAATTGTTGCATGATTGTGCCAATTCAACTATTTTGTCTTTTGGCAATGTTACAGTCACGTAGACTGAATTAATTGTTAAGCCCAAGTAGTCCATGATAGAGGATGGCTTCAACTTAGATTTATCTGGATGTAAGACAACCCCAGGGTTTCGAATAACTGTTTGGTAGCTGAACAGCTAACATAGTCAAATTCATGGTCTTGCCTACCATTTAGGATATCATCAAGATATGCCATGACAATATGTTTTTGTCTTCTGAATATTGCCAGAGCTGGTTTTAGTGTCTTGGTGACACTCTTGGGCTGATGTGAGCCCATTGGGTAACGCTTTAAACTGCTATAGCTGCCCCATCCAGGCAAATTTCAGGTATCTGCGATGATCCTTGTGAATGGTACTAAATAGTAAACATCTTTAAGATGAATGCTTGCCATGAAGTATCCTTTGGAATTTAGTTGTTTGGCAGTAACAACCGGTTCCATTTTGAAATGTATATACTTAACAAACATATTTAGTGAAGTTAAGTCAATGATGATGCGACATCCACCACCTTTTTTGGGTTTAGTGAATATATTTGATACGAATTGCAAGGGTTCAGGTTTTCCCATGATACCCTTTGTAATTATTCTCACCAGTTCAGCTTGTCCCTCTTGTTTCTTTAACGGAGAGGGGAAAAAATACCCTCTGGGGTGAATGTTGACCTGGTGCCAATTTTTCTAGTATGAATTGTATTTGTATTCACTAATGCCATTGAGTATATACTGATCACTCGTGATAGACTCCCATGTGTTAGTATTACTCTATATACTGGTAGGAACCAGACCCACCTACCTCCATGGTTATGGGTATTCTTCTGTGTCCTGCCGGTCCAACGAGTGTTGCACGTCGTCTGACGTGGCAGTGACGTTGGGGGGTGGCACATTTCCCATGGGGTCCGCTCTGGGCCCTGGTCTAAAGAAGACTTTTGGTGATAGAATGCGGACCCCGAGCTTTCATCAGTCCGATATGGTAGACGTTGACTGATGGACGCGATGGGGTGCTGCTGCGTAGGAATTACTGTTTTTGGTTACTCATCCCGGCCCTGCCCTCATGTGCCGAAAGTTTTGTAAAACCTCTTGCATGTCCTTCATATGCTTTGTGAGGTTTTTGCCAAAGAGCAGTAGGTCTGGCTCAGTGGCTGGGGTATGCACAAAACCGCTATGTAGGATTTTATGGCAGGTCTTATGACTTGTTTACGAAGGTTGTGGTCATCTCCGTATTTGTCCATGGAACGAGGAAAAAACGATGTGATGGCTGTCGTCAGGCTTTTAACGGCCTCCTGCACGTGGGGTTGCCACGTAGCGGTCCACTACACCAAGCAGCTCTTCCTGTTCCTGCACCCCTTGCATACTCCCGAGATCTTCAGCCATTGCCCCTGTTCTTGACCAGCCCAGTCCTGGTCACCAAAGCTATCCTCTGGAAAGGAGGAAGCAATGGACAGTGCACAAGGCACTGTGGAGGGAGTGCCTGACCCCCCTCTGCGAGAGCGCCCCTCCTGGGGTGCACCTCGCTGGAGCTCCTGCTCCAAGAGCCGCTCCATGCGGCTCAAAACGGCTGTCTCTCCCCCGCCTGGGTGGAGAGACGTCCCCGTCCGATAAGTCGGAGCCACCGGCCGGATGCCTCTTCCGTGGCGTTACTTCCAGCCCGCTGCTCAGGCGCTAGCGGGCTGGGTTCGGCACGGTGTCGGGATTGCGGAGCGCCGGGTAAGCGATCCTACCGCCTTGATGCTGCCTCGCCCCAGATGGAACGCTCCTCCGTGGAGTCGAGCGGGGGACAGGTTTGTTCTGTTGCTGCCCCCCCCCCCCAGATGGACGCTCCTCCGTGGAGTCAAGCGGGGGACAGGTTTGTTCTGTTGCTGCCCCCCCCCCAGATGGACACTCCTCGGTGGAGTCGAGCGGGGGATAGGTTTGTTGCAGAGTCTTTCTTCTCTGCCGGACACCAGAAGGCTCCCTGTGAAAGAAAAACCCGACTTCAGCTTACCTGACGGTCCGTTCTTTCACCTCCATAGCGGGAGCGCCTGACTCCCGCTGTGCCGCTGTTGCTCTGCTGGACATAATGCCGCGCATGCGTGCTGAACGGGTTCTTCACGGAATCACTCACGTGACTCCGAAGTAAAATTACCAGGTCTCTGTCCACCCAGGAACGAGCGCTTGATGTAAATTAACATGGATTCTTTATAATCAGTTTATACATGCTGAAAATGGCCTTCTGCTCATTTGTTTTGGGAGAAATTGGTGCAGTGGTTCGAATGGAACGTTTGTAGAGTATAAAAGATAGACACAAAATGCTGGAGTAACTCAGTAGATAAGACAGCACCTCTGGAGAAAAGGAATGGGTGATGTTTCGGGTCGAGACCCTTCTTCAGACTGAGAGTCAGGGGAGAGGGAAATGCTACATATTTGTTTAGCATATATCTATTTAAACATCATTACCCATAAATAAAAGTAAAGCTTTGTGAGCATAATTGATAAGTAAAGTGAAAACAGAAGGATGATTTTGCACTTGGCTGGACCAACTGTGGACACAACGATGTCATACTCCATTTTGGAATTATGGTACATTAAGCATCATAGTGTATAATTATGAAGAATGACATAGAAATCTGTTGAATTAGTAGTCAGCAGATAAGCTGTTTTATATACGACCCGCATAATTGCTGGTTGAGCAACAATTGATAATTTTTTGATAAACTTTCAGCAATTAAATTGCAATTATTAATCCTTCAGAGTGTGTGCTGTCAAGCATTGAAGTGCGAAAGAATGAATTTGCATTCATAAAAGCCCTTATCATAGTTTCTCAGAAACATCCCAAAAGTGTTTTATAGACAACAGTGCAACGAATGCTGTAATGTAGGCAAACACAAAAGGCATTTTATGCACATTAAAAGTTTGCATACATTGCTTTTGCAGCTGCATTGTTTTTGTAATGTTGCTTGAGGGAAATTTATTGTTCAGTGTGATCCCAAAAGTGATCAACTGGGGAAGGGTGGGTTACCGATATTAGACATTGTAGTTACTTTACAGTTACATTTATGCTATCAATGAAGAGGGTGGGATGGAGAATGGAGAATATTTACCAGGATGATGTTTGGATTAGGGGATCATAAGGTCATAAATGATAGGAGCAGAATGAGGCCATTCAGCCCATCAAGTCTACTCCGTCATTCAATCATTGCTGATCTAACTCTCCCTCCTAACCCCATTCTCCTGCCTTCTCCCCTTAACCCCTGACACCCTATTATGGTACAGTTGTATAAGATATTAATGAGGCTGCATTTGGAGTGTTGTGTTCCATTTTGGTCACCCTGCTATAGGAAGGATGTTGTTGAAGTGAAAAGAGTGCAGAGAAGATTTACGTGGATGTTGCCAGCACTTGAGGGCTTTAGCTATAGTGAAAAATTTAGCTGGCTTGGACCTTATTCCTTGGAGCACAGGAGGATGAGGCGCGCGCGGCGGGACTGTCCCGGGGAGCCGCACGGGCCCAATCCACCCACCTAACAACCGCGGCGCCGACGACCAGAAAGACGAGCGAAGACCGGAACGCGCCCCTGTAGGCCCGACTCGCCCCACAGGCCTCCCAGGGGACTGCGGTGAAGCTGGGCGGCGAGGCCTGTCTGGACCGAAGGAGCCTCTGCGGTGTCGGCGATGGGAGGCTCGGCGGTGGCAGCGGGACACTTGATTGTGGCAGCAGGTGCCTTGGCGGTAGCAGGACACTCGGTGCTGTGCGGCCTCGTGGTCGATGAGCGTGAGGGGGAGGGGAAGACAATGGAAACCCGGCTGTGAGGGACGGTGGGAGATTTTAAGGGAACCCGGTGCAGGGAAGGGGGTGGGGTACTAGTTTAGATTCCTCTGCCCAGGGAATAAGTCTGTGTATGTTTGTTTGTTCATTTATTACGGTGAAGGCGCTGTGCTCACGGCAGCCAGCCAACAATTGCTGTCTTTTTCTTTTTGTTTTCACTTTTTATTTCAAGGTTTTGTGTACCTTGTGTATTGTGACTGTCGAAAGACCAATTTCCCTCCGAGGATGAATAAAGTTTTATCTTATCTTATCTTATCTTATCTTATCTTATCTTATCTTATCTTATCTTATCTTATCTTATCTTATCATGTTAAAGATGCATGTAATTTCTTGAGGGAATAGATAGAGTGAATGCACAGTCTTTTGCTCAGAGTAGGGAAATCAAGAACCAGAGGACACAACGCAAGATTCCACCACTCACCCGCTCCCCCAACGCAATATTGCACCACTCACGTACAGACCCTAACTGTGCAGGCGCGGCTCATTTCTCCTCATCCCCCAGCACCCCCCTCCTCCTCCTCTTCATCTCCATCTTCAATCCCTAGAGAGGGAGGGGGGTAAAGAGGGAGGGGTGGTTGAGAGGAGGCAGAGAGGGAGGGGGGTAGAGAGGGAGGGGGGTAGAGAGGGGGGGCAGAGAGGGAGAGGGGGTAGAGAGGGAGGGGGGTAGAGAGGGGGGGGGCAGAGAGAGAGGGGGAAGAGAGTGAGGGGTAGAGAGGGGGAGCAGAGGGAGGGGCAGAGAGGGAGGGGGTAGAGAGGGGGGAGCAGAGAGGGAGGGGGCAGAGAGGGAGGGGGTAGAGAGAGAGAGAGAGGGATTGGGTAGAGGGAGAGGGAAGGGGGATAGAGTGGGGGGAGGGAGGGTATAGAGGGGGAGGGTAGAGAGGGATGGGGGCATCTCCCCCCCCCTCCACTCCTCCCCATCTCCCTCCTCCACACCTCCACATCTCTCTCTACCACCCATCCCTATCTCCCTCCTCTTCATTTCCCTCATCCTCCTCCCCTCACTCCCATTCTCTGGCCCAGGACCTACCCAGGTCATAGAGCAGCGCCAGGGCCTGGAACACGGCCTGTTTCTCGTACTCGGCCCGGCCCTGGGTTCCAGTGGCTTGTCCCTGACCCCGGACCCAGGCTTGTCCTTAGTTCCAGAGGCGGCTTCTTTAACAGCCCCGGTCATGGCCCCATCCCAAGCCACAGGCTCGGCTCTCACTCCAGCTCCAGCACCACCCTCCCCGTTGGGCGCCGGCAGCGGCCACCACGTGAGTGCGCTGGAGTGCCCCTCCCTCCCAGAGTGTCCTGTCCTGCCTTGCAAATCCATTGTGACGTCACTTGAGTTTTTTTCCGAAATGGGTGAGTTTTCTTGCTTTTTAAAAAACTTTAAACGATTAAATGTCCGGAAATATAGGTGGGAATGCCACGGGAAGATGTTTATCGCCTCGACGGGAAAAATGTGCGTAGGATGTGTGAAAATGGGAAGGCTGTGGCCTAGCGTTTTGAAGAAGATAGGAAAATAGGAAAATTAAACAGATTGACACACACACACAGCCACAAACAAGACAAAGAGTTTTAGTATTATATAGATAGATGGGCCAATCATGGACCTGTTTCCATGCTGTATGACTCTATGACTATTAGCTATAAGAAGAGTTTGTACAGACTTAGATTGTTTTCTTCTTAATGCCAGAGTTTGAGGGGAGTCATGATAGAAGTGTGTATAGAGGCATAGATAGGGTAGACAGTAAGAACATTTTTCCCAAGATGGAAATATCAAAGACTAGAGGGCTTAGCTTTAAATGAGAGAAGAAATTTAAATGAAATTTGTAGGGTGAGTTTTTTACATAGAGGGTTGTAGGTTTCTGGAGAGTACCATTGAGGATGGTGGTGGAGGCAGATATGATAGTGGCGTTTAACAGGCTTTTGGATTGATACATGGACATGCACATAATCAATGATATGGATAACTTGGCATCATGTTTGGCAAAGACATTGTGGACCGAAGAGCCTGTTTCTGTGCTGTGCTGCTCTATGTTAATATACGGCACAATATGAGGTTGTAGCTGGTTACAGGATTTAAGATGTTAAAGATGATACATAAAAATGAAGATAAGAATATTAAATTGAAGGATTTCAGGAGATTAATTATATACACCAAGCTTGGGAATGATTGTGGTGCTGAATTTATTGTTCAATACAGATCCAATTTAGGCAACAGAATTTTGGATGAATTGAAGTTCATAGAAACTGAGGGAAAGTTGAAAGAACACTAAAATGATGGAATAAAATGAGCTGCAGATGCTGGTTCATGCCAAAGATAGACACAAAATGCTGAAGTAACAGTTGATCAGGCAGCATCTCTGGAGACAATGGATAGGTGATGTTTTGGGCCGGGACCTTTCTTCAGACTAAAATAATGGAGCCTGAAGCTGGAAAAGTATCAGCAAGTGTTTCACTCTCATGTTACTTGATGCAAATGCTGTGAAATAGCAAGTGTATATGATGGCAAGGATATTGGTTGGATATTTTGCTCGGGTTGAATAAGATGCCAAAGCACCTTGGTGATGTGTCAATGTATATTGATATTACTTACTATGGCAAAGAAGGAAACCATTTGACAAGTTCACATTGGCTTCGAGTAGTAAAATTCCAACATTTGCTCTCCCTGTACTCTTGCAACTTATTACCTCGCACAATTACCACATAGAGTCATTGAGTCAAACAGCACGGAAACAGGCCCTTTGGCCCAACTTGTCCACACTGACCAAGATGCCCTATCCAAGATAGACACAAAGTGCTGGAGTAACTCAGCGAGTCAGACAGCATTTCTGGAGAAAAATGATGGGTGATGTTTCAGGTCAGAACCCTTCTTCGGACTTTTGGCCTAGGGTCATGGTCCAGGGGTAAGTAGGAGGAGCTTTCTTAGACACTATCATGGCACCCCATTGTTAGCGAATTTGATGGAATTGTTGGGATTGTTGCGAAGTGAGCGGAGGGGTGTACATTCACAGGAAGTGTGTTTAGAGTAGATAAGGGGAGTAGAAACGTTAAGACAGTTGATATCCTGCCAGCAGTTAGAAATGAAAAGATTGAAAGTGGGTAGAAGGCCGTTAGGGGAAGTCCAAGAGGAGGAAGAGTCTTGGAGATGGGAGACGGAGCCCTATGTAATGTAGTCCCATTTGCCCGAGTTTGGCCCATATCCCTCAAAACCTTTCCTATCCATTTACTTGTCCAAGCCCCTCTTGAATCGTTTTTTCAATTTGCTACCCCCAGGAATAATGTATGATACCCATTTAACTTACCAGCACATATTTAGGATGAAGGAGAAAATTGGAGCACCCAGCGGAAACTTGTATGGTCACCAGCAGAACTTGCAAACCCCATGCATCGGGTACCTAAGGTCAGGATTGAGTCCAGGTTCCTGGAGCTGTGACCTATTTGCTGTGTCAGCACACCATCATTTGGTGATAGACTGGCTACAATCAATTGAAATTTGAGTACAATAAACAATAGGTGCAGGCCATTCGGCCATTCAATGTGATCATGGCTGATCATCCCCAATCAGTACCCTGTTCCTGCCATCTCCCAATATCCCCTGACTCCGCTATCTTTAAGAGCCCTATCTAGCTCTCTCTTTAAAGTATCCGGAGAACCGGCCTCCGCCGCCATCTGAGGCAGAGAATTCCACAGACCACTACATTGAAGGTAATGCTTAACATGATGGTATCATTGACCATCAAACACTGTCAAGGAAATAAGGAAAGAACTTGGAAGAAGGAACTGCAAATGCTGGTTTCAACCGAAGATAGACACAAAGTGCTGGAACTCAACGGGTCAGGCAGCATCTCTGGAGAAAAGGAAAAGGTGCAGTTTCTTCTTCAGACTGAGAGTCAGTGCAGAGGCAAACAGTTTACATGGACATAATTTCAGTGGGGCAAGATTTACATGGAGATCATTTCAGTGGGGCAGAATTTTTCCTCACCCTTGACTCTCAGTCTGAAGAAGGGTCCCGACCCGAAATGTCACCTATTCCTTGTCTCCAGTATTGCTGCCTGACTCGCTGAGTTACTCCAGCATTTTGTGTCTATCTTCAAGGAAAGAACATTGGCCATGGTTAACAAGGATAAGGTTAGGACAATAAAAAGCAGATATCTGCAAATCTGCAGGTGCTGAAAACATTCAGCAGGCCAGGCAACTGAGCTGTTTCTACATTTACTTGTGGTGAAGGTAACCCTGCTGCTATGAAGTTGTTTAAAAATAAATATGGGAAATGCAAGAATAAACATATTTCTCTAACATTGAAATCTTAAAATTTAGAAAGGAAAGGAAGAATGATGATTACGCCTCGAAGAACAATGATGTTTTAATTTGAGAAGTGTTGACAGTGATGGTTTCAAAAGTGCTGCGGGCAATGCAGAGAAGAAGGAATTATTTACAACATAACCTATCGTGAAGGCTAGGAAAGGAAGTTGGATTGCCATCAATTTGGCAGAGGTGTTTGAGCCCTGGTAGCACCTCATGTGCTCCAGCCAGTCAATTGACAGATGGCTCGATCAGATATGCACTTAATACAGTTCCAAAGCCCTCAGATGTTTGGAGATGAAGATTGCTGCCACACCAGGGGAATTGAATGAGAAGGGTGAGAGGAAAGGAGATGCATGGAATAGCGGCATAAAAATTAGGGATAAGGAAAAACATATGTGGCATGGAGGTGCAGCAGTAGAGTTGCTGCCTTACAATGCCAGTGGACCTGGGTTTGATCCTGACTATGGGTGCTGTCTGTACGGTGTTTGCACCTTCTCCCCGTGACCACATGGGTTTTCTCCGAGCTCTTCGGTTCCCTCCCACATTCCGAAGACGTATAGGTTTGTAGGTTAATTGGCTTGGTATAAGTGTAAATTTCCCCTAGTGTGTGTAGTATAATGTTAATGCACAGGGATCGCTGGTCGGTGTAGACTCGGTGTATAACTAAACTAAACTCCGCAGATCGATTATCAACAACAATATTGTCTAGGCGGCGTGGACTTGGAGAGTAATCATGCTGATATAAAATCTCCTTTTATCATTCCAAAGAGTCATTAATTGTGCTATCCTCCGATTGCAAAGACTTTGCCATATCCCAGGAAACCTAGGGTTTGCCTGCAGTTCTGATTCATTTTTATGCCAGATTGTTTCTTCAGTGGTGTGTTTTGACTGTCAGAAGTACCCCCATTATTATTTTGAAGAGCAAGAGATGATTATGTACATTAAATATTCATTAAATCACTCTCAATTAAAACAGTCATATTTGACTAATTAGACTGTGCACTTAACTACATGTCTTTGGATATCTTGAGGTATCTCGGAGGCAGAAGCCTTGTCAGTAGAATAGCTACAAATATCAATGTCCTTTCAGCCAAAGTCTGAAAAAGTGTCTTGATCTGAAACATTGTCTGGCTTGTTCCTGCTACGGATGCTGCCTGAGCCATTGAGTTTTTCCAACAGTTAGTTTTCTCTCTTCCTTTGAACTAATCCCTATCCCTAATCCCTATCCCTATTTGACTGGAAAGATACACTAGCAGGGATAACAGTGGAACAAAAATGGCAGGTGTTTCTAGGAATAATACAGAAGGTGCAGGATCAGTTCATTCCCAGGAGGAAGAAAGATTCCAAGGGGAGGAAGGGACGACCGTGGCTGACAAGGGACGTCAGGGACAGTATAAAAATTAAAGCGAAGAAGTACAACGTAACAAAGATGAGCGGGAAGCAAGAGGATTGGGTAATGTTTAAAGAACAACAGAAGATAACCAAAAAGACAATACGGGGAGAAAAGATGAGGTACGAAGGTAAGCTAGCCAAGAATATAAAGCAGGATAGTAAAAGCTTCTTTATGTATGTGAAGAGGAAAAAATTAGTTAAGACCAAAGTTGGACCCTCGAAGATTGAAAAAGGTGAATTTATTTTGGGGAACAAGGAAATGGCAGATGAGTTGAACAGGTACTTTGGAACATGTTTTCACTAAGGAGGACACAAACAATCTTCCTGATATAGTAGTGGCCAGAGGATCTGGAGTGACAGAGGAACTGAAGGAAATCCACATTAGACAGGAAATGGTGTTGGATAGACTGATGGTCTGAAGGCTGATAAATCCCCAGGGTCTGATGGTCTGCATCCCAGGGTACTTAAGGAAGTGGCTCGAGAAATTGTGGATGCATTGGTGATAATTTTCCAATGTTCTATTGACTCAGGGTCAGTTCCTGTGGATTGGAGGGTAGCTAATGTTATCCCACTTTTTAAGAAAGGCGGGAGAGAGAAAACAGGGAATTATAGACCAGCTAGCCTGACATCGGTGGTGGGGAAGATGCTGGAGTCAATTATAAAAGATAAGATAACCGAACATTTGGTTAGCAGTTACAGGATCGGTCCGAGTCAGCATGGATTTACAAAGGGGAAATCATGCTTGACTAATCTTCTGGAATTATTTGAAGATGTAACAAGGAAAATGGACAAGGGAGAGCCAGTGGATGTAGTGTACCTGGATTTTCAGAAAGCATTTGATAAGGTCCCACATAGGAGATTAGTGGGAAAAATTAGGGCACATGGTATTGGGGGTAGAGTGCTGACATGGATAAAGAAGTGGTTGGCAGACAGGAAACAAAGAGTAAGGATCCCCTTCAGAATGGCAGGCAGTGACTAGTGGGGTACCGCAAGGCTCGGTGCTGGGACCGCAGCTATTCACAATATACATCAATGAGGTGGATGAAGGGATTCAAAATAACATTAGCAAATTTGCAGATGACACAAAGCTGGGTGCCAGTGTGAACTGTGAGGAGGATGCCATGAGAGTCCAGGGTGACTTGGACAGGTTGGGGGAGTGGGCAGATGCATGGCAGATGAAGTTTAATGTGGATAAATGTGAGGTTATTCACTTTGGTAGCAAAAACAGGAAGGCAGATTACTATCTAAATGACATCAAGTTGGGAAAAGGGGAATTACAGCGGGATCTGGGGGTCCTTGTACATCAGTCTATGAAAGTAAGCATGCAGGTACAGCAGGCAGTGAAGAAAGCGAATGGCATGTTGGCCTTTATAACAAGAGGAATTGAATATAAGAGAATATATTCTGCAGTTGTACAGAGTCCTAGTGGGACCACACCTGGAGTATTGTGTACAGTTTTGGTCCCCAAATTTGTGGAAGGACATTCTTGCTATTGAGGGAGTGCAGCATAGGTTTACAAGGTTAATTCCCGGGATGGCGGGACTGCCATATGCTGAGAGAATGGAGCAGCTGGGCTTGTACACTCTGGAGTTTAGAAGGATGAGAGGGTATCTCATTGAAACATAAAAGATTGTTAAGGGTTTGGACACGCTGGAGGCAGGAGACATGTTCCCGATGTTGGGGGAGTCCAGAACCAGGGACCACAGTTTAAGTATAAGGAGTAAGCCATTTAGAACGGATGAGGAAACACTTTTTCTTACAGAGGGTGGTGAGTCTGTGGAATTCTCTGCCTCAGAGGGCAGTGGAGGGGGGTTCTCTGGATGCTTTCAAGAGAGAGCTAGATAGGGCTCTTAAAAATAGCGGATATGGGGAGAAGGCAGGAACAGGGTACTGATTGGGGATGATCAGCCATAATCACATTGAATGGCGGTGCTGGCTCGAAGGGCCGAATGGCCTACTCCTGCACCTTTTGTCTATTGTCTATTGTCTAAAACCCTATCACTTGGGTCCACCCATCACTTGCCAGGCTTTGTCTTACCCCCACCTCTCTTCCATCTTTCTCCTCCCCTCCACAATCAGTCTGAAGGAGCGCTTCGACCCAAAATGTAATCTGTCCATGTCCTCCAGAGATGCTGCCTGACCCGCTGAGTTACTCCAGCACTTTGTGTCCTTTTTGTGTAAACTTAGCATCAGCAGTTTCTTGTTTCTACATGCACATGAATGGGTTCTGGATAAGACAATCTTTTTGTATAAAGGTGAATGTTTTTGTTTGCCTCTCTTGGGCTGTCCAATAATGTTTGGGCTAATTCATGTTGGATTATGTGGAGTTTCATGCTATGCACAGTCCCACTAAGGGTGAAGATCAAGTGGTGAGATGAGACTTTATATGTTGTGTTCAATGATTCCTGGCAACATTACTTGTGTAACACCTCCACAGACAACAGCACTGTAGTAGAAAGCAAAGAAATCGAGAGACTTGGTGCCATCAGTGGCATATATTTTCATGTTTTTTTCAGATACCACTTGAAAGAGCTGGAGAAATAATTTGTCTTTTACTAATGGAGCTTGCAGGTTTTTGGCTTCTGGTGGGATTTGGCTGGAGAAACTGGCAGCTAATTTATTAGGAAACTGTTCTGCACATGGGACTCTGTTCTGCATGTGTTCTCTTCCAGCTAATCTATGACGACCATCAATAATGCTCATTGCATGGTGGAGAGTGGGTTATTTTTAATTGCTTACACGATAAGAATTTGTACATCTGTTTTCCTTCCTCCTTTACCAATGTGAAATGTTGCTCCATAGCTGGGTGCAGAGCTGTATAAAACACAGAAGCAGTAGGGGACCAATAATTTAATGTCAGTAACACTCAATTTTAACCTATTCTTCATTCCCCTTGACTTACCGGAAGACTTAAGATGACATAAACGTTTCAATAACAGAGCCTGTTGGTATGTACCACAAAATCACCAAGAAATGAAATGTTTCTGTCTGTACAATCAATAAACTAGTTTGCAATATAATAATTGAACATTATGAGCATTTTCGAAAAATGTGGCTTCTATTTGTAACACTTATTACTTTGTTTGATGGTGTAGAATTGATGAGACAGCATTCAAATTCAAGTAACCTCTAACAAATAGTGGTTTCAGCATGTGTTTAGACTTTAGAGATAAAGCGCAGAAACAAGCCATTCGGCCCATCGAGTCCGCACCGACCAGCGATCACCCCCTACACTAGCACTATCCTACACACTCGGGACGATTTACAATTTTACCAAAGCTAATTAACCTGCAAACCTGTAGGTCTTTGGAGTGTGGGAGGAAATCGAAGCACCCAGGGAAAACACTGGGAGACCGTACAAACTCTGCACAGACAGCACCCGTAGTCAGCATCGAACCCGGGGCCCCGACTCTGTTAGGCAGCAACTCTACCTTTAGCAATTCTCCTTTAGCAATAGTTCACAGTTGCAGATGTTAAATATCGAGGAAAGAGATAAAGTGCTGGAGTAACATAGCGAGTCAGGTGACATTTTGAGTCAGGACCCTTCTGAAGTCACCTATCCATGATCCCAAGGGATGCAGCCTGACCAGCTAAGTTACTCCAGCTTTTTTTTGTCTTTCCTTGGTAAACCAGTTTCTGCAGTTCCTTGTTTCTAAATTTTAAATGCTATTGCACAGGTTGGATACCTTCCCCTCTGGCTGCTGATGGGCTATGCTGAGCATAGTGGTGATGTACTCCTCTGCAAAGAGTAAACAGATTGCAGCTCCAGCACAGCATTTGCGTTACCAGCAGTCTCAGCTTGTTAACATCAGCATGGAAAGAATACTCTAGTTGCAATGATAAATAGTTGCTGAAAATAACAATTGGAATTGATTGACCAAAAATAGTACCTCATGTACCTCACATTGCAATATTAGAAAAACAATTGTGTCACAGAAGGCTGTTGGGAAAGCGAACTGGAGAAACTATTTTTGCATCAGTGATCCTTTTAATTTCTTTTCATTTCTTAATGACTAATTGAAGTTGTAGTCAATGCAGTAGAAGTTAATTATTCATTCACACTTCCTTGGCTTGTTGCAATACATCATTATTTTATATCTGCAATTAGAATTCACAAGATAAAAATACTTTAAATCATTCTGATTGCAATAAGAAAGATTTTATTTGGCCTGTTCATGCTGTGCAGTTGTAATGTGTTATGACCCAGATTTACCACTATCTTTAAAGATACAGCGCAGAGACAGACCCTTCAGTCCACCAAGTCCTTGCCGGCCAGCGATCACCCTGTCCACTAACCCTATCCTACACACTGGGGACAATTTACAATTTACAGAAGCCAATTAACCTATAAAGCTGTACATCTTTGGAGTGTGGAAAGAAACCGGAGCACCCGGGGAAAACCCACGCGGTCACAGAGAGAACGTAGAAGCTCCGTACAGACAGCACCCAGAGACAAGATCGAACACGGGTCTCTGTTGCTGTAAGGCATCAGATGTACCGCTGCACCACTGTGCCGCAAAACTACTCGACCGCTACACCATTGTGCCGCAGTCAGTGGCAATAAAAATGGTGCTCACTGTTCTTTCGGTTCATGTCTAGGATGGCACAGTGGCTCAGTGGTAGAAATGCTGCCTTATAGTGAAGATAGTCACAAAATGCTGTAGTAACTCAGCGAGACAGGCAGCATCTCTGGATAGAAAAAATGGGTGACGTTTCGGGTGACGAACCGAAACATCCCCCATTCCTTCTATTCCGTGATGCTGCCAGTTCCACTGAATTGGCTAGCATTTTGTGTCTATCTTCGGTTTAAACCAGCACCTGCAGTTCCTTCCTACACATTTCTGCTGCCGTGTTTCTGCTGACTACTGGCACTTTGTGTCCTTTTGTAAAACAGCATCTGCAGTTCTTTGTTTCTACAATCTTGCATATAGTAATATTGTTCAAAATTCAGGTATGCTTGAACAAATTGATAATCATTTTCTGATGTCTTTAGTCAATATCTAAATGATATGAGAAGCAAATGTGTACTTTTTTTGTATTTTTATGCTGAGCCTTTACCTGACACACATGTTCAGAGAGAGTCTGGTTCTGTGCATAGGTGCACTTGTGAAGAATTAGAAATTGATATGAAGTTTGCTCCATAATAATTATGGGTGCTGACTGTCTCACAGATATTAATACCAGAAATCTGAGCTACTAGTCTCAATTTAGAAGTTACAACTTGTGAAATGTAAGCCTATTTTTATGTAGGAAGGAACTGCAATGTTGGTTTATATCAAAGATAGACAAAAAGCGCTGGAGCCCTGGCCCTATACTAACTCCATTTTTCTCCACTGTGCTTTCAGTCTGAAGAAGGGCCCCGAAATGTCACCCATACGTTTTATCCAGAGATGCTGCCTGATCTGCTGAGTACTTCAGCACTTTGTGTCTATCTTCCTATTTTTGTATTCACCTCCTCCCCCATTTTAAAGGGGATTAAATGAAATGCAAAATTACAAGACTAAACCGTGAATGCTTAAATCCTGATGGCTGAGCCATTTATAGAAGGGACCAGTTGTGGTTTTACCGGGCAGGAGATTGGAATTTTTTAAAGTTGTGGGACAAGGTAAAAGTCACAGATGCATAATTGGTCTGCTTGGCTCTTTCGATGGTTGTGGCATCTGGATCAGAAGACAGAGCATTCAAACTTCGAGAAAGCACATTGTCTTGGATTATATTTTAGTGGCGCTCTAACATACGGTTATTTTGCCAGAAATGCCAGACAAGCTCGGCTTACACAAACATCACAGGCACACATGTGAGTTTAGGGAGCTGGTTGATAGTTTGGAAGCAGTTAAAATGAGCAAATTCTCTGAAGTGCCACTGTACCTCACTTCCTCAGTGGTAGTTCTTCAGCCACAGAGCTATGCCCCTGTCCTACTTAGGAAACCTGAACGGAAACCTCTGGAGACTTTGCGCCCCACCCAAGGTTTCCGTGCGGTTCCCGGAGGTTGCAGGTGGTTGCCGGAGGTTGCAGGTAATTGAAGCAGGTAGGGAGACTGACAAAAACCTCCATGAACCGCACGGACGCCTTGGGTGGGGCACAAAGTCTCCAGAGGTTTCCGTTCAGGTTTCCTAAGTGGGACAGGGGCATTAATGGAACAAATTATCAGATCTTGGTTGAGAAGGGAAGAACCAGCTTCTGATGGCGGCAAGACGTTTGTGAAATAGAGCAATTAATTGAGTGTAATTGCTAATACATGAAGTACAAATAAAAATGCTAATTGAATTGAATAATAGTATTTGTAATGTGAATAACAATATTAATTGTGATGTGTGGAAAATCAATTAGTCTCCACAGTGTGATGCGGAGAATGTGAGGAGAATCACTATAACAATTTGGAAATTTATCTCATAATTATCTCAGATTCTGTTTGAATTTAAAGACATTGATAAGTCAATTTTCTCCCATTATTCCCAATGAGGTGGAGTCCCGTTCATCAGATAGAGGAGCTACGTGATACTATAACACCGAGAAAGCCATTCAGTTTTGTGGCTTCAATCCAATCTAAATACTGGTTAATTTTATTCCTGTATGCTCAACATAGAACATGCAACAGTGCCTCCACATACACTCTTGTCACATTTCCCAACAGAACATAGAACAGTGCAAGATAGATACAAAATGCTGGAGTAACTCAGCGGGACGGGTAGCGTCTCTGGAGAGAAGAAATGGGTGACGTTTCGGGTCTCGACT
The DNA here is from genome assembly GCF_010909765.2 of Amblyraja radiata. Lineage (NCBI taxonomy): Eukaryota > Metazoa > Chordata > Chondrichthyes > Rajiformes > Rajidae > Amblyraja > Amblyraja radiata. The sequence continues at coordinate 38,051,474 of NC_045969.1, read as the reverse complement.
CTTCTTCAGACTAGAGTCAGGGGAAGGGAAACAAGAGATGCAGACAGTGATGTAGACAGATATAGAACAAATTAAGTAAATGTGCAAAAACGTAACAATGATAAAGGAAACAGGCCATTAGAAACATAGAAACATAGAAAATAGGTGCAGAAGGCCATTTGGCCCCTCGAGCCAGCACCGCCATCCATGGCTGATCGTCCCCAATCAATAACCCGTGCCTGCCTTCTCCACATATCCCTTGATTCCACTAGCCCCCAAGAGCTCTATCTAACTCTCTCTTAAATCCATCCAGTGATTTGGCCTCCACTGCTCTCTGTGGCAGGGAATTCCACAAAACTCTCTGGATGAAAACGTTTTTTCTCACCTCAGTCTTAAATGGCCTCCCCTTTATTCTAAGACTGTGGCCCCTGGTTCTGGACTAGCCCAACATTGGGAACATTTTCCTGTATCTAGCTTGTCCAGTCCTTTTATAATTTTATATGTTTCTATAAGATACCCCCTCATCCTTCTAATCTCCAGTGAATACAAGCCTAGTCTTTTCAATCTTTCCTCATATGACAGCCCCGCCATCCCAGGGATTAATCTCGTGAACCTACGCTGCACTGCCTCAATCACAAGGATGTCCTTCCTCAAATTAGGAGACTGTGCACAATACTCCAGATGTGTTCTTACCAGAGCCCTATACAACTGCAGAAGAACCTCTTTACTCCTATACTGAAATCCTCTTGTTATGAAGGCCAACATTCCATTAGCTTTCTTTACTGCCTGCTGTACCTGCACGCCAACTTTCAGTGACTGGTGTACAAGGACACCCAGGTCTCGCTGCACCTCCCCCTTACCTAACCTAACCCCATTGAGATAATAATCTGCCACCTTGTTTTTGCTGCCAAAGTGGATAACCTCACATTTATCTATATTATACTGCATTGTTTGCTGTTTGCTGTTGCTGTTTGCCAAGTGAGAATGAGAAGCTGGTGCAACTTGGTGTGGAGGAATAGAGAAAGAAGAAATGCAGGGGTTACTTGAAGTCAGGGAAATCAATATTTCATACCCCTAGGTTGTAAGCTGCGCAAACAAACTATGAAATGCTGTATCCCCAATTTGCGTTTAACCTCACCCTGACAATGGAGGAGACCTAGGACAGAAAGGTCAGTGTGGGGATGGGAAGGGAATTAAAGTTTTTGGCAACCAGGTGATGAGGAAGATCTAGGTGGAGTGAGCGAAGGTGTTCAGCAAAACAATTGCCCAGTCTACGAGTTCACATCTTGAACAACAGATACAGTAGATGAGGTTGGAAGAGGTGCAATTGAACTTCTGCCTTACCTGAAAGGACTGTCGGGGTCCCTGGACAGAGTTGAGGGAGGAGGTATCGGGGCAGGTGTTGCATCTCTTGCTCACCTAGCAAACAGCTAACCTAGTAAATAGTAAACAGCATGTTTCCTTTATCATCATTACTTTTTTGCATATATTTCATTCATTTGTTCTTGTTCTATACCTCTCTACATCACCCCGGCTGTATGGTCGTGAGAGGTCTCCTTTGGTCGTGAGAGGTCACCCGCGACATGTTGCCAGGGGTCACCTGTATGGTCGTGAGGGGTCTCCTATGGTTGTGAGAGGTCTCCAAAGAGTTGTAGCGTGTTTCTGGTCGCCACTGAATTTTCAACTTGTTGAAAATTTCGGCGACCTATGACGGGTGCCGGCAGTCGCCTGTAAAGGTCGCGTAAGTGGGACAGGCCCATTAAGAGCGAAAAGCATGGAGCAACAGTTTTAGTTTTGAAAGAAGAAAGTGAACTGATGCACAAGAAATGGAAGTGGCAATTAAACGTGTGGCCATTTGAGCCTGCAATGCCACTCAATCAAATTATGGCTGATCCTCAATCTCAACTCTATTATCTCGTCAGATCAGTACATCTGTCGATTCACTTCAAGTCCAATTATCAATCGTTCTCAGGGAGGAAGAACTAGGATATTACCAGGACTCGAGGGCCTGAACTCTAGTGAGAGGTTGGGCAAACTAGGCCCTTATTCCTTGGAAGGAGAAAGCTAAGGATTGATCTTATAGAGTTGTATAAAATCATGAGGGGAATTGATAGGGTGAATGCACATTATCTTTTTACCCAGACTAGGGGATTCAAGAAGCAGGGGACATTGATTTAAGGTGAGTGGAGGGATTTCAAATGAGCCTGAGGGGCAGCTTTTTAACTCAGAGGGCATATGGAATGATCTGCCAGAGGAGGTAATTGAGGCATGTCCAGTAACAACATTAAAAATACATTTGGGCAGATACGTGGATAGAAATGGTTTAGAGTGATGTGGGCCAAATGCGGGCAAATGGGACCAGGTTTAATGGGCCATGTTGATTGGCATGCATATAAATTGAGCTGAAGGACCTGTTGCATTGCTATTGGGAAAGTTAAAGTAATAGAACATGAGATTTTCAGTTGCAGTTGGTATTCTGCACCAATTCTATCCTCATCCGCAATTTTCCCCAATTTATCCATGCATAAATGACAGATGCTCACATATTATGCCTATGTAACTTAATTCTCAAATTAAAGTTATATTGATTGCTAATCCCTGTTGGCAAAATGTTGGCAAAATCAGAGTGACTTGGATAGAATTTTGAATAATATTAGAGTTCATGTATATATTCACTTTGGACAATTAAAACATTTGAAAGCGACAACTGAGGAAGGGAAAATCAGTAAAGTTGTGGCCATTTTTATTAGACTTGGGGCCTGGATTTGTGTTTGTTGGTGATGCAGAGAGAATAAATGAGTGGATGTACTAAAGAAGAGAAAGAGGTCTGTACAGATTTTGTCCGTTTTCCCTGTGATCATGCGGGTTTTCTCCGGGTGCTCAGATTTCCTCCCACATTCCAAAGACATGTGGGTTTGTAGTTTAAATGGCTTCTTTAAATTGCCTCTAGTGTGTAGGATGCAATACTGGGATAACATGGAACTAGTGTACGGGTGATCAATGGTCGGCACGGATTTGGTGCGACTGTTTGCATGCTGTATCTCAAAACTGAGCTAATTAAACTAAAGGTTGCCAAAGGTAAGACAGGGAACAACTAATATATTGAACTCAAAAAATACATTTTGAGTTTAACATATATTCTACTGCAAGAAATTCTGTGTTGAAACCTAGAAGGTGTAGAAATCCACAGAATAGTTTAAGTAAAGATTTCATCCTTATTTTTCATGTCAGCTGCTGAAATGCTCAACTGTGCTTTTGTTATCTCCAAACTAGAATATACTAGCTCAATCTAAGCCTGTCTCTATGATCTGCTTGTCATAACCCTGAGGTCATCAGGGGTCTCACAGCATGTACGCATCATCATGTATGTTTAGGCTTAGGTTTATTGTTTAGTTACGTTTAGTTTAGTTTAGAGATACAGCGTGGAAATAGCCCCTTTGGCCTACGAAGTCCACAATGACCAGTAATCCCCGTACACTAGCGCTATCCAACACACTAGGGACAATTTACCATCTTTACCGAAGCCAATTAACCTACTAACCTCTATGTTTTTGGAGTGCGGGAGGAAACTGGAGCACCTGGTGAAAACTCACGTGGTCACGGGGAGAACGTACAATCTCCATACAGAGAGTACCCATAGTCAGGATTGAACCCGGGTCTCTGGTGCTGTAAGGCAGCTACTCTACTGCTGCTTCACCATGCCGCAATGATGACCACGAATAGCTTTGTTCTGGATGCTGTCCAAACTGATCAGATACTATGTGTGGATACAGTCAGTTCAAGCTCAAGTACAATAGATAGATATTTGAGTGAATAGGTGCTTGTAGGTGTTAGTTTTGGGACAGGCTGGGTGAATTGAAAAGGCGTTTCTGGTGATATACTCTTTAATGTTCTATATAAATGCCTAAAGTGATGTGTTTGCTGCTGTGGTTTCACAAGTCGCACTTACAAACCTACACATGCCCACACACAACATCTCCCAGTCCTCTGAGTCAACTGAAAAATAACTTAACAGCTTGTGAAGCATTTGGCATCAACAGATTTGGAGGGATAGTGGAAGCCTGTTAATAGTGTCCATCATGTTAATATATGCGCTAATTCCCCCACTGTGTGTTAATTGGGATTGAGTTTCCTTTTCACCTTGAAGGATGTAACTATGTACTTTCCATGCATTGTACAGTTGAATTCATTTGCTTAGAAATGTTCATTGCCCCTAATAACGATGCAGATTCAAAAGAGGAATTTGGACCATTTTATTGGGCATTCAACCACAAATACTTTAATGAACTACAGCTGTAGACAGTTGATGGTCCATTGACTAACTAACCATTGCACCACCATTGCCTGATTATAGACTCTGAAAAATTAACAGCGTAAGCTGCTTTAAGCAGGGTTAAAAAAAATGCTAAATTACGACTCATTGTTCTAGAAAATTGGGCTCTCAAACAGCTCTGGCGAAGCATCAAAATGACTTGTAATTCTGCAATTAATTTTCTCTTCTTAGATGAAAGCATTATCCTATTTGTGTTTTCGCTCGACAAATTACTGAGATCAACATCGTTTTTAGAAAAGTCAATCATGCATTATATGAAGAGAGGCTGTAAAAGAATGTAGATGTGGGACCCAAAGAAGATTTTAAAAAATTTATCAAATTAGGTCGTAAACTGGTTGAGGTATGTTCTTAGCTCCAGTAATATAATTTTCTGAATATTTTGCTTGTGGTATTGTATTTCATTTTGAAGAGATTGTTTCTGAATGTCTGGAGAGATTGAGAGGTATATTGTAACAAAGAATATTGATGTTGTACAAGACGTTGGTGAGGCGAGCATTTGGAGTGCTGTGTTCAGTGTTGCTAGCGGAAGGTTTTTGTTCCGCTGGAAAGAGTGCCGAAAAGATTTATGAGGATGTTGCCAGGACTCGAGCTGACATCGGGAAGGGTGGAGTCCACAATGCCCCCTTGTTGGCTGGGAAAGATGTGCTAATGATCAGGATACAAGATGCGAACAGTGGAGCTAGTAAGACTAGTAGTCATCCTTGGGAAGAGTAGTCTTCCTGAGGTCATCTGTTGCTGGCCCTGTTTTGTCCTGGCCTTGTCTTATCTTTCATCTGAGGAAGTGTTCCGACCCGAAACATCGCCTATTCCTTTTCTCCAGATATGCTGCAAGGAATGACCAATTGAGTTTGTGTCTATCTATAGGGGGATGATAGGCAGGCGGAGGAGGCATGTGGGAGGGAGGGGGTGAGTATTGAGGCAAAGCTTGGTTGAGACAGAGACTGGTAGGTGATAGGGGATGGAAAATAGCCAATGTTCTCATGCATTTGCCACTAATGACCATCAATCTTGACCGAACAGAAGTCTTAAAAGAGATCAAATATGAATGAATGTTGTCTACTTAGGGACATAGCATTATTGAGGTCCTCTGCAGTGAGATTGGAGATGCAGGCAAGGCATTCTTAGAGTCATAGAGTCATACAGCATGGAGACATGCTGTAAGTTATTATTGTCACATGTACCGAACTAAACTAAACTAAACTAAACTAAACTAAACTAAACTAAACTAAACTAAACTAAACTAGCAGCCTGATTTGCCTCAGTGTAGTAAAGAATGCAGAGTTAGTATTGGCTTGGTCTCATCTGTCCGAGCACTGATTGAACATCTCCAGCTTTAAGATGGTTCATCAATAGACATCAGAATCACCATTCACTTGAGTTTCATCTGTCAATGTAGTGACCATAATATGATAAATTTTAATCTGCAATTTGAGAGGGAGGTTAAAACAGAAGTGTCAGTGATGCGGTTGAACAAAGGGGACTATGAAGGCATGCGAGAGGAGCTGGCCAAGGTCAACAGGAAAAGGATCCTAGCAAGAATGACGGTGGAACAGCAATGGCAGAAATTTCTGGGCATAATCCAGAAGATGCAGGATCATTTCATTCCAAAGAGGAAGAAAGATTCTAAGGGGAGTAGGAGGCAACTGTGGCTGACAAGGGAAGTTAGGGATGGAATAAGACTAAAAGAAAAGGTGTATAACATAGCAAAGAGTAGCAGGAAGCCAGAGGATTGGGAAACTTTCAAAGAACAACAGAACATAACAAAAAGCGCAATAGGGGGTGAAAAGATGAAGTACGAAGGTAAGCTGTCCAAGAATATAAAGAAGGATAGTAAAAGCTACTTTAGGTATGTTAAGAGAAAAAGATTAGTAAAGACATTTTGGGGAACAAGGAAATGGCAGAAGAGTTGAACAGATACTTTGGTTCTGTCTTCACTAAGGAAGACACAAACAATCTCCCAGGTGTACTAGAGGACAGAGTATCTAGGGAGACACTGAAAGAAATTAGCATTAGGTGAGAAATAGTATTGGGTAGACTGATGGGACTGAAGGCTGATAAGCCCCCAGGGCCTGATGGTCTGCATCCCAGAGTACTCAAGGAGGTGACTCAGGAAATCGTGGATGTTTTCCAATGTTCTATAGATTCAGGATCAATTCCTGTGGATTGGACGGTCGCTAATCTTATCCCACTTTTCAAGCATGGAGCGAGAAAGAAAATGGGGAATTATAGACCAGTTAGCCTGATATCAGTGATGGGGAAGATGCTGGAGTCAATTATTAATGAAGTAATAATGGCGCATTTGGAAAGCAGTAAAAGGATTGGTCCAAGTCAGCATGGATTTATGAAGGGGAAATCCTGCTTGACTAATCTGGAATTTTTTGAAGATGTGAAAAGTAAAATGGATGAAGGAGAGCCAGTGGATGTAGCATATCTGGACTTTCAGAAAGCCTTCGATAAGGTCCCACACAGGAGATTAGTGGGCAAAATTAGAGCACATGGTATTGGGGTAGGGTATTGACATGGATAGAGAATTGATTGGCAGACAGGAAACAAAGAGTAGGAATAAACAGGCCCCTGTCCGAATGGCAGGCAGTGGCGAGTGGAATGCCGCAAGGCACGGTGCTCGAGCCGTAACTATTTAAAATATATATTAATGATTTAAATGATGGGATTAAAAGTAACACTAGCAAATTTGCAGATGAAACAAAGCTGGTGACAATGTGAATGCGAAGAGGATGCTAGGAGGCTGCAGGGTGACGGACAGGTTGAGTAAGTGGGCAGATGCATGGCAGATGCAGTATAATGTAGATAAATGTGAGGTTATCCACTTTAGCGGCAAGAACAAGGAGGCAGATTATTATCTCAATGGTGTCAGATTAGGAAAAAGGGAAGTGCAACGAGACCTGGGTGTCCTTGTACACCAGCCACTGAAAGTAAACATGCAGGTATAGCAGGCAGTGGGGGTCAAAGGGGTTCATGTCGTGGCCCTGTTTCCACCAATCTTTCCACCACGATGCACAAGAAGCACAAGAAGCGCAAGACAGACACCATTGTATGCAGATGCCGAGAAGTGTGTTCAGCTCTGGCTGAACAATTTATAATCTTGTGTGTAGACTTGATAAGAAGAAGAGCAGGCAGTGAAGAAAGCTAATGGTACCCTCATAACGAGAGGATTTGAGTTTTGGAGTACAGGGGGCCCTGGTGAGTCCACATCTGGAGTATTGTGTGCAGTTTAGGTCTCCTAAATTGAGGAAGGACAGCCTTGCTATTGAGGCAGTGCAGCGTAGGTTCATGTGGTTAATCCTTGGGATGGCGTGACTGTAATATGAGGAAAGATTGGAAAGACTGAGCTTGTATTCATTGGAATTTAGAAGGATGAGGGGTACCCTTTTAGAAATGTATAAAATTATAGAAGGACTGGACAAACGAGATGCAGGAAAAATGTCCCCAATGTTGGGGGAGTCCAGAACTAGGGGCCACAGTCTAAGAATAAAAGGGAGACCATTTAAAACTGAGATGAGATCAAACTTTTTCACCCAGGGAGTAGTGAATTTGTGGAATTCTCTGCCACAGAAGAGAGTTAGATAGAGCTCTAGGGGCTAGCGGAATCAAGGGATATGGTGAGAAGGCAGGCACGGGTTACTGATTGTGGATGATCTGCCATGATCACAATGAATGGTGGTGCGGGCTCGAAGGGCCAAATGGCCTCCTCCTGCGCCTATTTTCTATGTTCCTATGTTAATGTCCATGGAAGTTTAAATTGATTCATCCACCACAGGTTTAAACTAGGGTGAGAGACGTTTATTTCGCAGTTGTTCTGAGTAGGATGAGGGAATTGCCATGACCCTGGACACTTTTGACATCTGCCCCATAATTTCCACCAAGGCAGCAATACTTTGCATCTGCTTGGATGACTCGTGACTCTTCTGAGGCATGAAGACTTTGAATAGCTTTTATATCTGCCTCTTTAAAGGAAGGAACTTTGTTTCGTCAATGCTGGAGTTGATATCAGTTGACTTACAGTAAGTCTGGACCACTTGCAGAATGAAATAGATGTGCTGCTGGTTCCTCCTCTGCTGCTGGTGGAGAATTCTCTTTGGAGTTCTGTAGGAGTCTGGAAGAGGCTTCCTCCTTGCCATCTCCTTCACTGGCAGGTAGGAAAGGCAATATATCAAACATTTGGGCACGTTATCACCCTTCTCTTTTAGACTTTAGAGATACAAGCCCTTTGCCCCACCGGTTCCGCATCGACCAGCGATCACTCCGAACGCTAGCAATGTACTACATATGAGGGATAATTTACAAATCATTACCAAAGCCAATTAACCTACAAACCAGTACGTCTCTGGAATGTGGGCGGAAACTGGAGCACCTGGACAAAACCCACGTAGTCACAGGGAGAACGTACAAACTCTGTACAGTCAGCACCCTGTAGTCAGTATTGAACCCGGGTCTCCGACGCTGTTATGCAGCAACACTACCGCTGTGCCACTGTGCCGCACTCATGTATGTTCCCCTTTTATTGATTGAAAGATACAGCATGGAGAACCAGTAAATGGAGTAGCGCTCCTATTTCTGCTAATATTTCAACGGTGTGGTAATGAATGAAACAATACTGCATAATACTAGGTGGAAACTGCATCAATTAACATGTACCAGTTTGCTCAAAACCTCTTATTTGGTCTAATTCCAACCTAAGTATTTATTTGTAATAGAGACTGATTAAATTATTGCTGCTTAAAAATATTAATTCGGCACTAAATGATTGCATCTGACTTGACAAGAAATCACTTTCTAAAATCACTGAATATAGACTTTGGGAGGTCATGTTGCAGTTATACTAGACGTTGGTGAGGACGCAGGCAGAGTATTGTGTTCTGTTCACCATATTATAGGATAGATGTTGTCAAGGTGAAAAGGGTGTAGAGAAGATTTACGAGGATGTTGCCAGGACTTGTGGGCCTGAGCTTTCGGGAGAGGATGAGCAGGCTAGGACTCTATTCTTTCGGGTGCAGGAGGATGAGGGATGATCTTACAGCGGCATACAAAATCATGAGAGGAATAGTAGATGCACAGAGTCTCTTGCCCAGAGTAGGGGAATTGAGAAACAGTGGATATTGGTTTGAGGTAAGTGGGGAAAAGATTTAACAGGAACCTGAGGGGTAACTTTTTCACATATGGAATCAAGGGATATGGGGAGAAAGCAGGAACGAGGTACTGATTTTGGATAATCAAGCTTGATCGAACGGCCGAATGGCCTACTCCTGCACCTATGTTCTATGTTTCTATAAAGGGTGTTGGGCATATGGAACAAGCTGCCGTAGGAGGTATATGTAGGAAGGAACTGCAGATGCTGGTTTAAACCATAGATAGACACAAAAAGCTGGAGTAACTCAGCAGGTTAGACAACATCACTGGCGAAAAGGAATAGGTGAAGTTTCGAGTCGAGATTGAAGTTTTGGGTTTTTGTGTGAAGAAGGGTCTCCACCCAAAACATCACCTATTCCTTTTCTCCAGAGATGCTGTCTGACCGAGTTACTCCAGCTTTTTATGTCTTTTGCTGGAGGAGGTATTTGAGGCAAGTACTATCACAACATTTAAGAAACATTTAGACATGTATAGATAGGACAGGTTTAGAGGGATATGGGCCAAATGTAGGTAGGTGGGTCTAGTGTAGATGGGACAGGGTGGAGCTGAAGGACCTGTTTCCATGCTATATGACTCTATGACATGAAAGTTATTGCACTTCTTCCCTGAGGTGAGGCAGTGACCGTGCAGGATTTTTCTACTCATTCCACGGGTTCAATTCGCGATTATTTCATTGACAGAATCAAGGGCCACACGTCAGCCTTCGTATACAAAACACACATGCAGCTCATGGCCATTCATATGCTTGAAACCTATTAAATATCTTCAAAACAAATAACTGCTTTTAGCATTAGTTTCCATAGCAATGACTTTAATTCTTAAACAAAATGTGAAGCTTCAGTTTTAAACGTGCAACAATGTAGCTTTGGGGAAATGAACATGCATGAGTCCAAATTTAATGACTGCCAGAAGTATTAGTTTAATGGCAGACAATTCGGGTTGGATGCAAATCCTTCCTCATGAGAAAAGTCTAATGAAAGATAAAAGAGAAAAGACTTGCATTTGCAAAGTGCTTTCACAGCTTGAGGTCAAGTAATACAAGTCACAGCCATCAATGTTACTTTGAGAAAAAGAATAGCGATGTTTTGGGGTTGGAACCCTTCTTCCTCCTGATCTTGACCTCCCCCAGACGGCCTTCCGTCCTCTTTTTATTTGTAACTGCCGGTGATGCATCACAGCGTGGTTTGGGAACAGCTCCATCCAAGACCGCAAGAAATTGCAAAGAATTTTGGACGCAGCCCAGACCATCACACAAACCAACCTCCCTTCCACGTACTCCATTTACACCTCAGACTGCCTCTGCAAGGCCACCAGCATAATCAGGGTCCAGTCTCTACCCAGTCATTCCCTCTTCTCCTCTCTCCCATTAGGCAAGAGGTACAGAAGTGTGAAAATGCATACCTCCAGATTCAGGGAGAATATATTCCCAGCTGTTATCAGGCAACTGAACCGTCCTATCTACAACTAGAGAGCAGTCCAACTCAGTGGAGACCCTTGGACTATCTTCGCTGGAGTTTGTCTTGCACTAAACATTATTTCCATTACCCTGTATCTGTACACTGTGGACGGCTCTAATGTAATCATGTTAAGTCTTTCTGCTGACTGGATAGCACACGACAAAAAGCTTTGCACTGTGACAATAAATTAAACAAAAAAAATCTGAAGAACGTTCTCGCTCCAAAATGTCACCCATTCCTTCCCTCCAGAGATGCTGCCTGGCCCGCTGAGTTACTCCAACATTTTGTGTCTATCTTCAGGGTAAAACAGCATCTGCAGTTTTTTCCAGCACATAAAAAAATATTTTGCTCTTCAGCAATGGATCCAAATGCTGGAAGTCCAAGACTATTGTGGGAGTAATTCCTTTGAAGGGTCTGCCGTGGTGCAAAGCCTGGCACACCTTCACATTATGGACAGCAATTTTCTTGGTTTCTTGGTCCTCCAAAATATTCCAAATAGAATTTAAACTGGAGGTGGGTAATTTTGGATGGGTAATGAATGTCACCATTGCTCAGAACCAAAAATAAAGTTATTTTCATTTGTGGCGTTTGAATACATTGGTAGTGATGTGAATTTGTCTTTCAAAAGTGGCTTTACGTCCTGAGGGAGGAGATCTGCAGACAACTCTTAGTTTTTGTTAAATTACCTAATACCTGTACTGGCAAAGCAAAATCAATTTGTTTCATGTGTCTTCTAAATTGCCACTTGGCCTCTGAAGACAATTTTGTCTGTGTGTGTGTTTTCAAAATGACATTTTCAAAGTTCTCCAAGTAATTTCAACACTTCATGAATTTAAGACTTTGGGACTCTCAAGCCATCCTGAACTATTGCTTGTATTGTTTGTCTGCTCCACTGCCAAATCTCCTCAAGGTATGCCTGCTTTGAAGAAGTTGTCCTCCTCTCACCGACAGGAGCTCCAGAAGACCCTCTTTCACTACTCCCCCTCTGTGATTCCTACTGTTCTCCAGCTCTTTGACCATGTTTTCAATTTTAGGTAACTTTGACATGCACCCCCTTGCCTCTTCCTTCCTGATTCACTTTCTCCACTAAGAGTCGGTTAACCAGTTGCACAGTTTTCAACAATGTATTCCTCTTGGGATCCCACCGTTCCTAGCCAACAATTGACCTATCAGGGAACTACCCTGCCTCAGGTCATCTGCTGATTTGTGTCCCCCCCCCCAATCTATGATCAGTCTGAAGAAGGGTCCCGACCTGAAACATCACCTATTCATTTTCTCCAGAGATTCTTCCTGACCCGCTGAGTTACTCCAGCATTTTCTGTCTATCTATGATGTAAACCAGCATCTCCAGTTCCTTTGTATTACAGTCTGTTTTTGCTGTTTGTCGTTTCACCTCGTGGTTCTCCATTTTCATTCCAAAGCAACAAAATGTTGCAGCCGATTGAAGCTTGTTTTAACTGAAGGCCCTCGAATCGCTGTTCATCTAGTATGGTTACTGAATTATTTCATGTGAAGACTATTACTGATGTCCTGGGAATGAAAAGTAATTACATTAGCTTAACTGGTTTGACTTAAAATCGATGTGTTAAAGTAAGTAATGAAATTGTTTATATCATTCATACATACATGTTATTAGTTATTAAGATAAATTAAATTTTCAAACCGTATCCATCTGCAGTTCAAACAATGGAAACACAAGAACAATATTCAAAAGGCTTATGTTTCAAATGTCTTTGCAGATGTTAGAGCATGTTATTTGTTGAAACTTTGCCAGAATATATTTGGAATTGGATCTAAATCTAATGCTTCAAGAGCTTCAAACTGTATGCAAATTAATCATACTGTAACTCTGATGTACAAAACCCTTGGTGCAGGACTGTGTGTGGTCCTTTCTTTGAGCAGCTGTTCTCTCATAACTACATTTTTAAAATCAGCTATATAGTATTCCCCTTGTTGTCAACAATATGTGTGGTCTTTGGTATGCTTATTATCACAAAGACTTCAAGATCTTCACATTCTATGGAGTGACTTAACATCCATTTAATGCTGTGTCACACAAGTAGCTTTATCAGAGAGAATTATCCAATACAATAATGGAAGTGTTTAGTTTAGTTTAGAGATACAGTGTGGAAACAGGCCCTTCGGCCCACTGAGTCCACGCAGTCCAGCGATCCCCGCACACTAGCTCTCTCCTACACACACTAGGGGCAATTTACAATTATGCTGAAGCAAATTAGCCTACAATCCTGCACGTCTTTAGTCAGAGGGTAGTTAATCTGTGAAACTCATTGCCACAGAGGGCTGTGGAGGCCAAGTCAGTGGATATCTTTAAGGCAGAGATAGAGTCATGATTAGAATGGGTGTCAAGCGTTATGGGGAGAAGGTAGGAAAACGGGATGAGGAGAATTGATTGACTGGCGGTGTGGACTTGATGGGCCAAATGGCCTAATTCTATTCCTATAACCTGAACGTGTCTTTGGAGTATGAGAGGAAATGGAAACACCTGGAGAAAACCCATGCAGTCATCAGGGAGAACGTACAAACTCCATACAGACAGCACCTGGAGTGACCGCCACTCTGGCTCTGCTGGGCAACAACTCTACCACTGTGCCACTGTCCACCCTACTTGCCAAGAGCAATTTGAAACAAAATTTGTCACAAGGTATTATTGTCATACAGATGGCCAAAATCCTCCTTGGCCAGGGAGGTAGGTTCAGAAACATAGAAAATAGGTGCAGGAGTAGGCCATTCGGCCCTTCGAGCCAGCACCGCCATTCAATATGATCATGGCTCATCATCTAAAATCAGTACCCCGTTCCAGTTTCCTCCCCATATCCCTTGATTCCGTTGGCCCTCAGAGCTATATCTAACTCTCTCTTGAATACATCACCTTAGATGAGCACCTGTCCTGTTGGATATGTTTAGACAGTACTTTGGCTTTGGGCTTGGTTTTCGTAGTTGAGCGCGTATCCTGGTGATATAGCACAGGTACTGTGTGTTTTAATTGCAATTTGTAATGCAAGGAATCCCAGGTTTGTAGGTAAATTAGTTTTGGTACAAGTGTGTAGTCCCTAGTGTGTAGGACGATGCTAGTATATGGGCATCATTGGTCGGTGCTGACCATATTGCTGGAGTTGTCCGAAGGACCTGATTTCCACGCTGCATCTCTAAAGTATAAAGTAAAGTTCAAATGTCTAAAGTCCCAACAGAGTTTCCAGCAATATGGAATTATCTGTAATTTTCATTGAAACTATCTCTCATGATATTTTCTAACTCATTACCGAAGAAATCGTGCTGTGATGAGTGAGGCTTGGTGAATCCCTCAACCGCATACATACAGATTGTAGAGGACAAGAGAACATCTGAAATAAAGTTTGAAGTCTCATTATGAATTCCCTAAGCTTCTATCTTCATCATGAAGGCCACTTGAGGCACTGCCAGTCGTCTGAAAGATATTAGTGCATGCAACAAGTAATTGGAATTTGAGATAATGATCAACCAGAGGTACAGGATTATTGCAAGTAGCTTTTTATATGGTTCCACTGGGACAGTTTATATAATTCTTTGCATTAAGATCTGAAGGTGTTGGAAACGAGAGGATGGCCTGTCATGTACCCCCTGGGTAGATGGATGAAAACATACATAATCATGATTATTGGAATAGGTAATATAATTCATGGAAATTGCGAAGGAAAAAAGCCCTCTTTTGCTGCTTTTGTTCAAAGATACTTTTGTATTCCAGTAAAATACAATGGTTATAAAAATCTCCCAATGTATATGGCGTGGCTGAATTAAATTGAGATTACATCAGTGGGCATTTTAGTCTGGTGCTTTGTACACAACTGCAAATGTTATCATACTCATTGTTATAAAGGGGCGGCACAGTGGTGCAGCGTAGAGTAGCTACCTTACAACAACAGGGTCCAGGGTTCAATCCTGAGTACAGGTGCTGTCTGTATGGAGTTTGAACGTTCTCGCTGTGACCATGTGGGTTTTCTCTGGGTGCTCCGGTTTCTTCCCACATTCCAAAGATGTGCAGGTTTGTAGGTTAATTGGCTTCTGTAAATTGTCCCCAGTGTGTAGGATATAACTAGTGTACAGGGTGATTGACGGACTCAGTGAGGAGAAGTGCCTGTTTCCATACTGTATCTCTAAAAGATCTGGTAAATTGGGAGAAGTCCAGTTGAAAATAAGTGACATTGTCATGTTGGTTGGAATGTTGACAGTAAGATTGAAACCAAGTAAAAATGATTGTTTTAAGCATGAAATATTTCCTGAACTGATATGCAACCACAGAAGTATGTTGCTTTAAGACATATGCTTGGATATGTTTGTGTCAAGGGACTAGGTGAATTGATGCCCTAAAATATAATAGCACTACAATATTTGCTTCCGTTTGCAGTTTGTCTGAGAATGACTTCACTTGAAAAGTAATTGGACGGAAATTCCATAACTGCTGATTTGTTGTTTCTTTTTTTTGATTCCTCACTTCTTGTGTATCTGTTCTTCCAAATATTGGTGGTGTTGATGATCTTAAGCCAACTTATCAGCCTAACAATATCATTCAACTAGACTAAGTGGGACCCGTTGGGTCCCATGTTCACACGGGAGGGCTGGTCCCCCGACGCAATATTCCACCTCTCCACCAATTCCAATATTGGTGGCCAGTGGGGGGGGCTTTCTGGAGAGCTGGTATGGGTGTTGTTGGCTGCAGAGACTACTGGTCTCCAGAGGGCTAGTATGGAAATTGTGGGACAAATGGATTCTTGGGGTGGCAGCTCAGTCCCTCAAGCCTGATGTGCTGGCAGCACACTCACGGCTGGTGGGCTGGCAGTTGACTCTCGACTATTCCTTGAAATTCCATTTCAAGCAGAGTGCAAGGCCACCAAATTCAAATCCATTTCCCACCATTTCAAGCAGGGTGCAAGGCCACCAAATTCAAGTGCAGTTTCTTACTTCTTCGAGCAGGGTGCAAGACCACAAAATTCAAGTGCAGTTTCATACCACTTCAAGCAGGGTGCAAGGCCACCAAATTCAAGTGCAGTTTCATACCATTCAAGCAGGGTGCAAGACCACCAAATTCAAGTGCAGTTTCATACCACTTCAAGCAGGGTGCAAGGCCACCAAATTCAAGTGCAGTTTCATACCATTTCATGCAGGGTGCAAGGTCACCACATTCAAATGCAGTTTCATACCATTTCATGCAGGGTGCAACGACACCACATTCAAATGCAGTTTCATACCATTTCATGCAGGGTGCAAGGTCACCACATTCAAATGCAGTTTCATACCATTTCAAGCAAGGTGAAACCACCATAAAACCACCATAAAACCAAACAAAACACCACACTCACAGTTCCGTAGACATTCAGTGTGTTCAGTTTATTCACAGCTCAGACAGAGTTGTGACCTCTCCCTCCCCATCATACAGAGACTGAGCCACACCCACACTTCCGGGTTTTATAATCCCTCCCCCTTCCACCGGAAAAGATGTGGCCTTCATGGCATGATTGACAGGAGAGAGATTCTCAATATTTTTTAAACACTAATAACACTTTTATTTTTCATTGATGGGAAGAATCCTCTGCACCTGATCAGTGGAGGGGGACTGAGTAAGATGGGCAAAAATCACAGCTGTAAGTGGTAGCGTATTACCTAAAATCAATATAGTGCAAACAGGATGTTGTCAAGTTTAGACAAACAACCCTTTGCAGTGCCTTTTCACTTCCTTTTCACTTCAACTCAAAACCCGCCCAAACAACCATTTGCAGTGCATTTTTACTTCAACCCAAACAACCATTAGCAGTGCATTTTTTACTTCAACCCATATAACCATTAGCAGTGCATTTTTACTTCAACCCAAACAACCATTTGCAGTGCATTTTTACTTCTACCCAAACAACCATTTGCAGTGCATTTTTACTTCAACCCAAACAACCATTAGCAGTGTATTTTTGCTTCAACCCAAACAACCATTAGCAGTGCATTTTTACTTCAACCCAAACAACCATTTGCAGTGCATTTTTACTTCAAACCAACCATATTTTCATTTTCAAACCACATTAAGGACACTCTACAAACCACATTAAGGTTGAGTAGACATGTGTTCAGTGTTATTCAGAGTTCAGAGACGTGACCCTCTGGCTTCCTCCATATTGCATAGACTGAGTGAGGCACACCACTTCCTGGTTTTATTGTCCCTCCCCCTCCCTCCAGCACGGGCAGCGGAGAGAATGGCTAATTTTTTTAAAACATTAATATCTCTCTGATTTTTCATCGATGGGAAAGGCGATGGGGAGCTCTGAGCCAGCTGGCCAAAAATGACGGCCGTAGGTGGTGGCGTTCTCTCGGAAATAGCGGCACAGTGGGCCAAAAGCGGTCAAGATCAGACTTTTAGTCATATATAGCAATGTTACAAAATTTTGAGATTTTAAAAATCAAGTCTGTAATTTATCCCATCAGATAAAGCATAAAAATAAGTTTAATTTGACACCTAATTCACTTTCATATCTCAAGTATTTAAAAAGTTATGGCCATTTTCATACTGGGAAATGAGCATCTTGTTCCCTATTGATTTTCTATGGACATAACAAAAAAGCTGTGATCGTGAACAGTCAAAAGCCCATAACTTTCTTAAAAATTAAGAGAACTGAATGAAATTTTCAGTTATCATAGATTGAAGCATTCTGAAACAAATATAAAATAATCTTACTTGGATGACCTGAAATTAAAGCATATAATTAGTTAGTTACCTAATTGTAGCGAATTTCAGACTTCAATTACTAGATCTAAACATCTATCCATTTCTTAATAAATGATTAACATTTTTAAATAGCCTAAATGTCCAAATAATATTCACAAATAATTCACAATAAAACATGATTTTTAAATCTCATTTACATTTATAGGCCAAATGGAAGGAATGTAGTGTTTAATTGTTGTAAATAAATGCCCATTTAAATCAGCTTTCTAGCGGGTCCCTGTGGAACGCGCTGGTTTAGAACGTTCACATTGCGGTAGATTTGTGCCCCCAAATGCCGAGAAAAATACTGCGGGATATAATGGGCCCAAATTGAGCTACTCGCAACATTAAACTTTGTATAAAGGGATCTTTAGAAGCCCTTTTTAATGTAAAAATATACAACCTAACTTCTGCTATTTGCTTTATGAGACCCTGCGGTTGCTGGCGGTCGCGGGTTTAGAGATTGATTTTTAAACTACTATAACTATTATTCAAGGCCTTTAAACCTAATAATAGCTTTTGCGACGGGGTCTTCCAGCGATTTTTCGTTAATAATTAACTAGGCTGAACATTTTCGATTGGAACAGCTTAGAGAAAATCGCGTTTTAAACCCGCCCCCTCTAAACGGCGCCAAAATCGCGCACACTTGCAGCGACAGATTTTCAACGACGCTTCAGGTAGGCTTTGCAACATACCTATCATATAGATAGCCTACTGAGAACTTGCTGTCCCTACAAATGGAAGCCAGCATTAGCAGAGATACACACCATCCTGGCCACTCTATCATTTCACTCCTGCCATCGGGAAGAAAGTTAAGGAGCCTGAAAACTGTAACATCCAGGTTCAGAAGCAGCTTCTTCCCAAAAAGCATCAGGCTAATAAACACTATAACTTTCAGCACTGGTGGTGGTGTTGTGGCGCAGCGGTAGAGTTGCCGCCATACAATGCTAGAGACCCAGGTTCAATCCTCAATACAGGTACTGTCTGTATGAAGTTTTACATTCTCCTCGTGACCGTGTGGGTTTTCCCAGGGTGCTCTGGTTTCCTTCCACACTCCAAAGACGTACAGGTTTATAGTTTAATTGACTTTGGTAAAGATTGTAAATTCTCCCTAGTGTGTAGAATGGTGCTAATGTACGGGGATCGCTGGTCGGTGCAGACTCGGTGTGCCAAAAGGCTTGTTTCCATACTGTAGCTATATCTGTATCTCTATACTAAACTTAACTAAACTCCAACTAAGCCCCAAACTACATAAACTTGGGGGGGGGGGGGGGCAGTGTTTTTATTGTTTTAGTCTTTGCCTATTATTGTTTGTTTATTTTTTTAAATATATTGTACCTGTTTTTTGTAGTTCGTTACGTATTTTACAGATTACCATTTTACATATCTGTTGTGCTGCAGCAAGTATTCATTTCATTGTTCTACTTCGGGGCATGTAACAATAAAGTACTCTTGACACTTGTCTCAGCATCGCCACCACCAATTTTAAAATGGATGGCCACGTCCTTTTTTGTGTGAGTTTGTTGAGTTTAACCTGACACTGTGTGGTCCCAGAAGTAGTAGAAGATTATACAACTCTGGAAATTCATGGGATTTTGTTTATGTGAGTGTGGCTGGATGAAACCTTAGAGCATTCAAGGTGAGATGGAACAGAATTTCACTGATGGATATTAAAAGAATCAGATTAAAAGTGGCAAGTCTGCTGAACCCAATTTACTTTCATTAATGAATGTGCACAGTGCTATGTTAGATGCCAGCTGTTCTTCGGTAATGCTCTTAGGATTCAGAATATTAAGGATTCAAACTTCACTGGAGATTTGGGTCTGCAATCTAGGCTGACATTTCTTTGTTATGCTGCTGGAGGGCTTAAGATTCACCAAATCCCTGCTCTCGTATATCTTTAGATGTATAAGTTCCATCACCATATGTTGAAGAGCAAGATGGTTTATCTGATGTCCTGTGATCTGTACCTCGTCAAACCTATCAAAAAGAGAAGGGTCTCGACCCAAAACGTCACCTATTCCCTTTCTCCAGAGATGCTACCAGACCTGCTGAGATACTCCTGCATTTTGTTCTATCTTCGGTATAAACCAGCATCTGCAATTCCTTCCTACACATCAAAAAAGATTATTTGTTTCCCTCATTGGTGTTACGGCAACCACATTGTCATTAGTTACTTTTGGATAATCCTCAGCTTGTGAAATAAAAAATGAATCCTTAGGGTGTTTTAAAAAACCCCATAGATTTTGACGTGATCAGCACAAAAATTAATGTTGGTGGTTTCAGAACTTTCCTGTCACATGCATTTTGTCATCACTTTGAACCACCAAGGGGCAGCGCACATTTGGCGGCCTCACCAACTGTTTTTTCGTCTTTTTTTAAATTTTGAGTGTGTTTTAAATTAAAAGTTTGTGTAAATGTTCTCTGGTTTGTTATTTTTGGGGGAGGGTGAGGTGGTCTGGGGAAACCTTTTTTCAATCTCTTACCTTGGCGGAGATGCGATTGTTTTCCGGATTGTATCTCCGGTCATTCTGCGGCTTAACATCGTGGAGTTGGAGGCCTCGCTCGGGACTGATTTTGAGCCTCCCCGCGGGGCGTGTACTTACCATTGGAGCCGATCCATTGCCTGGGATCGCTCCAACCATGGCCTGCGGACTTTACCATCGAGAGCATAACAAAAGAGTTGGATGTTGATCGAAGGAAGTCAGAGGGTCTTTAGTCAGAGGGTGGTGAATCTGTGGAATTATTAAGTCAGTAGATATTTTTAAGGCAGAGATAGATAGATTCCCGATCAGTATGGGTGTTAGAGGTTATGGGGAGAAGGCAGGAGAATGGTGTTAGAAGGGAGAAATAGATCAGCCATGATTGAATGGCGGAGTAGACGATGAGCCAAATGGCCTAATTCTCCTCCTATCACATGACCTAATGACCTTATGAAGTGGGGGAGAGGGTGGGTGGGTGGGTGGGGGGGCATGTGGGGTGAGTGCTTGTGAGATGGGGGGGGGGTGGGTGGGAGTGGAGAGGAACACGACCATGTTCTCATCAACAGAGAGCTGGTCAACAGCTTCAACTTCCTAGCCATTCGTTTCATCAGCAACTTAACCTGATCTTTTCAGAGTGGTTTGGTCTTTTCAGTGATCTTTTCAGAGCATATTTCCTTTCTTAGGCATCTGAGAAGATTTAGCAGGCTCACAAAAATCCTCCTGAACTTCTGTAGATACACGACAGAAAGTTTGCTCTTGACCGCCTGACCTGCAGAAAGTGGTGGAGCGGAGCCTAGTCCTTCACCGACTTGTTGATTCCTTCCATTCGGTCCATGTTCATGGTGTGTTGCATCAGGATGGCTGGAAGTATAGTCAAGGATGCCTGCCACCCTGGCCATACTCTTGCCTTTTTATTTACCTTATGGGCAACGATACAGAAGATCGCAAGTCCAGACATCCAGACTTAAGAACACATTCTTTCCCACTGCTTTTAGATTCCTGAACCATTCACTTTGCAAGCCACCTTATCCAGAGAAATTGCCACATACACTTAACTCTACCTCATTACGTTATACTATTATTGCAGTTTAGTATATTTTTACACTGACTCAGACTGCACTGTAGTCTTTGCACCATTCAGCTGTTTTGCATTCATCATTCTATTTTATTGTTGTATTTATCATTACAATGTGTAGTGGCCATTTGGCTTATTTTATGTGTCATTAATTATGGCATGTGTCTTTAAATTTTAGACTGCCTGTTATTATGTGGATGGGATTTATGACGTATTCTAGGGCGTGTGGGGAGCTAGGTTTCTTGCGCAGAAGCTTAAATTTTTGTTTAGTTTTGGACTTACATGAGGAAGGCATACCCTTCGACCATGTGAAGTATAACGGAGGCACGAGGAGTTTTCTAATGTTTAAAGCGATATGCTGGAGTTTGTCGAAGATTATAGTGTATGAGTCGGAAGAAAGTCGGATGTATACCTTATTGTTTTTCTTCAACAATAAAGAAACTATTAATCAAAACACTGTGTTATGAAGATTCATCTGTGAAGAAGCTCTGAAAGTCTCACGGAGAGCTAACATGCGTATTACGACATTCTCCTTAATCATGTCGTCTACTTTAGTGGCTAGAGGGAGTAATCTCTTGAACGATATAAATATCTGCCGCTACACAATGTACATGGTTTACTCCATTAGCTTCATGCAATTAATTAACAATAAACAGAGAAAATAACAATAAACTAATCTGAATCTGCATCGTTTTTTTACCTGTGCTTATTTTCCTGTTACCTTTCTGAATAAGTGGAATTCTATCCTCCAAATACTGATCTAAACAAGTTTTTAGTCTTTTGAAAAATGTCGGAAAACTTTGGGAATGTTTTGCGCATAATCAAGATAATTCATATATATATATATTTAATAAATAAAAAGAAATAATATTACATGCGAGAGAGAGGGAGAAATAGATTGAGAGAGAGCATATATCTCTGTTGCTGTTTTAATAAAAAGTAGTTCCAGTAGATACTTGCTGGATATCAGGGTATTGAGTATAAGAGTTGAGACATTATGTTACACCTGCGCGAGTCCTTGGCAAGGCCGCAGACCAAGTGCAGGAGGATGAGAGGTGATCTTGTAATGGTTTACAAAATCATGAGAAGAATGGATTGGGTAAATGCACAGAATATTTTTCCCAGACTAGGAAAAACGAGAACCAGAGAACATAGGTTTAAGGTGAGGGGGGGGAAAGATTTAATAGGAACCTGTGGGGGAACCTTTGAACACAAAGAGTGGTGTTTGTATGGAATGAGCTGCCAGAGATGGTAGTTGAGGCAGGCAATATTGCAACATTTAAGAGGCATTTAGACAGGTACATGGATATGATATGTTTAGAGGGACATAGGCCAAATGCAGGCAGGTGGGACTAGTGTAGATGGGTATGTTGGGCCGAAGGGCCTGTTTCCATGTTTTAGATCACAGGGGTATACAGTATTTAAAATGCCTAGTTATTGTCTTATTTGTGGACTAAGTTCATCGGAAACAGGCCCTTCGACCCACTGAGTCCGCTCTGACTAGCGACCCCTGCACATTAACACTATCCTACACACACTGAGGACAATCTGCTGCCCAAAATATCCTACACACACTGCTGCCCAAAATATTTGAAATGTATTTTGCTGAATGCAATGGTCCAGAAGAAAAAGTAGTTGGGCATTTAAAATGAGTGCCTTCGAAAAGTGCTGTAGCATTGCAGTTCCCAAATCCGCATGTAATTATTCTGTATTTTTATTTAGAGATTCATGCACATAAAGAAAACCTTTGTCACCTCACATGCTGATTTATATTATAGTTTATATTATAATAACCATATATTTAAAAAAAAATCACAAATAATTGCTGGGAGGATACTTTGTAGGAACTGTACCCATTTTGAAAGAAGTACAAGACCTGTCGAAGCATAAAATAAATCTTTTACATGTCTGACAGCTGGCAGGATATCAATTGTCTTTATATCAGTTTACACCAAAGGCAGCATCAAGGTGAGTTCAAACTGCATATAATAATAGATGAAAACAAAGAGCTCACAATGAGCAAGGTTTCCTTTACCATTGTCACATTTGATATGCTTATCATCTGCATTGCAGATTCCCCTTTGTCTTTGTATTCATGAGGTTCTCTTCCACAATGTTAAAACCACAAGGCATTAACTACTTGGTGGGTAGAAGTCAAATGATAATGTTACTAAATGCGAAGGAATATCTGTCCAGAGATTTGCCACTTAGTATAAAGTTGATAATGTTCTGGGAACTCTATCAAATAGAGAAGTATTAAAGTGAACACTTGATACTATTCAAGTGAAAAAAAAAGGAAAATCTGGGACATCCCATGAGATCCATTGTAGCCGTAACCTTTCTTCTGGGTCCTCTGTTTTAAGGCAGAGATAGACAGATTCTTGATTAGTACAGTATCAGAGGTTATGGGGAGATGGCATGATAATGGGGTTATGAGGGAGAGATAGATCAGCCATGATTAAATGGCGGCATAGACTTAATGGGCCGAATGACCTAATTATCTTCCTATTCCTTATGACCTTATGCCCTCTATGTCTGATGTGTTTAATGAATGGTGGTGTGGGCTTATTATTGCCATGTGTACCAAGGTACAGTGAAAAGCTTTGTTACGCATGCTATTCAAACAGATCAGACAATGCTCGTCAAAAATATGATGAACTCAAACTCAAATGCAACAGATAGAGTAAAAGGGAAGATATAGAGTGTAAAATATAGTTCTCAGTACCAGAGACAAAGTCCAATGCCCATAATGAGGTTGAGGTGAATCATAAACTGCCCTAGCTTATGGAAAGACCGTTCAGATGCCCATTAACAGAGGGAAAATGCTGTTCCTAAATCCAGTGGTGCGCATTTTCAAGCTTCTCTATTTCTGCCCGACAGGAGTGCGGAGAAGAAGGAATGGGGTGGGGTGATTTTTTAAATTATGTTGGCTACTTTTTCGAGACAATGTGAAGTGTAGATGGAATCAATGGTGTGGAGTCAGGTCTGTGTAAAGCCAGGGAGTTAGTTGCCAGTTAGCCATTTCTAACAAGTGGGCAGCACAGTGACACAGTGCCCCAGTGACATAGTGACTGACTTACAGCACCAGAGACCCGGATTCAATCCTGACTACAGATGCTGTCTGTGGTCTCCCTGTGATCTTGTGGGTTTTCTCCAAGTGCTCCGGTTTCCTCCCACATTCTAAAGATGTACAGGTTTGTAGGTTAATTGGCTTCTGTATGTTGTCCTCAGTGTGTAGGATAGAACCTGTGTACGAGTGATCATTGGTTGTCACGGACTCGGTGGGCTCAAGGCCTTTTTTCACGCGGTATCTCGAAACTAAACCAATCTAACCTACATATTTACACTCTATTAATAATCCGTCAGCTCTCTGCTGCTTCCACTTTCCCTGTCCATCTATTGCTGATGACGAGTCATATTCCTGTTGCTTCCCCACCTCAATCTTGACTTAAACGACAAACAAATGGCAAACCCAAGCATTGCCAAGTTGGATTTTGTAAACCTCAACGTATCTCTGAACCCTGAGCTTGACATGTCTGACCTGTTTTCCTTCATTTCTTCCATCACTAACACATTAATGTGTCATTACGAGCACCAATGAACTTTCTTTATTCATATTTGTCAAAGCAAATTGTTGACAATAATTCAGATTTTAGTTTTTAGTTTAGAGATGCAGTGCAGAAGCAGGTCCTTTAGCCCACCTAGTCTGCGCCGACCGGCGATCCCTGCACACTAACTCTATCTATCCTACACATACTAGGGACAATTTACAATTTTACCGAAGCCAATTAACTTACAAACTTCCTGGCACTGTAAGGCAGTGCCTCTACTGCTGCACCACTGTGACACCCTGGTGCCAAGCAGAAATGCTGCATTGGACAGGAACGGCATGGCAATTAAATACATACAATGTTATTGTACCATTTCTAATATTACATTTCAAACGTACAGAATATACTATTCCACTACATGCAAATTCATAACGAATGGAGTCATTCATGGGCCTGTCCCACTTAGGCGACTTTTTAGGCGACTGCAGGAGACTATGTAGTCGCCACATGGTCGGCACATGTTCGCGGGTGGTTGCCGGGGAGTCACCTTCATGGTCGTGAGCAGTTCCCGCATCCTGGGAACTAGTCGCGGCCTCATTATGGTGGCCGCAAATTTTTCAACATGTTGAAAATTTAGCGGCGACTAGAATGAAGGCGTCATGGAGAGTAGCGAGAATTCTCGTGCCAGGAGGTCCTAATGGGTTGCCAGGAGGACGAAGGTTCTCAGAGGTTCTCGTAGGTTACAACCTACGAGAACCTCAGTACTGACCGGTGAATTTCATTGGCTTATTGGGAAAAAAAAGGTAAGCAGTAGTTTTCAGGACCAAGCATTACCGACCAGTAATGTTAAATGTTCACTGAGCTTCACAGTCGTGTATCTCTGGCTTCTTAAAAGTTGTGTCCACTCCTTCTCTCCCCTTCTTCTCCCTCTCCCCCCCCTTCACTCCTCTTTTAAACGATTGACAGTACACTGTGCTAGCCATCTTAATTACAGCGCCAACCTTTCTGTTCATCGCGGTGTGTGTCTGCATCACCTTGGCTTTGCACCCGCCGCTTGCCCTATCCCACGCCTGTATAACGGGCTGGTGAAGGAAGCGATGTGTTTGTGTGTGTTCCACTCTGACAGTCGCCGTTCCAGTTGCCGGTTGACAGTTGCGGCAGTCCGCTGAAAAATCGCCAAAGTGGGACAGGCCCATTTAGCATACTTAGAGAATTCTACTTTGAAATTGAAACTGCTACTGTTATTTATTTTGAGATTTACAGCTAACTTCCATCCCGAAGTGTGACCAGAACTATTAAGTCTTTCTCGCGATCAATCTGCATTGGGGCAGGATGATACTAAATATCACTTTTATGCTGTCAATACATAATACTGTGTTCACTTTAAGTAAAATTATCCTGTCTCAGAACCTGCCACAGAATTCCACTAATTGCCATTGCAAATGTTTTTCTGGCGAATTAATAGATTCTGAATTAATTAATTCTGAAAAGTGAGGGCTAATTTTGGTCTTCACAAAGCCAGTGTCACTGTACAACTGGACAAAATATGTGTGCTTTTTTAAATAGAAAAATACATGATCCTCTTAAAACAGAAGGTTTCCTAAGTGCTCTGATGTTAATAAGGAGAGAACTTTGACTTAGTGGAAGTAAAACGAGATTGCTGCATCACTGTAGGGCAATTTCTACTTTGTAGTTAATTCATGTGAAAGTCATAGTTTAATCCATTCACAAGGATGCAGCAGTGAAATCCATATTATGCTTGGTTAGAAGCTCAAATTGCACCAGAGCTGGCAATGAATCTGAATGGATTTGTTAACTTTGAACTGTCACTGTTTTAGATTCTAGATTACGTTAAATCCAAGCCTATTGACAGTTTTCAAGAAAGAGGACCAGTGTGCACTCTGGTCTTACTGGACATGCCTTGCCATACATTGATTCATAATACCTGCTTAATGGCTGAGCATTACATGCAGTTTAATACTGATTAGGATTGACATTAAGTGTAGTCTTCCCAAAAAGGTTTCCAAGATAAAGAAATAATCTTCCTAGAAGGACTTGTATCATTTATATTTGTAATTTATGTGATGGAGATGTTGACAATCCCAAATTGGACCTGCGTTAATTGTCTTGAATCACTGCTACCTTCCTTTAGACTTTACTTCAGAGATACAGTGTGGAAACAGGTGTCAAAGGTTACAGGGAGAAGGCAGGAGAATGGGGTTGAGAGGGAAAGATAGATCATCCATGATTGAATGGTGGAGTAGACTCGATGGGCCAAATGGTCAATTTCTGCGCCTGTGACTTACTGTATTAACATGAACTGATTTTGACTTTTATCTAACCTTTCTCTCCTGGGCCTCCTCGACTGTCAGAGTGTGGCCCAACGCAAATTGTAGGGACAGCAACTCATATTTCACTTGGGCAGCGTACAACCCAGCAGTGTGAGCATTGACTTCTCTAACTTCAAGTACGCCCTTGCTTTCCCTCACTCTCCATCCCTCCCTCATCGAGTTCTCCAACCAGTCCAACTGTCCTGATTAAATTTGATCTTTATAGTTCTTGTTGTTACCTTCCCCTAGCTAACAATGATCCATTCTACATTTTCCTTGAGCTTCATCCCCTTTGTTCTCTCATTTTCACTTTACCCTTCCATATTTCTGTGTCTCCTTCTCCCCTGACAGTCTGAAGAAGGCTCAACCCAAAATGTTACCCATTCCTTCTATCCAGAGTGCTGCCTGTCCTGCTGAGTTACTCCAACATTTTGAGTCTATCTTCTTATGAACTTATTTAGTCTCTTGGGCTAGTAGTCAACAATCGTGTGCGGACGTGGCGCCGACGGACGAGAAGCCGAAACAAAGAAGTGCAAGCCAAATAACTGAATGGAAACAAAGCCCAAACACCAAATAACCGAATGGAAACGGGAGAGAAGGGAGATAGAGAAGGGAGAGAGAGAGGGGGGAGAGAGAGAAGAGGGAGAGAGAAGGGGGAGACGGGAGTGTGGAGGTCATTTTCCCACACAAGCCATAAGTGACTGGGCAATCTGAACCCAAGCACCAAGTTGTAAATGGTCGAAGTTGCGCATCCCTCGGGACAGCCCCCACTCTCTCACAGCCACGCTCCGCGGGCTGTGGGTCGGGTGGAGCGGAGGTGTGAGACAATGTTCATCCCTCCACAGTGATGTGATGGACGCGGGGGCAATCGCTGACAAGTTCCGCCCCCGGCAACGTCCTGTCCGTTATTTGACTTTTCTGTTGAGCGGCATTCGGTCCATTGGCTTGTAGGCGACGCCGCCTTTCAGGTAGGTGGCGTTTCGGCAGAGCGGCCATTCAGTGAGTTTGCTTTTAGGCAACGTAACCTTTCGATTAGTTGGCTTTTAGGCATCCCGCCCTTTCGGTTAGTTTGCATTTAGGCATCCCACCCTTTCGGTTAGCTGGCGTTTCGGCTTTGTTTCCATTCGGTTATTTGGCGTTTCGGCTTTGTTTCCATTCGGTTATTTGGCCTCCACTTATTTGCTTCAGCTTCTCATCCGTCAGCGCCACGTCCGGGAACCGTCAACAATATCACATCTAATCCGTGATTTAACTATATACGATAGCTCTTTTGTCATGCTCCATAATAGTTTCTATAAACGGAAATATATTAATCTCTGGTATTTTTGTACAAAACAAACAAAATGGCACATTGATCGACTTCATCTGAACATGAATAGTAAAAGAAAACTATGGATGCAGGAAAATAGAAATGAGGGGCAGGGGACGCCATGGATACTGATGTAGCATCTGTGGAGAGACGAATACAGTTAGCATTTCAGGTCAACGACCCTTCTGTAGAACTGTAAATGTTTAAAGCTGCAGAGAGGGAAGGGGTGCGGAGGTCAAAGGGAATTTCCTTGCTTGAGTGAAGTTCAGAGTTGCCCAGGTGACACACTTGCTCTTCAGTGTTCTTGACCTAATCACATCTAATTTGCCTGGAGTAGTGGAACGTGAGGGAGGTGCTTGTATCCAGTTCTTATGAAGGGCCATTAACCTGAAAGTGTTGCTTATTTTTATATTTAATTGAAAATCAGAATGCATGTGCTTCAGTCGAATTTTATTTTTTAATCTATTAATTATAGTAAGAGTCGACTGTGTTTGGGGAACACTCTCTATGTCTATTTTTTTTATGACTTACATTTTCAGTGTTAGTGTGCCGAGCCTCCTATTTCCATTTAATTCTCATATTCTGTCAGAACTAATGGGATAATAGCAGGTCCTCTTGTGGTCTCCTGTAAACTTGTACATTGAAAATCCTGGAAGAATTGCTTCCCATTGAAGTGTTGCTAATTTGTTTCTGTAAGATGTGCATGGAGCTGCCAATCATAGTTTGCTGCAGAGAGTGATAAGTCATGCTCTGCTGGATAGAAGCACCGCAAACAAGTCCACTTTTTATCATCATATATGGGGGTGTAAATGGTGGCCTTGGCAGTGACAACTATTCCTCTTAATTTGAGTGTAGGATTTGAATATAGGAGCAAGGAGGTCCTACTGCGGTTGTACAGGGACTTGGTGAGACCACACTTGGAGTATTATGTGCAGTTTTTGTCTCTTAATTTGAGGAAGGTCATTCTTGCTAGTGAATAAGTACAGCGTAGGTTCACCAGGCTAATTTCCGGGTTGGCGGAACTGTCATGATGAAAGAATGGGCTTATATTCACTGGAATTCAGAAGGATGAGAGTATATCTTATAGAAACATATAAGCGATATGCAGGTTAGATGTAGGAAAAATGTTACTGATGTTGGGGGAGTCCAAAACCAAGGGTCACAGCTTAAGAATAAGGGGTAGGCCATTTAGGACTGAGATGAGGAAAATCTTTTTCACCCATCGGTGTAAATCTGTAGAATTATCTGCCGCAGAAGGCAGTGGAGGCCAATTCACTGGGTGTTTTCAAGAGAGAATTTGATAAAGCTCTGAGGGCTAACGGAATCAAGGAATATGAGGAGAAAGCAGGAATGGGGTACTGATTTTGGATGATCTGCTATGATCATATTGAATGACGGTGCTAGCTCGAAGGGCTGAATGGCCTACTCCTGCACCTATTTTCTATGTTTCTATGTTTCACTACATGAGAAGGTGATGATGATCTGTCTGAAGAAGGGTCCCACCTGAAATGCCACCTATCTATGTTCTCCAAAGATGCTGCCTGATTTGCTGAATTACTCCAGCACCTTGTGTCTGTTTCGTTTTGCAAACGAGCATCTGCAGTTCCTTGTTTCTACATGGTTCACCTTGAATTGCTTCAATCTCATTGGTAATGTGCTGCTAACAAGCATTTGACGGAGTGTTGACTTGTTTCCACATTAAGGGCAAACAGGGCATGTTTCCACATTGTATGACTCTTTGACTATGACATTTAATAATCGATGGATCTCACTCTGCAAGGGTGATTTACATGGTGGATTTCCATCCATTTGATAACCGTAAAACTAGAAAGACTGCATGGACCGTCTTATACAATATGCCGCTCGAAAACAAAAAATAATGAATTTTGAAGCGATTAATCCAAGACGCCGAAGCCCTTCACATCTTTTTTGTATCTACTGTGCTTTGACAGAACACATTTTTTCTCAGCAGACCATGTGTAGTTCTGTATGAACAAACTAAAATCTGAAAATAATTTTGCAAATAGAATGTACAGCGCAGAAAACAGTCCCGTATCCCCTTCTGATCTACATCTGAATTCTGCTCCGTGTGCTCAAATACGCTGCACGTCCCAATTTGCCAAAACCTGTAGCTGCCTGTCTTCAAGATCATTTGACAATTAATTAAAAAGGTAGTCAGCCTAGTGGCATACTCACATTATAGGAGTCCCTGAGCTGGGAATCGTGGGTTAACAGAGTTTTGTTTGATCATTGTAGCTTCAGTTCCGTGGTTATAATGTCAAATCCTGACTAGAATTATTATATACTGGCTTGTTTCCATTTATAGAAGGTACAGTACCTAAAGCTCACACGGTGACAGAGAGAAAAGCATGAGTTTAGTTTTAATTTAGTTCAGTTTAGTTTATTGTCACACATAACGAGGTACAGTTAAAAGCTTTTGTCGCCTGCTAACCAGTCAGCGGTGTGTTGCCTTCCGGTCGCGAGGGGGGCCCCCGGTGGGGGTCCCTCTACGCAGGGATTCTCCCCCTCTACATTGGGACCTGGGGTGGAGGGTATTGCACCGAGTTGTTCCCTGCAACCTCTTTCTCTCGCGGTTCACAGACTCGCCAGCCACCTGACACTTTTGTGGACTGGAAGAGTCTGTGTACCACGTGTACATGGAGTGCGTGAGGCTGCAGCCACTGTTTGAATACCCGAAGGGGCTGCTCCTTGGCTTCTGACTGCATTTTTCACCCACCATCCTCATCTTTGGACACCCTGTGCGTAGGGGAGAGGGTAGGGCTGCAGATTTCCTGGTAGGGTTGCTCCTGGGCCTGGCCAAGCTGGTTAGAAAGGGAATACGCCCTGTCCACGGGCACCCTGAGGGAGTTCCGGGACCGCTGGGCTCCGCAGGATGTTGAATGTATCCTCAATAAGGATTGTAACATAGTTGTATAGTAGTTTATTATGGATATATGTTTGTATTGTATTATGGTGGTGGGTTATGGCTTGTTTTATTGTAGTGTAAATATTATTTTTAAATAATTTAATACATTTTTTGATTTTAAAAAAAACGGTGAGCGGAAAGACAATACATGATTACAATCGAGCCATCCATAGTGTACAAATATATGATAAAGGGAATAATGTGAATAACGTTTAGTGCAAGATACAGTCCAGTAAAGTTCGATCATAGATAGTTTAAGGGTCTCCAATGAGGTAGATAGTAGCCCAAGGCTGCTCTTTACTATTTGGTGAGATGACTCATTTGTCTGATAACAGCTGGGAAGAAACTCTCCCTGAACCTGGAGGTGTACCTTTTCACGCTTCTGTACCATTTGCCCGATGGGAGAGGGGAGATGAGGAAGTGATCGGTGTATGACTCGTCCTTGATTATGCTGCTGGCCTTGCTGAGGCAGGGTGAGGTGTAAATGAAGTCAATGGAAGGGAGGTTGGTTTGTGTGATGGCCTGGGCTGCATCCACAGTTCTCTGCAATTTCCTGTGGCCTTGGATGAAGCTGTTTCCAAACCATGCTGTGATGCATCCGGATAAAATGCTTTCTACGGCGCATCCGTAGAAGTTGGTGAGAGTTGTTGGGGACATGCCGACCATTGATAAAAGATTGAAAAAAGAGCAACTGCATTAGTTTTTTGGTGTGCTTTGGAATCCAAGACACATTACATTTCCTCTAAATGCTCTCTGATTTACATTAATATTGCCACGCTTTAAGTGAAGAGTTGAAGTGTCTCCCTGTGAGGGATTAAGGCACAATAGCAAAACAGCTACGTGTTTTGGATCGGCTAATGTTGTACACGGCCACTAGCTGACTTAAGCTGTTTGAAGTTTCATCCAGAGCCTTGGCTTGTTAAAATATGCTAATTAAATATAAACGATAAGCAAAGTATTAGCATTAGTTTAGTTTCGAGATACAGCGCGGAAACAGGCCCTTCGGCCCACTGTGTCCGGGCCGACCAGCGATCCCCGCACACTAACACTATCCTGCACACATTCGGGACAATTTTTACTTTTACACCAAGCCAATCAACCTACAAACCGAAGATCTCAGAGAAAACCCACGCAGGTCACGGGGAGAACGTAAAACTCCGTATAGACAGCACCCATAGTCGGGATTGAACCTGCGTCTCAGGCGCTGCAAGTGCTGTAAGGCAGCAAATTTAGCATTATGCCGCCCCAGGCCCTTTAATTTTGGACATGACTGGTTTTTTTTTAAACTAAGCTTCGGCAAAAAGGCAAAGGAAGAGTTTTATTTAAATGTTACTAAACGCACATCCCAGTGCACTTAAAAACCAATGAGTTACTTCTGAAATGTGGCACGACAGCTGTTCATTTGCAAGCAAATAAAAGTCAATTTATGCTCAAGGAAAAGGCTCACAAACAACATTGCTACTTAATCAGCGCAAGTGACATTGGTGGAGGGATAAATGAGGGCACAGGGAAATTCTGAACTTTCATCAGAAGTAACATGATCTTTTCACTAACTTGTACATGGTAAATTGTAACGAGCACCACCATTTACTGCACAAACTCTGTGGATAACAGTGGGTCATAGTCTACTGAGTTAGCAATATCTAGCAATATCTAATGATAGTTTTAGTTTTAGTTCAGTTTAGAGATACGGCACGGAAACATGCCCTTCGACTCACCAATACCACGCCGACCAGCAATCCCCATGCACTAGCAATATCCTACCATTAGGAACAATTTACAATGTTACCGAAGCCAATTAGCCTATCTAACCTTTTGTTTAGAGATACAGTGTGGAAACAGGACCTTTGGCATATCGAGTCCATGCCGACCATCGATCACCCGTACAGGAATTCAGATGGAGTGTTTTGAAGATTACCAGAGGATTGATGAGGGCAGGGCAGTGGAATTTTCTATTGACTTTAGCAAGACCTTTGACAAGGTTCTGCACAGTAGGCTATTTGGGAAGGATAGATTGCATGGGATTGCATAGACGAGCTAGCCATTTGGATTCAAAATTGGAGTCAGAGGGTAGTTGTGGAGATTGTTTTCCTGATTGGAGGCTTGTGACTTGTGGAGTGCGGGATGGATCACTACTGAGTCCACTCCAATGTCTATTGAATAATTGGATGACAATATTATTAACATTGTAAGTAAATTTGCAATTACACTAACATTTGTGGTATAGTGGATAGTCGAGTGTTCATCAAGGTCTCGATCAAATGGGAAGATGAGCCAAGGAATGTCAAATGTTAACAGAAAAGACACAAAGTGCAGGAATAAAGGCCCACTTTAAAAGTGTAAACCCCTGAGCTCAAATAGGCTAGAATGTAGAAACAAGGAACTGCAGATGCTGGTTGCACAAAGTGCTGGAGTAACTCAGCAAGTCAGGCAGCATCTCTGGAGAAGAAGGATAGGTGATGTTTTGGGTCAGGATCCTTCTTCAGACTTCTTTCATAGAGAGTATCACATTAAAGCACATAATAGCTCTTTAACCATGACAAAACTTTGGAGACTGTAGGATTGTAGAGAGGCGGCAAGACCCGCTGAGTTACTCCAGCACTTTCAGTTCAACTAGGCTGATTGGTCGGTTTGGCAGCTGTTCTGGTTGTTCGTGCAGCATGAAACACTGGCCCGCTGTTGGATCACAGGACACCATGCTGACTGCAGGGTCAATACTCAGCCCTGAGCTGAGTTTCATTTGCCAATCAGCTTTATACCAACCATGGATATTGAATCCAGTGATGTGACATCAATTTAACAGGGCTGCCAACCTTTGTTTATAAAAAGATCTTGCGTTTGTTTCTTTCCCCCTCTCATTCAGTGTAGACACACAGCATTCATACAGGCCTTTAGGCCCACCGAGTCCAGGCCGACTATTGGTCACCCACACACTAGTTCGATCTTACGTACCAGGAACAGTTTACGAAAGCCGATTAACCTACAAACCTGCATCTCTTTGGAATGTGGGAGGAAACCAGAGCACTTGTAGGAGACCCACGCAGTCACAGGGAGAACATAGAAACTCCT
This sequence comes from Amblyraja radiata, assembly GCF_010909765.2. Classification (NCBI taxonomy): domain Eukaryota; kingdom Metazoa; phylum Chordata; class Chondrichthyes; order Rajiformes; family Rajidae; genus Amblyraja; species Amblyraja radiata. Next base: position 38,017,072 of record NC_045969.1, on the reverse strand, counting down.
TACACAGAGCATCCATAGTCAGGATCAAACCTGGGTTTAGTTTAGTTTATTTTAGAGATACAGCGCGGAAACAGGCCCTTCGGCCCACTGAGTCCGCACCAACCTACGATCCCCACACACAAGCACAATCCTACACATTAGGGACAATTTACAACCAAAGGCAATTAACCTACAAACCTGTACATCTCTGGAATGTGGGAGGAAACTGGAAATACTAGAGAAAATCCATGTAGTCACAGGGAGAACGTACCAACTCTGTACAGACAGCACCTGTAATCAGGATTGAATCTGGATATCTGGCGCTGTAAGGCAGCAAACTACCATTGTGCCACTGTGCAATCCAGGGACATCTTTTTCACTCAGAGGGTGGTGGCTATATGGAGAGAGCTGCCAGATAAGTTAGTTGATGCAGGTACTAAAACAGCATTTAAAAGACACTTGGACAAATACATGGATAGGAAATGTTCAGAAGGATATGGGCCAAACACAGGCAAACGGGACTTGCTTAGATGGGTCATCTTGGTCGGCATGGATTAATTGGGCCGAAGGACCAATTTGTATGCTGTATGACTCTATAACTCTAATCTGGCACACTATATCTAGTTAAGGAAAGTAGAGATCATATATCGGAAAATAAAAGCTTAGATTGAGGAGAAAACCAAATTAATCCGGGAGTACAAATGCAGATATCAATTAGCAGTACGTGTTAATTAGACAGTTAAGAAAACTATGCACTGGGGTATATTTTCCTGAACAGATAGAATTAAAAATTAGAGAAATTATGCCAGACATATTGTTTTGTTGTTGGAGCATACTGATGTATTATTTAAAATTCTGGACAACACAAAAAGGCTATGCCAGTGAAGATGAACCTCTGGCTCAGAATAACCATTTTAGGGATAACTCAGAAGGAATGTCTTCATTCAGTTTACTGAAAATTCACAATCAACTACTATAGAGGTACTTTTGTCCCATTAGTAATGATGTATTTCAGCAAGTAAGTAAAGGTGATGGCAATATACGATTTCATCTCATGTAGTTGGATGAGGACAAATGAGAGGAGGTTTGGTTGTGCATAAACACCAGCATAAAACTGATGGGGATGAATGGATTGCTACTCGGCTACATAGTTTATGTATTTCTATCCAGAAAGTTAAGAGTAACTCCACATGAGAAGCAGATGTGTGGTTTAATGTCAATGTTGATTGCTGTTTACGTTATGTCTCCCCATTAATGGCTTCATAAAAATGGTATCCTGTTGTCTTCGTCATGATGAAAACATATTGGATGGCACAATGTCATACTATTTGTTCAGTAGGTGCAAACTAAATCCTTTGCTGATAGTAAATGGTACCTTACTATATATCACAGTCTGAAGAATGCATTTCGTTGTCTCTGTATTGTACACTGACAATGACAATTAAAATTGAATCTGAATCTGAATCTGAAGAAGGGTCTTGACCCAATAGGTCACCCATTCCTTCTCTCCAGAGATGCTGCCTGTCCCGCTGAGTTACTCCAGCTTTTTGTGTCTATCTTCAGTTTAAACCAGCATCTGCAGTTCCTTCCTACACATAATTATATATTGATACTTTTACTGTCAACAACTACTATTTTAATGATCTGATGCTAAAATGGAATAACTGTTACAAGTGTTGTGTTCAACTCCTTCAGATTACAATTTTCAGGGAGATTTGTTTAAAAACGTCAATATTTGTCATTTTGTAAACCGGCATCTGCAGTTCCTTGTTTCTACATTTTGACTGCTCCACTGTGAAATCTCCTCAAGGTATGTCTACTTTGAAGAACTTCTCCTCTCTCCGATGGGAGTTCTGTGAGATCCTCTCTCACTGCCCCCCCTCTGTGATTCCTGTTGCTCTCCTGCTCAACGATCATGTTCTGACTCAGACTCGATACCAGAGCCATGTGTGTTTCCACAACACTTGCCGGCATCACCATCTTGTGCCACCTGGTCTCCAGCTCTGGTCCCAGGCCTCCCAGTATTAAAGTCCCTTTGCCACCATTATTCCCTATCTGCTACTTTATTAATGTGATTGCATTTCTGAGACTCTTCCTGAATATTGATTTTTCCTGTCCTATTTTTGATTTTAATATGATGTCTAAATCAGGAAAATGAACTCTGAATTCCATTGGTTCTAGCACCAATCCTCGGCAGCACGGTGTCGCAGCGGTAGAGTTGATGCCTTACAGCGCCAGAGACCCAGGTTCGATCCTGACTTCAGGTGATGTCTGTACAGAGTCTGTACGTTCCCCCTGTGACTGCATGGGCTTTCTCTGGGTGCTTCGGTTTTCTCCCACATGCAATAGACATGCAGGATTGTAGATTAACTGGATTCTGTAAATTGTCCCCAGTGTGTAGGATAGAACTAGTGTAAGTGGTGATCGCTGGTCAGCATGGACTCGGTGGGTCGAAGGGCCTGTGACCATGCTGTATCTCTAAACTAAACTAAACTAAACTCCTTAGAACATGCCTTCTTCCTCTCTGATCAACAACCCTTTACCATGAATCTGCTAGTTGTTTCAAAGCTAGCTGACTACCTATATGTCATTTGCCTGAAGATTTTGACAACTAATTCTGCCCCATTATCATTTTACTAATTGCAGCAATGAATCTGTCACTTAAAACACATTACTGAACATTACAATGTTCAAAGCTAATTCCATGCATTTACTTCAGCAAGTCAAAGGAAGTATCATAAAATTAAACGTTATCTGAAGAAGAGTCATGACTTGAAGAGTCACCTATCCCTCTTCTCCAGAGATGTTGCCTGACCCACTGAGTGACTCCAGCACTTTGTGTCCTGTTTTGTAAACCAGCGACTGCAGTTCCTATTTTCTATAAAAGAGTTGCTTGGTGACCGAAAGAAAGGAGAGGGTGAACACAACCATGTCCTCACCAATGGAGCTGATGTATAGGTGGTTGACAGCTTCAGGTTACTAGGCATCCATATCACCAGCAACATAACCTGGACTCTTCAAACTGATGTAGTGATCACAAACGTTTGTTGTCAGAACATGTCTATTCGGAGTATCCCGCATCTTCCAAATGATTGTGAGCATTTTCTGTATTGTGCATTTGTGGTTTTGACCACTGCTTTACAAGTCCCAAGTGATGTTTCTACAAGGCTTTTATGCTCATATTAAATCCACCATGCTTTTTGTGTGTGGAATCTTCCCTGCTGCTCACATGGCACAGCTTTGGAGCACACAGTTTCTGTGCAAAATGCAGAGATAAGGCGAGAAGTGATTTTTTTTTTTTTCTGGATTACCGCAATAGATCAAAACAGATGATGTGAAGATAGTGTGAAGCAATCTCTAAAGGTTGAAGAGACAAACTATCTATAACAAGAAGTGTTAGTGAAGGGCTTTGCCCTGAGATCTCAGACTGTAAGTAATTGGCTCCTCTGACATTTCTGTTGCTTTTACTCTTGGTCATTCTTCATCCCATCGAGCTTCCTGGCTGAAATTCACTTTCTAATAAACTATCCATAATTTATTTCATGAGCACAGAAAATAAAATTTAACCTTTTCTTTTCCTTAATTATTTGAAGTCATATTAATTACCTTCCAGTGCTTCCACCTTTTCCTCTTCAGTGCTGCAAAATACCCAGAATATATAATGACCTGACCTGATAGAAAATTGGAACTGATTAGAAATATAATTACTGAAATTATTTTTTTCCTGTGCAACCATAACACATTGGAGCAAAATTAGGTCGATGGAGTCTGCTCCACCATTCAGTCATGGCTGATCTATACTTCCCTCTCAATCCCATTCTCCTGCCCTCTCCCCGTACCCTTTGATGCTCATGAATCAATAATATCAATCTCCGCTATGAATATACCCAATGACTTGGCCTCCGCCACCAACTGTAGCAATGAATTCTATAGATTCATCACCCTCTGGCGAAATATATTCCTCCTCATCTCCATTCCATAGGTACGTCCTTTTAATCTAGATTCCCTATGTGACAGATATTTTGTTTTAAAAGCAAAGGATGTTGTCATCGGTAGTTAAAGAGCTTGTCATGGAACAACTTCCAAATTTAACACAGTAGTTTTACTTTCCATTTAGAGATACAGTGTGGAAACAGGACCATTGGCCCACTGAGTCTGTGCCGACCAGTGACCTTCTGTACACTAGTTCTATCCTACACACTAGAGACAATTTACAGAAGCTGATTAACCTCCAAACCTGCACATCCTTGGAATGTAGGGAGGAAACTGGAGCACCCAGAGATAACCCATAGCCGTCATAGCTATAATGTACTGTACAAACTCCGTAGTCAGGATCCAACCAGGGTCTCTGATGTTATAAAGCAGCCACTGTGAGCCATGCGCCATCTTACTTAAGTCTGTGACTGTGTCTGGAACACAACCTGTGTCTTTGTCTTATGTCTCTGTCTGGAACAACCTCATCTTTTTAAATTGTGATTTAGATTATTTTGATGATGCTGACAATTTTTATGCCATTACATTTTTATAACTTCACAACAGAAAATGTGAGGAACATGATGAAGTACTTACTCAGGCTTTTTATTCTAATTATGTTTTGGTTTAATTTTTTTCTGTGGTGACAATCCAGCTGTACTTTGATGTGCAGAATGTAAACTACCCCGAGCGTGTAAATGTGGTGCTCAGTGCTACAACTCCATACCTTTTCATGTGAGCTAGCTTTTAACAATATGTTAAGCAGAAAAAAAATCCTTTTGTGATGGCTCGCAGTGAGAATATTGCCACTTTACAGAATTGAGAAACTAGATTTAAGGATTTCATGTTCCCAATAAACAATATCCCGAAGGCGGTCTTATTAGAACAATGGACTTTGTTTTATATATTGTATTGGAGAGTACAGAGGTTGAAATACCTTATCATTAGCCTGGGTTTTATAACTAAGGACCTGCTTGCACCGAATCACTGCCTGCTGTAACCCCCAAATGCACAGCCAGATTCTGAAAACTGAATTTGCTCTTTAATCAGAGGGAGGTGAATCTGTAGAATTCATTGCCACCGACGGCTGTGGAAGCCGTCAATGGATATCTCAAAGGTGGAGATTGATAGATTAGTAAGGGTGTCAGGGGTTATGGGGAGAAGGCAGGAGATGGGGTTGAGAGGGAAAGATGGATCAGCCATGATTGAATGGCGGAGTAGACTTAATGAGTCAGAAGGCCTAATTGTGCTCCCAGAACTTATGAACTTGTGAACATGACACCTGCATCCACCATCGTGAGCATGGCCTTGTCCTACCCTCATCCCTCTTCCAGCTTTCCTCCCCTCTTTCCCTCCCATTACAATTAGCTTGAATAAATCTAGCAGAAACTTCACTTATCCAGGTTCTCCACGGATGCTGCCTGACCTGCAGAGTTACTCCAGCACTTTGTGGATTTTTTTGTTGTTGCTCGACTCGATGGTCCTGGAGTTGGTGAAAGGAAAATCTAAGTAGCAGCTGGACTTCAGATTGAAGTTAGTCCTTGCAGAAGGGTGCAAGCAGTGTCCTTGAAATTCCTCTGAAGCTCTTGAACCTCTCCGTTTCATTAAATGAATTATTTCAGAAAAATCTTTGTTTTTCCATACAATATACAAAGTACGCAAAGAGTCATCATGTATCTGGCGCTGACAAAGTTACAAAAGTCATTATTAGCGTCTCAATGATCCCTTTGTTCTCGACGGTCAAACAAATTACTAAAGCACATATAAATAAATATATTCATATTCTTCTCCAGAGCCCTTATGATTTCCATTGCAATCAATCAGTCTGAAGAAGGATCTTGACCCAAAATGTCGCCTATTCCTTCTCTTCAGAAATGCTGCCTCACCCGCTGAGTTACTCCAGCATTTTGTGTCTACCTTCACAATCAATGGGCTGTTGGATAAGGTCTAACTTGACACATGAACTGAGGAGTTGATTCCTTGTATAATACCAAGCACAACTCTGCAAGGAAAGGACACCAAGTGCTGGGGTAACACAGTGTGTTAGTCAGAAGAATGATCTCGATCCGAAACATCACCTATCCATGTTCTTCAGATATGCTGCCTGACCTGCTGAGTTATCCCTGCATTTGGTGTCCTGTTACCAGCATCTGCCATTCCTTGTTTCCACACTAAATCCTTGGCAAAGTCCAGTTGGGCTGTACAGTGGTGCAGTTAGTGGAGTTGCTGCTTCACAAATCTAGCAATCCAGATTCAATCCTGGTATCATTCAGAACACGTCCTCATTTCATGGATTACGGTAGTGTCTAAAATAACGGTGTCTGACACCTCAGTGTTTCTCACAGAGAGACAGAAAATAGCTCTTGCTATTTTGAAGAAATGTTAGATTCTTGACTTTTCGTTCCAGTGTGCTGATCAGATTCATCAGCATACCCACCATTGTCATGTAGATTTGTGATTGTTGCATTCGATGAGATGCAGATGATCAATCATAATCGTTATTACAGGCAGCATCTTCAGACACAACGCGTTGAAATGCATAATGTTTGAGTCATGCTGTGTATTATGAAGAAGCGACTCTGTCTAAGCGCTTGTCTCGATTCTTGAAATTTGAAGGCATTGCAGGGTTCAGTGAACCACTACCAAATCGCAAATCCTTTTCCAGTAGTTTAAATTGGTGCAGTAATGTAAAGTACTAACTATGTGGCATTGAGTATGATAAACTGGGTTTCTGTTTGTTCTCTTGAAGACATTTCCGCAGTGTATAGGCGGCATGGTGGCGCAGCTGGTAGAGCTGCTGCCTCAAAGCGCCAAAGTCCAGTGTTCGATCCTCACCTCGTGTGCTGACAGCGAGGAGTTTGCAGGTTCTCCCTGTTACCGTGTGGGTTTCCTCCGGATACTCCCACAACCCAAACACACTCCAGTTTGTGGGTTAATTGGCCTCTATAAATGGTCCCTCAGTGTGTAGGAAGTTGTTGCGAAAAAGGGATAATATAGAGTGCGTGTGAACGGGTGATGGTTGAAGAACCTGTTTGTATGCTGAGTCTTTCAATTAATCAACCTTGGAATAATTATGTCCAATCTTGGATATAATTAGGTAAAAATGATAAGTGATTTATGTAAGATGATGTTTCTGTGCTGACATCAAGCCACAGCTGATTTAAAAACCTCACAAAAAAACGATAGTCATTTAAAGGAGATGATGCTTGAGCTGCCCTTATTATAAACAGTTTTCCATTCTACAAACTCAGTGTATAATATCTTCGAGGTATGAGCTCAGCTACGATCTTAATGAATGGCAGAGCAAACAAGAATGACCAAATAGCACTGGTCCTGGTTCTTGTGTTCCTATTAGTTTTTGCTTATTAATGGCTCTTCAATTTATTTATTTAGCGAATGCAAAGTCCTTTAGCCAAGCAGTTGCCTCTTGATCTGCTGTATGAAGGGTGACAAGTCCTCCTTTGAGTCTTTGTTGAGGGCATGCTTCAATGATGTGTTGCATTGTTTGCTGCTCTCCACAAGCACACCATGGGGTTGGACTGCTGCCCCATTTGTGAAGGCTGGCCAAGCAGGGGCCATGTCCAGTCCTGAATCTATTCAGCGTCGTCCACTGCTTCCTTGGGAGATTGGTGCCAGGGACCGGTTGGGTGGGGTCTGACACCAGATGTTTATTTGGGACGTCCTTGGACTCCCATTCCCTTTTCCAAGCTGATTGGATGGTGAAATCAGCTGGTGGTGGGTTCTTCCAAATTGGTCGTCTAGATGGAAGTCGAGCAGTGGGTGGGTTGAAGATGTCCATGTGAATTGGCAGATGAGGGGAGTTTTTGGTCTTTTGGAGCATCCTTTGAGTGAGGACTACTCGCCGGATGTGTGGAGGGGCTATGTTGGTTAGGACAGGCAGCCAGGGGAGTGGTGTTGAGCGGATTGTTCCTGTGATGATCCTCATTGTTGAGTTCAATTGGGTATCCACATGGTGTGTGTGGGATGACCTGGACCAAACAGGGGCACAATATTCGGCTGAAGAAAATGCAAGGGCTAGTGCTGAAATGCGCAGTGTGGGGGCTGCTGCCCCCCACTTTGAGCCAGCAAGCTTACTGAGGAGATTGTTTCTGGACTTCACCTTAGCTGCTGTTCTTTTAAGATGTTCCTTGAAGGATAGGGTCCTGTCAAGGGTCACTCCGAGGTAGGTTGGAGTGGGGGCATACTTCAGTTTGGTCCTGCTCAGATAGATGTTTGGTTCTCTTGTGGCTTCTGCATTATGGAGGTGGAACACACTAGAGACCGTTTTTGCTGGGCTTGGTTTTAGGCGCCAGGTTTTGCAGTACTCGTCCAGTTTAGCAAGGTCTTCATTGAGCACCTGTTCCAATGTACCAAAATCTGGTGCTTGGAAGGCCAAACAGATGTCATCTGCATAGATGAATTTGCGGGATTTGGTGGTGGGTAGGTCATTTGTGTAAAGGTTGAACAAGGTTGGGGCTAAAACTGACCCTTGCGGGAGCCCATTCTTCTGTATTCTCCATGCAGTCTTGTTCTGTCCAAGGTGAACTCTGAACCTGTGGTTGGAGAGCAGAGATTTGATGGTTTCTGATGCCCAGGCAGGGAGTGCTTTGGTGAGTTTTAGGTGGAGGCCTTTGTGCCACACAGTGTCATAGGCTGCGGTGAGATCAAGGAACACTGCCCCGGTCTTCAGTTTGTTCTCAAAGCCGTTTTCAATGCAGGTGGTTAGGGCCAGAACTTGTTCTCCTGTGCTGCGGTCCTTGCGGAAACCTGCCTGATCCACACTGAGAATCTCTTCTACTCCTGGAGATATACGTTGTAGTATAAGGCGTTCTAAGATTTTGAGTGGGACGCAGAGTAGAGAGATTGGGCGGTAGCTTGCTGGTAGTTTTTCGTCTTTGCCAGGTTTTGGTATAGCAATGACTTTTGCTGTCCGCCATATCTTTGGGATGGAGTTAGTCTGTATGGCCCTAGTGTAGAGTTGGGTCAGCCAGGTTAGAGCTCGGGGGCCCAGGTGTTTCATGAACTCTGGAGAGATGTTATCATAACCTGCTGCCTTTCCACATTTCAGGCCCTGCAGGACCTTCTCCAGTTCAGCCACCTCGAAGGGCTCAGGGTTTCTTTCCTTTCCAGGTGTTCGTCGAAGCGTCCTTAGCTCTGTTGCGACAGCTCTTCTGGTGGACTTGTCTTGGGGTGCTTTTGCAATATTCAGTAGGTGGGATGCAACCTGGTTGGGTGTGACAGAAGGTCGGCTTTGGGTAGGGGGTTTCTGTGCAGCTCCTAGGCGGCGGATGAGGCTCCAGCATTTTCTGCTAGAGTGGGTGAAGTCAATGAGTCAATGATACGTTGTTGTCCCATGTACCCAGGTGTGCTTTGCTTTGCATACAATGTCTCTCGCGCCGACAGAGTTACAAATGTTCACAATATGAATCTTTAGTATCTAAGTACTTTAGAAAAGTTAGCAACCTGAGGTAAAAGTTTGGACTTGTACATATACAAGTGATATATATGGGAATTTTTTCACAACCATTTTTACATGGCTGTAACTAGACTTTTTTTCCCCATCAGACCACAGCACTCATTTCTCAGTATGCTGATTAACTTGACGAAATGAGCTAGATATAATTTTTAGGAATTGGATGGAAGAAATTTGGACATAAAATGATCAGATGCTTTATGTAAGGTGATGTTTCTGTACTGCAGGAACGATGGAAATTCCATTTGTGGGTAGTAAAGACTTGAGTTAAATAAAAAAGATTGAAGGACTAGGTGGCCTTGATGAGGCTTCATTCCTTTTAAAGGATACAGAAAATTATACAGAAACTTGCAAGAATGCAGAAATTGAGTTTCTGCCTTGCAATTTGGAAGCCGAGATAAGGGAGCTTCTCGTTTATGGAACGTTCGAATCTTCATTGTTCTGTCTGTGCCTCTCTCACAGACTACCAAATGCCCATCAATGTCGCTGAGTGCAAAGTGATACAGGCAATGGCACAAATGTAAATGTACAGAGTTGGCAGCCAGTTTCTTCCGATCATCAGGCACTTACTTCTCAGAGCTTCAGAAAGGGAAGCCATAATGCTTCCGTTCGTTTTGTTTATTTTATTTTAGAGTTACAGTGTGGAAACAGGACTTTTGGCCCACTGAGTCTGCACCAACCACCGATCACCCACATGCTAGTTCTATGTCCTGCACACTAGGGGCAATTGTACCAAAGCCAATTAACCTACACACCTACACGAAGAAATCCCTCGCAGTCACGGGGAGAATATAAAAACCCCGCACAGACAACACCCGAGGTCAGGATCGAACCCGGGGCTCCGACGTTGTAAGGCAGGAGCTCAACCGCTGCCCCACTGTGTTTGTTTTGTGAGAAAATCTTGCAACAGCAAAAAAATGGCACTTTCTCATCGTGATGAAACTGAGACTGTTAAGAGACGTCAGGCATTAAAGAACAGGGTGTTCCCTGCATACAATGATTGGATTTTATTTGTTTTCAAGTAATGTGTTTTCAAGCAATGCTTCTCATTTTCATTCCTGAAACTGCAGAATCTCCTTGTGAAGACTAAGATAATAAGTGGAAAGTATATTCAAAAGGCTCCACATTATGTGCTTTGATGTAGGCTAACAGAGAATGAGAATAGTACAGAAAATAAGAAAGTTGCTAAAGTAGTTTAAAATCCATCCTCCCTCCATTAATTTTATTCTTTTCCACTGCGATTTCGTAAGGTACAGTTAAAGTCTTCTGTTGTGTGGCTCTCCTGCCATGCCCACCTGCATGTTGTATTTTGGCACTTTGTCCTTCTGGAAAGAAGTCAAGTGTTTTAGAGTGATACAGTGTGGAAACAGGCCTTTCTACCCAACTTGCCCACACCGGCCAACATGCCCCAGCTACACTTGTCCCACCTGTCCACATTTGGTCCATATTCCTCCAAACCTGTCCTATCCATGTACCTGTCTAACTGTTTCTTAAACATTGGGATAATCCCCACCTCAAGTACTTCCTCTGGTGCTTGTTCCATATACCCACCACCCTTTGCGTTTTATTGTCATAATAAAGTATTTTAATTGTTCCCGAAACAGTACAATTAAATTAGTTATCAGGCAACTGAACCATCCTACCAACAACTGTAGAACTGAGCTTATATCCACCTCATTGGAGACCTTTGGACTATCTTTTCTTCCCGCCCCCCCCACCCCCACATCAGTCTGAAGAAGGGTCTCAACCCGAAACGTCACCTAGTACTTCGCTCCATAGATGCTGCCGCTGAATTTCTCCAGCATTTTTGCGACCTTCGATTTTTCCAGCATCTGCAGTTATTTCTTAAACATTTGGATTATCTTTGATCGTCCTTGACTGGATGTTATCTTGCACTAAACAGTGTGAACGTTATCCCCTTTTTCGTGTATCTGCACACTGGGGATGACTCGCTTGTAATCATGTATTGTCTTTCCGCTGACTGGTTAGCACACAACAAAAGCTTTTCATTGTACCTTGATACACGTGACAATGAACTAAGCTCAAATTCTTACTTGCAGCACAACAGTTATGTAAACATTCTACTCATGTTAAACAACTTGGTGTCATGATGGCGCAGTGGTAGAGTTGCTGCCTTGCAGCGAATGCAGCGCTGGAGACCCGGGTTCGATCCCGACTACGGGTGCTGTCCGGAGTTTGTACGTTCTCCCCGTGACCTGCATGGGTTTTCTCCGCGATCTATTCAACCTCCCACACTCCAAAGACGTACAGGTTTGTAGGTAAATTGGCTTGGTAAATGTAAAAATTGTCCCTTTTGGGTGTAGGATAGTGTTAATGTGCGGGGATTGCTGGTCAGCACGGATCCGGTGGGCTGAAGGGCCTGTTTCCACGCTGTATCTCTGAACTAAATTAAACTAAACTAAACTACAAAAAAAAGTTCAGAATATATATGTATATAAATGAACAAACAGGCAAATAAATAGACAATAATAGTGCACAAATAATGTCTCCAAGACTATGTAGTTCAGAGCCTATTTGGAGGTTGTAGTGTATAACAGCCTGATAATTGCAGGGAACATGCTGCTCCTGAACATGGATGTTACAGTTTTCAGGCTCCTATAGGCAATAGGCACCTTCAGGCAATGATGAAACGTTAATAGATATGGATAAATTGGCCCATAGGTTATAGTTGTCAGTACATGCATGTGTACCACACAATTAGACTTTGTTGGATTTATTTTGCCTGTTCCCTGCTAAAAGATTAATGTGCTGAGAATTTCAATCCATTCTGCAGGAGTGCTGTACAGTCATGCATGGATTATTATTCAAAGCACTGTCGGTAATTTTTATGCTTTGCTTAGGACAGCTGTCAGTGTGTAACATGATGCATAAAATTATTTTCCTGTAGAGTGTAAAATCATCTCGGAGATGGAGGCACCTTTTTAGAATTGCAAGATATTAATGTGACATCTTTGAAAAATGTATTGTCATTGAGACAAAATCTCTGGCCAAGATTAGCAACTCCAGACTTCTTAATGTGTAGGAAGGAACTGCAGATGCTGGTTTACACCGAAGATAAATACAAATTGCTGGAGTAACTCAGCGGGTTAGGCGGTATCTCTGGAGAAAAGGAATAGGTGATGTTTCAAGTCGAGATCTACCTACAGACCGAAATGTCGCCTATTCCTTTTCTCCAGGGTTGCTGCCTGACCCGCTGAGTTACTGCAGCATTTTGTGTCTATCTCCAGACTTCTTAATCTCTGATATCAAATGGAGTATCCAATTTTCTTGATGGTATTGGATTTGGAAGGAAACTGTTTTTTTTTGCCGTTTCCCCTTATTATTATATCTGCATTTTTGTTTTGTTTTCCGGAAAAAAAGTCATTCTTTACTTAACAGGTGCTATTATATAAATGAATCAGTGGCATTGGGTATCTTCATTCTGAAGCAAATTACATTTTCTAACAGATTAATTGTTGGACAGTTGTTCTCAGTGCCGAATGAGACTGATGTGGTTGATACATTGTATCACTTGGATGTTCAACATCCTAAGAGTCCTACAGCATGGAAACAGGCCCTTCGGCCCAACTTGCCCTTGCTGACCAGGATGCCTCATCTGCATTAGTTCCGCCTGCCCGAGTTTGACCCATATCTCGCTAAACCTTCACTATCCAAACCTTTAATTTTGCACCGTACAATGATTAAAATAAAACTAATCTTGCTTTTGTTTACTTCCTGTGCATTGATGTGAATTCTGCAACCTGATAGTTTAAACAGGTTCACTGTTGATTGAACTGCTTTCTGCCGCTAACACATTTCACCTCTGATGGGGATCAATTTCAATTTGTTATTAGGCTGGCAGAGATACTGGCTCACAGCGCCAGAGACCCGAGTTCAAACCTGACGATGGGTGCTGGCTATACGGTTTACACATTCTCCCCATGAGTTTTCTCCAGCTGCTCCGGTTTCCTCCCACATTCCAAAGACGTGCAGGTTTGCAGGTTAATTGGCTTCTTTAAATTGTTACTAGTGTGTAGAACATAACTAGTATATGAGTGATCGCTGGTTGGTGCGGTATCGGTGGGCCGAAGGTCCTGTTTTCATGCTGTATCTCTAAACTAAACTAAACTAACTTAGAAAATGTGGGCTGCAGGAAACTCATAGGGCTACGTATTATGTGTAGGCAGGTGAGATTAGTTTTGTTTGGCATCATGTTCGGCACAAACATTATGGTCTGAAGGGCATGTTCCCATGCTGTACTGTTCTATGCTCTATGTGAAAGCTTGATAAACTCGGTGGAGGATTTTTAAGTAAGGGAAAGCATTTGGGGAAAGCTCTTCACATGGTCTCGAGGTCAGGATTGAACCCGGGACTCTAGCACTGTGAGGCAGCATCTCTACCAGCTGCACCACTTGAAATTTTCCGGCGTGGACATTTTACTTTTCCAATTGCAAGCTTTTTTGATTCGAAATGGCCTGAAAAATATATTATCCTAAATATCATGATATCATAAATACGTGGCTGCTTCTGGAAGATAAATTGGAAGGGAATAGGAATCATTTGCCAAATGAATACGAAAGACATTTAATGTATGTGTTCATATGATGCAGAGTTAGCATTCATATTCTAAGACATTTTTCCATCACAAGCAATGTTTGGGACTAGTTTAATAGAATTTTTTTATGAAATATGAATTTATATGATGAATATTTTGGATATGTTGGAACAATTTATTACTGAGTCACATTGGAATTCTAAAGCAAGCAGAGAGACCACACGTATAAAGTTATCAGGACTGGAGATGTAAACATTATTATCTTTACAGTTTTTTTCCCATGCAAGACATTTTTCAAAATCATGTCATTTTAATATATTGCTGCTTTAAAGGTGCCTGGGACTCCAAGATCATTTTACACTCTAAAGAAAGCAATTTTATGGCTCATTAACTGCCCTGTCATCTTGATCTTAGAATGCAGTTACACTTAAGCCTCATTGTGTACTTTGATGTGATCCATATCAAGGATGTTGTACAATAACACTGCTGTATAAAATTATAACGTCACTTTGTTCAGAATCATTTATTTATCACTGAACCAAAACCATTGGTCAGCCTTTGGTAATTAATCAAGTACTTGTTCCAAAAGTCATTTTTCTAAATTCTATTATATTTAATTTGATTGATTTTTCACTTGATTTATTTTTATCGTAAATGATTTAAGGATATTGAATCTAACCAGTTGTTCAATCATTAAAGTTTTACAGTCCATGGAAAACAGTCCTTTCCTATTCTGCACCTCATGTCCAAACCCCAGTTACAGACTTCATGGGCCGAAGGGCCTGTTTCCGTACTGTGTCTCTAAATCAAACCCCAGTTGTCCTGTCTATTCTCCAAAATATGATTACCTGGTGGGGCGTGAACAGGACCAGGGCATCGGTAATGAATGGCAAGAGTGGATATTTTTAAGGCAGAGATAGATAGATTCTTGATTAGTACAGGTGACAGAGGTTATGGGAAGAAGGCAGGAGAATGGGGTTAGGAGGGAGAGATAGATCAGCCATGATTAAATGTCAGAGTAGACTTGATGGGCTGAATGGCTTAATTCTACTCCTATTCCTTCTGACCTTAAGACAGGACAGAATGAGGAGAACATTATGGGGAATGGTTGCACTTTAATCCCATCCTTCCAGATCAGCTGAACTGCATGCAGATGTAATCAAATAAGCGGAGCAAGTCTTGAGCGGACAGTCAGCCTTGGACTCAAACACATTGCAGCCTGATTGTGTCAGGGACCATTTAACTTATGCCGCCTTTCACGCCAGAGCCCTGCTAATAAGAGTGATTTGTTATTTACTGTCAATCTCGTGCAGGAAAAGAGATGGCAGAATATTTATTCTCCATTTAAAGTGCCCCGTGCAATTTTAACCGGTGACTTTTCTATTATGCTTAAAAGAAAATGGAGTTTGTACGTTCACCCCGTGACTTGTGTGGGTTTTCTCCGGGTGCTCCCGTTTCCTCCCACACTCCAAAGAAGTGCAGGTTTGGAGGTTAATTGGCTTTGGTAAAATTGGAAATTGTCCCTAGTGTGTGTGTGTGGGATAGTGTTAGTGTGTGAGGATCGCTGGACGGTGCAGACTTCATGGGCCGAAGGGCCTGTTTCCTCACTGTATCTCTAAACTAAACTAAACTACAGTAAATTCTGTTTATTTGGCGCAGAAATACATTTTTAAAAACTCTGTATTCCCAGGATCACCTTGTTTGGAATTACAAATATTTTCTTTCTTTCTGAGAAATTTATATCTTTTACTGTCTGAGTCATGTAGCAATATGGAACAGAAACAGGCCCTTCAGCCCAACTTGTGCATGCCGACTAAGAGCCCCATTCAAGCAAGTCCATTTCCCCAGGTTTGACCCATATCCCACCAAACCATTTTGATCCACAAGAATGTCCAAATGTCTATGAAATGTTCATTTTGTACCAACTTCAACCACTTCCTCACGCAGCTCGTTCCATATACTCACCACCCTCTGCATGAAGAAGTTAGCATGTTAAATCCTATTAAATCTTTTCCTTCTCAGCTTAAACCTCAGTCCTCTAGATTTTGATTCCCCTTTCCTGGGGAAAAAAACTGCAATCACCCTATCTGTTCGCCTTGTGATTGGTATACACTTCTCCAAGGTCAGCCCACTGCCTCCTGCACTTCAAGTTATAAAGTCCTATCCTGCCCAACCTCTCCCTACAACTCGGGCCCTTGACTCATGGCAACATCCTTGTGCATCATCTTTATATTCATTCCAGCTTAATGACAACTTTGCTGTAGCCTGGTATCCTGACCTGCACACGATATTTCAAGTACAGTCCCACCAACATCTTGTAACATGATGCAATGTAACATCCCAACACTAATACTTAATTCCTTGACTGATGAAGGCCAATGTAACCAACACCTTCTTCACTATCCTGCCTATCTGTGATAACACTTGCAGCAAATTATGAACGTACAAGGACCAAGGACTAGTAGAACAGAAGGACCAACACACCAGAGTCCTATCATTCACGGTGAGAATCCCACCCTGGTTTGACTTCCAAAAAACATAACGCCTCACACTTATCTGAATTGAAGCCTTTCCTCCACCCACTTACCCAGTTGATCAAGATCCTGCTGTAATTATTGATAACGTTCCACGTATCACCTATTATTCCATTTGGTGTTAAACTAGTTCTTCAACTGCACAGCATTCTTTTTCCTGAGTGTTTGAAAGAGTTTCTGGGCCATTAACTCCATAGTCACTTAGTTGAAATTATTTTATGTAAAAATGTAAACCCACGCAGTTGGTTTCAGCTGCAGTCAGAAGAAACTACAGATGCTGGGATCTTGAGTGAAACGCCAAGTGCTGGAATAACTCAGCGGGTGAGGCAACATCTCTGGAGGGAATAGTTTTGGCAACGTTTTGGGTCAGGCCCATTTTTCAGAGTGTTTGTAGTGGGGGGGGGGGGGGGGGGAGAAAGCTGCGAAAGTGGCGGGGGTGGACAAAACGTGGCAAGTGAGAGGTGGATACAGGTTGACACATTGAAAGTGGTTCAAATTACTTTGGCAGCTACGAGCTTTGCCCTGATATTTGTGTATTGTCAGTAAATATTATGCAAGATACTGCGTTATTAAATGTGCCATGTTATTTGTGATGAAAATTCAGTAATACAATCCAGGCATGCAATTTTCCCTGTGAGTCAATACACAGGGCGATATATATAGATCATTACAGATTAAGTGAAGGCCTAGTGACGTACTGTACAAATCATCAATCATCAAACATTTCTGAAGAGTTTTATCTTCTCTGATAGTTTGCCTCTTTTTTTACTGATGTTCTATTCATCTTTGCTGCCTGGCAGCAGACCTACGTTTGTGTGCGAAACACAAAAATAAGGAGAGTTTTTGCTACCTTTTAATATTGTGTTAATGTAGGGACCTGTTTGGGCCAATGTTTCCTCTTCTTCAGTACTTTAATGTTGATCAATCCCTACGTGGAGTAGGAAGACTGGATGTAGAAACAAAGAGCTGCAGATGCTGGTTGATGCAGATGCCGGAGGAGAGGGATGGCAGCCCTGCCGGCAGTCTGTTAGTTTTTTCATCCCTTTTGATATTTTTAGCGTTTGTTTAAAGTTTGTTTTAATGTTCTTCTGTTTGTTTTATGTGGGGGGAGGGGGGGGAGGGGGAAACATTTTTTTCAAGTTCCTACCTTCCCGGAGATGTGATCAAGTTTCAGATCACATTCTCCGAGCTCTGCGGCCTACCATCGCTGGAGCTGGAAGCCGCCTCGGACTGTCGTGAGCCCCACCGCGGGGCATGGACTTACCATCGGAGCGGATCCCTTGCCTGGGATCGCTCCCACTGTGGCCTGTGGTCTCACCATCAAGGCCACGCAGTCTCGGGAGAGGCTAGTCGGGAGCTCCAACGCCGCAGAAGGTTCGTCCAGCCCCGACACGAGGTTTGATCGCCCGATGCGGGGGAGCTGACATCCCCCCGATGCAGGAGCTGAACGCCTCGACGGGGCGGACCCGAACGCCGCCGGCTACGGGAGTCAAGACCATCCCGTCAACAGGGGGCTCGAGGCCCCCGACCGAGGAAG
Source organism: Amblyraja radiata (assembly GCF_010909765.2). Lineage (NCBI taxonomy): Eukaryota > Metazoa > Chordata > Chondrichthyes > Rajiformes > Rajidae > Amblyraja > Amblyraja radiata. The sequence goes on along the minus strand of NC_045969.1, from coordinate 37,999,022 downwards.
AACAACAAGGGAAGGACTTGGAACTTTATTTTCACCTTCCATCACAGTGAGGAATGTGTAGGAGTCACTGTGATGGATGTTTATGTTAAAATGTGTTTTCTTAGTCTGTTGCTTTTTTAAATTGTATGACTGACCTGGCCAGTGAATTTCACTACACCAATTGGTGTATGTGACAATAAATGAACTTATGAACTAAAACCCAAGATAGACAAGGTGCTGGAGTAACTTACCATGTCATGCAACATCACTGCAGAAAACGGATAGGGTGATGTTTCGGGTCAGGTCTGGAGAAGGGTCCCATCATTTTTCTCCAGAGATGCTGCCTGACCCATTGAGTTAGTCCAGCACTTTGTGTCTTTCTTTGCTAAGAAGACTGGCGTCACCTCCATCATTGGGATTTGAGCACATCATCTTCAGTGTAATATTGTGTCCCTACAACATTGAGAGAACACATGAGTGTTCGAGATGTCCTCCTTCAAATGTATGCCGTCTGTTTTATCAGATGAATGCAAACAACTTCATGGCATTATGTGAGGATGAGCAGGGGACTTCCTCATGATATCTTGGGAAACGTTTATCATACAAGAGCGCCACAGTGGTGTAGCTGGTAGAGCCACTGCCTCATAACGCCAGTGACCTGGGTTTAATACCAACCTCAGGTGCTGTCTGTTTGGAGTTGGCATGTTTGCTCTGTGACTGTATGGGTTTTCTCCGGGTACATCGGTTTTCTCCCACATCTCAAAGATGCGCAGGCTTGTAGGTTATTTGTCTTCTCTAAATTGCCCCTCGTGTGTCGGGAGTGGGTGACATAGAACTAGTGTAATGGTCAGCGTGGACTCTTTGGGCTGAGGTGCTGGTTTCCACTCTGTATCTCTAAAACTAAAACTAAAAATTGTATCGCTAAAAGTAATGTCATGTTTTTAAAGAAGAAATGTGTTTATTATTTGTTTTGTGGGACTTGCCCTACTCCAATATCACTTGGTTGGACATTTCAAAGCATATCATTGTCTGCCAGGGCCTTTGAAGCCACTTGAAATAGGAGACAATGATATATAATTGTGTATTTAAAAAAACAAACTATTGTATGATGTATTCAGATCAAGTTCTTGAGCCTAAGATTATCAACCTGAATCATGAACCTGTTTTCTTTCTCCATAGATGCTGAACCTACTGAGCTTTTCCAGTATTTTCTGTTTTTATTTTGACCTTCGAATATCTAGAGACTTTTTTCCTTACATATGTTGTTATCCTTTATTTGGGTCTGTTTATATTTAACTGTATATGCACTTGGCAATATTAATGCATTTTGTCTACAGTCCCCAAGGTATCTTTTCATGGACAAATAGCAATAATGGGCATTAATGCCAAATTCTAAGACAGGAATATGAAGAAGGGTTCCGACCAAAAACATCACCTATCCATGTACTCCAGAGATGCTGCCTGACCCATTGTATTACTCAAGCACTTTGTGTTCTTTCTCTCTGAAGGTGCTTCTTCTTCTTTCGTGTGGCGTGCACAGCCTAAAGTTGTTGGACAACTTGTTCTATTTGATCTTCCGTTTGTGCACGTTGAGTTGATTGCATTAGTCGAAACAGGGCAGACCACGTGAAGGTTGCAATCTTCACACCCCTCTGAAGGTGCTGTTAAACACAAATTAATAGCATATATACCAGAGAGAGAGCTCATATCACCACGCCTGTAGTTTAATGTGGTTGCCTTCAAATTCGATCATTATCTGCATAATTCTAGTGAGAAATGAATGTCTCAAGCACAGTGGTTTGGTTATGTATTTGGATTATGTCAAATTAGCAGACGACGAGGTAAACAGTCAGATGAAATGTGTAGGAAGGAACTGCAGATGCTGGTTTAAACCGTAGATAGACACAAAATGCTGGAGTAACTCAGCGGGACAGGCAGCATCTCTGGAGAGAAGGATTGGGTGATGTTTCTGGTCGAGACCCTTCTTCAGACTGATCTGAAGAAGAGTCTCAACCTGAAACGTCACCCATTCCTTCTCTCCAGAGATGCTGCCTGTCCCACTGAGTTACTCCAGTATTTTGTGTCTATCTTTGGTAAACATTCAGAGTTCTGTTACATCGGCATGGAAAGAGAGAATAGAACAGGGGACGAAATGCACGGCCTTGAGCTGCTCATGTTGATGGTTGTCAAAAAGGAAGCGGTGTTGCCAATTTGTACTTCTTGTGGTCTGCTGATGAGCAATTGGAGGATCCAATTATATATGGATGAGCAGAGACCCAGTTCTCTGAGTTTGGTGATCAGTTTAGAGCAGATAATGGTGTTGAACAACAGCCTGACATGCATGTTCTTATTGTCCAAGTGCAGAGTGGAGAGCCCACACAGAGTGGAGGGCAGCACAGTGGCACAGCGGTAGAGTTGCTGCCTTACAGTGTCAGAGACCCGGGTTTGATCCTGATGACGGGTGCTGTCTGTGCAGAGTTTGTATGTTCTCCCTGAGACCACATGGCTTTTATCCGGGTGCTGCGGTTTCTGAAGGGTCTGTTTCCAAATCTCTATAAAGTCTAAAGTGTGAAGCCAGCGAGATCACGTCCCCTGTTTATCTATTGTGGTGACAAGCAGTCGGTCAAGGCCCTTACGGGACAAGGTCAAGGTGGGATTTGATATGCATCATAGCCAACCTCTTAAAGCACTTCATCATAGATGTTAGCGCCACCAGTTGGTAGTCACTGAGGCATACTACCTTGCTCTTCTTTGGCACCGGCCTTATTAATATCATTTTAAAGCAGGTGGGACCTCAAATGTTAGTAATGAGAGGTTGCAGATGTTTGGAAAAACTTCAGCCTGTTTGTCCGCACATGTTTTCCAGGTTTACAGCTGAGAAGCCTTGGAAGAAGCATTTTTGTGATGGTTTTGTTTGAAAACTTATAATGGACCATGTACAACGCACAGAGGTGAAGAAGGGGGAGTCAAACTATTGCATTAGAAAAAAATCCAATCAGTGAGTCCAGTACAAATAGATTTTATTTTTATTGTTGTTCGGGGATAATTTGTACGGATTCAGTGAGGTTGTTTTTGATTTAATCACTTTTATTATTTCTCTTTTATGAAGATTATCCTTTCAAATATTGAGTACATTTCAGCTCCTTACAGCTGGCTGCCTGCCAGGTTGTAGAAAGTCATTCAAGTGTTTCTTGCAAATGATCCCCAGTGGTTCCGTGGTTAACGCACTGAACTATGAAAATGGGGGATGTCAGAGTTGGCTTTCTTGTCTGTTTATCTTTTGAGTTTTCCGTGAGCTAGAAATTGTTAAAAAAAATGCAGGTAAGCACTGAACAACGTCTTCGAGATGTAAAACAGCAGGTTCTCAGTAAAATGAATTACATTCTAAACAACTGAGTGTAGGAGATCAACACGAAAAAGATCGTGGATAATCTGCATTTCAATTTCTTCAAAAAAAACAGCCAGTTTTATTTGCATTCACATAACCAATTCGCTTCTGTGGATAGATACGTGAAGTCATTTTTAGGTTAAGGGCCTGTCCAACTTTGGCGATTTTTTAGGCGACTGCCGGCGACTGTAATAATCGGCGACTGGACCCCTCCTACGACAATGTTTACGACAAGCTACAACAACCTACCACCTAGTCGACGTCAAGCTACGGCAAGCTACCGACAACCGGCGACCCATTAGGATGTCCACCTACAACCACACCGACGCCAACCTGCGACCATACAGGCGACAACCTATGACAACTGAAGTCAACCTACGTCCATCCACGACAAGCTACGACCCTGTCAGCGACAACTGAAGACAATTCTGTCACCGGTACCTGTCGCCGGTTGACGTAGGTTGACGTAGGTAGTCGCCAATGGAATTCACCAAAGTCAGCACCGGCGACAACCTAAGACAGCACCTACGTCAGGAGAAGTCAAGCTACGCTCATTGGCATCAACCCACTGTTGCCGAATGTTGCGGAAATATTTTGAAAATGTTGAAAATCCAACGGCGACCAGAAAGACGCTACGACTCTTGGGCGACTGAGAAGACTACTCACGACCATACAGGCGACACCCCGGTGACCATGTGGTGACAGCCTAGTTGCTTGTAGTTGCCTAAACAATAGCTTGTGGGACAGGCCCTCTGAACTAACTTTCCTGTTGTTGAGCTTGGCTCCCTGTACTCTTTTCAGTTTGCTCACAATCCCCAAATCTAATTTCAAACTTCAACCAAATGCATTCCATTGATTCTATCTACACCTCACCCTGCCTCGGCAAGACCACCAGCATAATCAAGGATGAGTCTTACCTTGGACACTCCCTCTTTTCCCTATCACATCAGTCAAGAGGTACAGAAGTCTGAAAAAGCACACCTCCAGATTGAGGGACAGTTTCTTCCCAGCTGTTATCAGGCAACTGAACCACCCTATCACCAACTAGAAAGCAGTCTTGAGCTGCTACCAACCTCATTGGAGACCCTCGGCAGATCATCTCTAATCGGACTTTACTGGACTTTATCTTGCACTACATGTTATTCCCTTTATCCTGTATCTGTCCACTGTGGACGGCTTGATTGGAATCATGTATAGTCTTTCTGCTGACGGCATAGCATGCAACAAAAAAGTTTCACGCTGTTTTTCACAAGTGACAATAAACTGAACTAAACAATAACTTGCGTAAAATCCGTCGTAAACAATAGTTCATCAGGGCAGTTGCTTCCCTTAATGGGAATTATCCAATGCTCATTCCACTAATATCAGTGTTTATCGCATATTTTCATCCTATAAGTTAATATTCTTATATGTCCAATTGAGCCTCAATGGGATTTGTGGGTAAGAGCCATAATGTAGGGCACTTGGGACAACAAGCAAATGAAAAGCATTTATTGTGTACTTGTATTTTGTCCATCGATATTTTGTGAAATGTTAGATAAGCGAATGTCACTCTTTTAGAATATCTGGGTAATTATTTACACAAACTCAAACAGTTGAGGCAGAAATACAAAGTTCTAGATTAACTCAGTGGGTCGGGCAGGATCTGTGGAGGGAAAGGGCAGTTGATGTTTCAGATTGGGATCCTTCTTCAGACTGATCATAGTAATGGAAGAGAAAGCTGGAAAAGAGGAGTTACAGACAAAATGCTGGAGTAACTCAGCGGGACAGGCATCATCTCTGGAGAGGAGGAATGGGTGATGTTTCGTGTCGAGACCCTTCTTCAGACTGAAGGTCTCAACCCGAAACATCGCCCATTCCTTCTCTCCAGAGATGCTGCCCGTCCCGCTGATTTACTCCAGCACTTTGTGCCTATCTTCGATTTAAACTAGCATCTGCAGTTCCTTCCTGGTCAAAGAGGAGTTATAACAAAGTTGCCACTCAGGTTTCTATTACATTTTTCCCCGCACCTTAAACCTATGTTATTTGATGTCTGAATGCATATATTAAATACCTGTTATATTACCGGCTGAGTTTAGAGATACAACATGGAAACAGGTGCATAGTCCCACTGAGTCATTGCCAACTGGTGATCGCCCATACACTAGTTCTATCCCACAAACTAGGGACAATTTACAGAAGCCAATTAACTTACAAAATCTGCATGTCTTTGGAATGTGGGAGGAAACCAGAGCACCCGGAGAAACCCTATCCACAGGGCGAATGTACATACTCTGTACAGACTGCATACTTAGTCAGGATTGAACCCGGGTCTCTGGCACTGCAAGGCAGCAACTCTACCACTGCGCAACTGTGCTGCCCCAAAATCCCAAACATGGAATTAGTGACTGCAATAATCTGAATATTCTATTCACAGATCTTGACAGAGGAAGCAGTCAGCACCTTTCAAGTCTATAAAGTTGTACACATTCAGTGAAGTCTTTAGAAATGAAATAGAAAATGCTCGATATACTTAGCAGGTCAGACAACATTTGTGGGAAGAGTTAATGATTCAGGTCAAAGGCGACTCACCTGAACTGGGAAGGAGAGAAAAAAAAAGTTTGGTTCAAAACATAGACAAAAGAATGGAGGACTTGTGATATATAGATTAGGAAGTCATGTGTGTCAGTTCATGTTCTCTATTTCCAGAGAAAGAAAAGAATAAGAAGCAAGCTGAGACACTTTCACAGATGGACAACTGATACAGACAGAGAAATCAAATTACCTGATGTTGTACAATCCAGTATTGATTCCAGAAGTGTACAGTGCGCCCAGTCAGATAAGGTGCTGTTCCTCAAGCTTGCTTTAGGGCTCACAAACATTGTAGATCAGAGTGGGAGAGAGATAGAGAACCGAAGTAGCAGGCAAAGAGAAGCTCAGGGTCACCTGTGGATTCTGAATGCAACTAACTCTGCAAAGCAGTTACCTAATCTGTGTTTGTTTTCAGCATTGACAGAGGAAACAATAGACAATAGGTGCAGGAGTAGGCCATTCGGCCCCTTGAGCCAGCACCGCCATTTAATGTGACCATGGCTGATCATCCATAATCAGTACCCCGTTCCTGCCTTCTCACCATATCCCCTGACTCCGCTATCTTTAAGAGCTCCATCTAACTCTCTCTTGAAAGCATCCAGAGAATTGACCTCCACGGACAATTAAAAGAAGTGTCAGAATCAATGAACTGCAGATGCCGGTTCATATAATAAAAAAATACACGCAAAGTGCTATTGTTTGTGTATTTTAAAACAAATATGGTAATGTTTCGGGTCGGCATCTTTCTTCAGACACGAAACATCATCCATCTATGTTCTCCAGAGTTGACGACTGACCCGCTGAGATATTCCAGCACTTTGTGGGGTTTTTTTAAGTGAATCGCTGTTCCACCTGGAGTGACTGTTTGGGTCTCTGGATGGTGGGAAGGGAAGAGGTGAAAGAACAAGCGTTTCATTGTTGCAGATACAAGAGAAAATGCAAGACAAATTAAAGGGTTGGTTGGTGGGAACAGAAGAGGAGTTTAAACTAGGCTGACAAGGGGTGGGACCCCCAGCAAATGTGAGGCAGATGAAATATTTAAGGTGAATACAGAAGGTGAATACACTGCATTTCGTTGTCTCTGTACTGTACACTGCACAATGACAATAAAGTTTGAATCTGAATCTGAATCTGAAGTTGAGGTGAACAAGTTCAATAGACAGGACAGGCTAAGCATCGCAGGGAGCGAGGGAGGTATGATGATTTATACTGCGTTCATTTCAACGCAACAGACCTGATGGATAAGGCGATGAAATCGGGTTATGGTTAGAATCATGGGGCTGGATGATTTAGCCATTACAGAACCATAAGTACGAGGACTGGCAACTCAAGGCCCAGACAAGGGACAACATTAGATAAAAATACATTGCAAACCTCCCCGCAACTTTACCCTGGCGTCCCAGCCATGCTGATCCGGGCCAGACTTCCCACACGCTGTGGAAGGTACATAGGCATCTTTTTGCTTTTTATTGCGATTTATTGTTCTTTTTAAAGCTGAATATCTGATAACGACACATTAGATGTGGACGCCATGGCCAAAGTAAAGGAACGAGTGCGGAGTGAAGCCGGTTACAGAAATGGTGCCGAGGATTACCCATCAAAGATCCCATGACCCTACCACGTGTTTTTCGGCGAGTGGACTATCTTGCTTGCTATAGGATCTTTGAGCACCAGCTATTAACCTCTGTACCTCCTCCCTGTAAGCTGACACATCGCCCTCAGTGATCAGCCCTGCCACTGTCGTGTCGTCTGCAAATTTAATGATGGTGTTCGTGCTGTGGGTCGATATGCAGACATGGGTATAGATGGAGCAGAGGAGAGGGCTCAGCACATAGCCTTGTGGTGCTCCTGTGCTGAGTGTCAGAGTGGGGGAGTGGTGGGGTCCCATCCTGACTGACTGCGGCCGGTCCGTAAGGAACTCCTTAATCCATAGGCAGATGTTGTGCTCAAAGCTTAGGTCGGACACCTTGGAGACCAGTCTGCTTGGTATGATTGTGTTGAATGTAGAGCTGTAATCCACAAATAGCAGTCGTGCGTATGCTCCCCACTGTTCTAGGTGGAGCAGTACAGTAGGGAGGGCAGTGGCAATGGTGTCATCTGTTGATCTGTTTGCTCTGTACGCATATTGGTATGGATCCAGGGTAGATGGGAGAGCGGCCTTGATGTGCTAAAGGACCAATCTCTCCAGGCTCTTCATAATTATTGGTGTTAGTGCAACCGGCCTGTAGTCGTTGAGGCAGGTTATGACTTTCTGCTTCAGAACTGGCACTATTTCCGATGTTTTTAAGTTTGTGGGGACCATGCGTTGTGCCAGGGATTGATTGAAGATTTTTGTAAATACGCCAGTTAACTCATCGGCAAAGTCTCTGTGAACCCGTCCTGGGACTTTGTCCGGACATATATGAACAAATATCAGGGCATGGTACTCCTATTCATAGCTTTACTGAATGTCAATTAAATCTTTTTTTCAGACATTAATTTCAGGTCATGATCATCAGCTAATTTGTTACAATAACCATGTTTCATTTCTTTTTTTTGGCATCAACTGAAGAGTTGATCTGATTGGGACCCTTATTCATAAGTGTGCAATGAAGATTACCATAGGAGCTAAAAATATGTCTTTAGTTTATTTTAGTTTAGTTCGTAGATTCAGCACAGAAACAGGCTCTCCAGCCCGTCGAGCCTGTGCCGACCAACGATCCCTGAACACTAGTACTATTTTACACACAGTGGACAATTTGCATTTCTTACCAAAGCCAATTAACCTACACGTTTTTGGAGTGTGGGAGGAACCCAGAGCACTCGGGGAAAGCCCACGCAGTCACAAGGAGAACGTACAAACTCTGTACAGACAGCACTCGTACTCAGGATCGAACCTGGGTCTCTGGCAGTGTAAGGCGGCAACTGTACCGCCCCTTAGGCATTGATCGAGAGCATTTACAGGAAATAAATGTGCACACATTAAGTGGCCATTATGAAGCATGACAGCGAGGGCCACAGTTCAGTCCCAAGACACAACTATAACAAAAGGACATTTAAGATAATAGTACAAATTAGATCACACTTTAGTTAATTGCAGATGTCAGGGGCATTGCTAAAGGCTTGGCAGCAAGTTGCCTGCTTGATGCCTTGTATTTTACCAACACAAATTCAATATCATGAATTTTTAATGCTGTGGTGTGTAGTGTAATAGCCAAGAAAGGAATGGTTGCCCTGCAATTTAAAAACAACTTCCAAACCTCACTGAGAAAACAAGAACTCACGTTAATGTCCTCTGCTTTTCAGCCTTTTACAAAGTCGTTTCAGTGTCAATATTTTACAATCACTGAGTGCATTGATATTGAAAGCTCAGTTATTGATCCGTTACATTTTCAACACATTAGGACATAATTTGCTCTAGTGTAGGGCTAAAGATAGTAAGATTAAACGAGAACTTACCAGTTTGAAGTTTGATCTGTATTTTATGAGGAGTTACGATGAGGGATTATGTGACGAAGCCCGCCACGACGCATGCGTGTCATTCTTCAAAGCAGCGGTGTGAAATCACAGATAACTGTAATGACTAAACATAGTAAGATTAGAGAAGAGATACCAATTAAGTATATGATCAAGGGTGGGAGCGGAGGGCACGTAATCCCTCATCGTAACTCCTCATAAAATACAGATCAAACTTCAAACTGGTAAGTTCTCGTTTAATCTTACTATTTTACTTCGGAGTCACGTGAGTGACTACGTGAAGATTTTAAAGCTCTGTGATTTCATGCCGTGGAAACGAGTCCATGCATCACGTCTGCCTTGATGACTGTAGGAGGAATTGTGTTAACATAATTTGGACATGAATTCGACATTGAAATCATAAAATTTGTTAACACAAAATTATAACCCCTTTTTATGGGTTTAAATTAATTTACAGAACTTAAAATTGTTTCTGCAAACGTTCCAGGTTTCATTACTGGTTTGTTGTAAAATAATTGGAATGTTTTTTCCCCAGACCATCCTGCTGCCTTGAGGATTTGGTCCATTGGTACATCCAACTGTATCGCTGCCGATGTAGCTGCAGCCCTGGTGGAAAGAGATTTAAAAATATTAGTATCCACCCCAGCCTGTGTTAGCACCTGTTTCAGCCATCTTGAGATGGTCTGGACCGTCACTCTTTTGTGTGGTTGCTTGTGGCTGATCAAAAGTGCCTTCTCATTGCCTCTTTGGATTTTCGTTGTCTCCATGTATAACGACAGATGTCTTACTATACAGAGACGGTCATCTGTTGGGTATGACCTAAATTGTATATTGAGGCCTGCTGATCCCTGTCTGTTCTGCTTTACTAACTCATAGATATGAAACGTAATATTTTCTGTTGAGGAAGTCATGTTGTCCAGTCTTAGTTTATGCAGTGACTGTACCCTCTGTGCCGTGACCAATGCCATTAGCATGACTGTTTTTAATGTCAGTCTGTGTAGGGACAGAGCTGTTGCTGGAGACCAATTCCTGAGCATCTTCAGGACAATACTTACATCCCATATTTGGGAGTACCTGGTTCTTGGGGGATTAGTATTAAAAATTCCCCTCATAAGTTTTGTTACCAGTGGGTGAGTCCCAACAGAGTAACGCTCTGTCCCCTGCCATAGGTAAGTCGATAGGGCACTTCTGGCGCAGTTGATGGCACTGTAACTGAGCCCCTCATCCTAGTGGAGGCCTGCCAGATATTCCAGAACAGACGGGATGTTCATGTCTCTGTAGGTGATGTTGTTTTTATGGCAGTACATCTCCCACTTCCTGATATAGACCAGATACTGTTTTTTGGTTGACTGTCTTTGGGCCGCCGAGATCATGTTCACTGTTTGGTCCGTCAGTCCCAGTTGTAGTAGAGGTGTTTTTAAAATCTACAAATTAATAAGTTCAAATGTTTATGGCATGGGTGGCTATCCCTTGTTACGGGATGTAGCAATAAATCTGGTCTATGTGGGATGGTGATACATGGTTCTAATACCATGTTTAATACCACTGGGAACCATGGTTGAGTAGGCCAATCGGGTACTACCAAAATACCAGACGCAGAGTCTTGTTGTATTTTCCTTAATACCTGACTGATGAGGCAGAAAGGAGGGAATGCATAAATAAACAATTTCCCCCCCAATGCAGCGAAAATGCATCTGTCGCCGCTGCCCCAGGGTCTGGTTCCCATGAAACATAATTTGATAACTGGTGGTTAAGTCTGGATGCGAATAGATCGATATCTGGTGTTCCATATTTTGCTGTAATATCAGCAAATACTTTTTTTTTTCTTCTTTTTTTTCTAAATTATAATTTTTTTTTAAATTCAACATCCATTCGGTGTTTTCATTAAATTTGCGTGACCTGGTGTCTGCCACTAAATTTAATCTTCCTGGTAGGTAAGTGGCTGATATCCAAATATCTCTCTGGATACACCATTGCCAAATTGTATTAGCCAGATTGTCACATGATGTCGATTTGTTTCCACCCATGTGGTTAATGTATGCTACCACGGTGGTATTGTCTATCTGTAGTCTAACATGCTGGTGATATGACCCAGTACAATATGACTTTAGGCCATGGAATGCACCCAACATTTCCAGGTAGTTTATGCCCAGTGTGAGTAATAATGATGCCTCCTGAGCAGTCCATCTACCTCCACAGCTGGTGATGGTATTGGTGGCTCCCCACCCAAGTGCACTGGCATCAGTTTGTAATACCATGGAAGGGTTACTGACAATGATTGGATTGGAACAAAGCCAGATCTATCCACCATTTTAGTTCCATTTTAGCTTTGATTGGTAGTTTCATAGGTCTGTCAAAGTGACCTGCATTAATTTTGAGTGCTTGTATTTTTGCTCTCTGTAAGTTTTGGTAATGTAGAGGTCCAAATTGTGTGGCTGGAAAGGCAGCCACTATTTTGCCAATTACTTTTGCTACCAATCTGATGGATGGTTTGCTGATGTCAATGAGGTTATTGCAAGCCTCTATTAAATCTCTAGCCTTTCCCTTAGGCAGAGTCACCGACATGTGAACTGAGTCAATGGTGAACCCCATATAGTCCATAGTAGTGGAAGGCGTTAGTTTAGATTTAACTGGATGGATAATAAATCCCAGTTTTTCAAATAACTGTTTTGTGGCTGTTATAGTTTGTTTGGCCAATTCCAAAGTTTTGCCCACAATGAGTATGTCATCTAAATATGCCATGACCATGTGTTTACGTTTCCGTCGAAACGCTAGGGCTGGTTTCAAAATTTTGTGAACAGCCTGGGGGTTGATGATAAACCATTTGGCAGTGCTTTATACTGCCAGAGTTGTCCCATCCAGTTGAATTTTAAGTAACATCTGTGGTCACCTCGTATAGGCACTGAATAGTAAGCATCTTTTAAATCGATGCTGGCCATGAAGTAACCCTTGGAAATTAATTGTTTAGCAGTAACAAAGGTTTCCATTTTGAAGTGAATATATTGTACAAATGTATTCAATTTTGTCAGATCTATGATGATGCGACAACCACCATCTTTTTTGTTTTTGGTAAATATATTGGACACGAATTCTAATGGTTCGTGTTGAGTTTTCTCAATTACACCTTTTACGTAAAGCCGCTCCAGTTCAGCTTGCGCTTTTGATTTTTCTTTATCAGAAAGCACGAACATTCGGTTCGGTATATGTTGAACTGGAGGGCTGTACTTGTGTATAAACTCTATTGTATATCCCTGGATACTGCTTAAGATGTAAGTATCGGTTGTTAACATGCTCCATGCATTCAGAAAAGAGTGTAATCTCCCCCCAACCTCCATGCTCCCTGTTTTTTGTAGGGAACCAGACCCACCTACCTCCATAGTTACCAGTGGCAGGTTTACTTCTTTTTTGTAGGTTCTTCGCTGCTGTTGTTGCGCTGGTGTCTGGATTTTCGGTTTGATTGGCGTTGGAGGTCCCCGCATCTTTCAAGAAGGCCGGCCTGGGCCATGGCCTAAAAAGACTCATGTTTTGAGTACCGGGCCTTCGAGCTTTCACCAGTTCTGCTGGTGGGTGCGTAGGGGTGCTGTCTTTGGCTGTAGTGGGTTTTTGTTGGAGTCCCTTTTATTAGTCCTTGCACCCCTTGCACACTTGTCTTTCCTTCTGCAGACCCCTCTTCCAGGTCAGCCCAGAACTGACCTGCAGTGCTCCCCTCTGATGAGGTAGAAGCACTGTGCAGCCCTTCAAGAGGTACTGCTGTGGGTTTATCATAGGGCCCACAGTGACCCGACTCCATCTTCCAGAGTCTGTCACATTGGAGCAAATGCTCCACACACCGCTCCATCCGGCTCCAGCGCTCTCGGTCGCTGGCCGCCCGCAGTTGTTCAAAGTCGGACTCCTCTGAGTCCACGACCTTGTTTGTTTTGTGTCTAGCCTTACCACCCGGCCGCATGGATCTGGCCGGTGCGGAGGCGACATCGGGCACAGCCGATCCCACTATCGGTGATCTGAGTGCCGCTGGCTGCTGCTGGCTGCCCGCTGCTCCGCGGTCCTCCCTCACCAGCTTTGTCGCAGCCCGTTGGTTTCTCCACCTGTAATCAGCATGGGAAAACACAAAAAGACCGCAGCTCTTACCTGCAGGTCCTGGTTTAAATTGTCGCTACGGGGGAACGTCGTTCCACCCCGCCTCCTCCGTTTTCGACTTGTCAAAAGTCGACGGCCCCATTCTGAATAGTCTCCCGCCCGGCCGTGGTGTTCTGGCCGGCGCGGGACAAAAAGTCGGCACAGCTGATCCCTTACAGGGCTTGTGCCTTCAGCTGCTGCTGGCTCCCGCAACTTCGCGGTCCTCCCCAGCCAGCTTTACTCGCAGCACTTGTGGACACTATTTTGTCCAGCTTCCCCCCCTGTGTAAAAACAGCGCGGGGACAAAAACTACCGCAGAGTAAATCACTTACCTGCAGGTCGCGGTTTCAAACTTACCGCTGCGGGGGAACGTTCCACCCCACCTGTCGTTTCGCAAGCGTGAAAGCGATATGACACGCATGCGTCCTGGCGGGCTTCTTCACGTAGTCACTTACGTGACTCCGAAGTAAAATCAGATTCCAGTGTGAGTGATCAGTAATGTAATTGTAACAGAGTGGGATAAATGGGCAGGCATGGACCTGATGAAAACCTTGTGTTTGCCCTACCTTTGTAAAACGATAGCTGATCTCCCCTCCTCCTGATTCCCAGAACTCATGATTTCCCCAGAAGTTTAAATATCTGTTTGTCCAGCCTTGAATGTACGTAATAACTCAATGTGCTTAGCACTCTGGGTTTGATAATCACAAAGATTTCCAATCTGGGCAGACATACTTTGTGATCATTGTGGTGTTAAGTGAGCAACACCTTAACTTGAAACAAGATCTGTTTTTCCAGAGTTCCCCTCCACAGGATACATTTAGGTTGGAGGTACAGTGTGGAAACAGGACCTTCGGCACACCGGGTCCGTGCTGGCCATCGATCACCCTGTCCAATAGCACTATCCTACACACGAGGGGCAATTTGCAGAGAGCAATTAACCTACAAACCAGCACGTCTTTGGAATGTTGGAGGAAACCAGAGCACCCAGGGAAAACTATCGTGGTCACTGGGAGAACGTACAAACTCCGAACAGACAGCACCTGTAGTTAGGATCAAACCTGGGTTTCTGGCGTTGTAAGGCAGCATCTCTACCGCTCTGTCACCGTGCCTGCCATTCCTGCAGCATCTCTCCTGGTGAGCCTTCTCAGAATCTTGTGTTTCAATTAGATCACCCACAATCAAGCAATCACTGCTCAATCTTTCCTCATGAGACAGCGGTACACGGCTTTGCATTTGTCATGATAGCTTGACTTAGTCTCCAACCCAGGCCCGCACAGGGGAGCAGCTGGTAGTGCTGCTGCCTCACCGTGCTAGAGAGCCGGGTGTTTTGTGTGTGTGGAGTTAGCACATTCTCCCTGTAAACACATGAGTTTCCTCCAAATGCTACAGTTTCCTCCCACCTCCCGAAGACGTGCACATTTGTAGGTTAATTGGCCTCTGCAAAAATTGCCCCTAGTGGATGAGAAAGTGGGATAACATAGAACTAGTGTGAACGAGTGATCAATGGTTGGCGTGTACTTGGTGGGCGATGGGGTCTATTTCTGTGCTCTATCTCCAAAACTAAAAACTCAGTCAAAAAGGCAGCAACTCTACCACTGTGCCATTGTGTGGGACGGGAGTGCGCTTGTTGTTGTTCCTTTATGTTCCTCTAGCCATCAACATTCTATTTTTGGTGAGTGGAGATCCATAGGGGGATCCTCGGTGAAATAAGTGCAGTGCATTTTCAATGGTCTACATCACAGCCACAGTAAATAACCATATAATAACCATATAACAATTACAGCACGGAAACAGGCCATCTCGACCCTTCTAGTCCGTGCCGAACACATAATCTCCCTTAGTCCCATATACCTGCACTCAGACCATAACCCTCCATTCCTTTCCCATCCATATAACTATCCAATTTATTTTTAAATGATAAGGGTATTTTATTGTCACGTGTACCATTGAAAGTACAGTGAAACTCGATTTAATGGTTAATTACCACAATGTTCTATTGAACGAGGTCCAAGTGAGTTTATAATGGTGTGGTGATCCACAATTACTGCTCACCACACTTTCTAGTGTTAAATCAACTAATTTGCTCTTTATTAATAGTCGTATTCATCAAAATTTTGCAAAATATAACGGATTTTTAAATATAAAGTATTATTTATAGTTTATCTTTTACTAAGATGTAACAATTCTAATCATAGTTTTGCTCTGGTAAAGATTCAAAATAATAACAATAATTTCTCCTTTCTGGTTTGTTGTCCGTTTGAATTCTCTGAAATATTTGACGTATCAGCCAAATTGGTCACATCTTTCTGATTCGGCTGCTGCTTGACAGCATCTGGTACCAGAAAAGTAGGACATTTATGCTACATAGTTTGTTGGATTTTTTGTCAGCAGTTTTTCTTGAGGCCGTTTGCAATTTCTGTCACTGCCCTATTTGCTACAATACCCACTGCTAGCTAAATCATCTCAACCAGTTTTATTTTTCACGTTTTCCAGCGCTTGGACGGTTTTGTTCTTACGAAAGCCCATTCTTTTATATTATTAAGGATTGAATTTTGCTTAAAATAGAACAAAATGCTGGAAATAGGGCAGGTAGCTCCCATGAGAAAAAAGTCTGCATTCTATATGTATCTAAGTGTTTATGTACAGTGATACTTGTACTCAACTGTACACACAAAATGAATTTCACTGTACCTTGGTACACGTGACATTACAGTACCATTGAATCATTGGGCATTGTACTATGGACCACATTCTGTATTTTGGTCTTTTCCTTTTTGTTCTACCTGTTGTAGTGTATGACTAGATTGTACTTGTGTATAGTATGATTGAACTGGATAACACACAGACAAAATGTTACACTGCACTCACTACATGTGACAATAGTAAACCAACAACAATCCCAAAGGTCAGCATTTCAGTTCAGACCATTCATCAGAACTGAATTTTGTTTGATAACTTAAATGGAATGTGTTAATTCACATCACTGTAAAAAGTTAAGTACAGAGCAAGAAAGCCACTTCCAACAACTGTTTTTTATGTGCAAAAATACTTCAAGGATGCACTAAGGATCAGCTTGTTTCTACAAACTTGGTTCTAAGAATGAAGGAAATACAAAGTTGGAAAACATCATTTCAAAAAATAATGATGGGATTAACAGGATACTCACAATTTTAATATATAAATAGCCATGAAGTTTATCTTCCTCGTAGTTTTACTCATGAATTAGCGCAGTTTTTAAAAACAGACATTTCTGTGAAGAATTTCAATCACTTGTTGGGGAGGGGGAAAATAGAAACATTTTCCTATTTAAAAATAAAATGAATATTTAAACTTTTCATATCAACTTCCTAGTGTAAGGAATAATCCTTCCCTTCCCATAATTTGGTGCCTAATATTAAATGTGTACTAAAAAAGAAATCTGATAATTAACAGAAAAAGATTTAGCATTGTTTTTCCTGCTTCTGTACCTTATCCCTCTATGTTCAGTCAAACTTCCCATCAGGTTTAATTTCAACAGACTCATCATGGTAAATCGAGTTTCACTGTACTTTCATTGGTACACGTGACAATAAAATACCCTTTGAACCCTTTGATTTTGTCCTGTCAGTTTTTGTTTTTAAAAAAAAGTTATGTGTATCCCCAAATCATTATGTACCACTTCAATCAAGGAGCCTAAATATATTAGAATTCCATTGTTCAATCTCCGTTTTGTATTTCCTAACAATAGTTTTCCGACAAAATTGTGACAATTGACAATTGTGGTATGATAGATCCCTGTGACCCATGCTATTTGTCTCTATTTTTAATCTGTCGACAACAGTGGAGGTGATGATAAGTGATAGATAAACATTTAAGAGAATCCCAATGGTGGTGGCAAGTTTCTGTACGCCCTCTCCTTGTGTGAATTTAGTTTAGATTAGTTTAGAGATACAGTACGGAAACAGGCCCACCGAGTCCCCACCGACCAGCGATTCCCGCACATTAACACTATCCTACACACATTAGGGACAATTTACACTTAAACCAAGCCAATTAACCTACAAACGTCTTTGGAGTGTGGGAGGAAACCGAAGATCTTGGCGAAAAATCCCATGCGGACACGGGGAGAATGTACAAACTCCGTACAGACAGCATCCGTACTCAGGATCGAGCCCTGGTCTCCGAATGCTGTAAGGCAACAACTCTGCCGTCGTGCCACCCATGGCTGAATGGTTTGGATATTTTGCAGACCGTGGCTTGGAAATTTTCAGAGCCATCTGAAGTCTAAAAATGTTTGAAATTTTAAACAATTATTAAATGATGCACCTCGTTGTTATCATTGGTAAACAATATTCATCTCCAAACATGAATGTGCTAGAATTCCTGAAGCATACTACAACTACTGTCAGTGTAGCGGCATGTGAGGGAGTATAGTACACAGTCAACCCAAGTCAACTCTTCAATGCAACATATGTTATTCTTGGATCCTTCAGTAACTACAAACTAATTTTCTTATTGTACCCTGATGAATTAATTTCTAGTGATTTTGTTTTCTTTTCCAATTTGCATAATTGCTGCTTAACTCTAATCGGACTCAAAGTTTTAATTCTCTTGAAATCACAAAGTGCATTCTTAAAAGGATAAGCGTTGTTACTTTAAGGCTTCAGTTAAATCAACGTTGGAAGGTTGAATGGTGTCAGATGATTTGTTACTTCCATATACTCCACATTTTTATCTAATTTTCCATCCAGTTTCTCCTCCTAAGTAAATGATAACAACGTTGTTTCTTTAATTTCAAATTGTGTTAATGTAACTGAATTGCAGTCGTCTTAGATAATTAAGACATTTCAGTTTGATGTCTGACAGAGCCTATTTTCATGGATTTTTATGTTTGCCAATCAATATCAACATCTCATTGTAAACTTAAAAGTAATCTGGTTGATGGAGGGAATTGTTGCTCTCTGTGAAGAAAGCCATTTGCAAGTTGTATTAATCAGTTAAAAATAGTGTCCATATCTTGAACTCAGGTGGCACAGTGGCTACAGTAGAGTTGATATCTTACAGCGCCAAATACCCTGGTTCGATCCTGACTACGGGTGCTGTCTGTACCGAGTTTGTATATTATTCCTGTGACCGTGTGGGTTTTCTCCAGGTTCTCCAGTTTCCTCCCAGATGTGCAGGCTTGTAGGTTAATTTGCTTAGGTAAAAACAACTGTAAATTTTACCCAGTGTGTAGCATAGAGCTAGTGCACTAGGATCGCTGGTCAGCGTGGACTTGTTGGGCTGAACGGCCTGTTTTCACACAATTTATATAACAAGTGGCACAGAGTGCATATGGCTATTCAATCTGAGTATATGGTTAAAGGTTTCAGAGGTGGTCATACCTCAAACACCTGTGCAAATGAAAAGGAATGCTTTTCTGTGAGTTATTGATTTGTGGATAACTCATTCAACAAAAGCAATTATTGTCATATTGATTAATTAATCAGATCATCCATCCAGTTATTCATTCATTCATTCATTCATTCATTCATTCATTCATTCATTCATGCATTCATTCAAAAAGACCTGGATAAATAATAACTGATTAAAATTGAAATGTTAAGCACAATTTTCCGACAAATATTATCATAAACTCAATGCCATTCAGAGCTTGGATGAGGAAATAAATTGTGACAAGCAAGCAACTAGCCAGGCCAACATCTCCAGATTAAATCGAAACAGTAGAGATTTTGAGGAGGAACAGCACCTCATATATCGCTTGGGCAGCTTACAACCGCTTTGCTCCTCCCTCCCTAGACGTGCTTACCACTTCCACTGTTCGTATACTTGTACCCCATTGTAATCACCTCTTCCCCAGCCAACAATGGGCCATTATGGACTCCACCTTTCCTTGGTCATCTGTTGGTGGCCCTGCTTTGTTCTGGCCTATTCCTACCTCCAGTTCCCTACCCTCTACTTTCAGTCTGAAGAAGGGTTCCCACCCGAAACGTCACCCATCCTTTTATCTCCAGAGATGCTGCCATTGAGTTACTCCAGCACGTTGTGTCTATCTTCGATGTAAAGCAGCAGCTGCAGTTCCTTCCAACACAGAGTTTGTGATGATGTAGATTGTTACGGATTGAGAGAGATGCTACCTTGCTGGGGTCTTTGACTATTCCTCCACATTCTTTTTCTTTGAAGGGAAATTTGATAATCTCTGCAGCAATTGCTCTTGTCATTATTTCCCCCCCCCCCCCCCAGCCCCCCACCCCTCCTCTCCCCAAACTCTCCGTTGACCTGCCTACTTTACAGTAACTGCTGTGCGAGAAGCTACAGTATGTAAATTTATAAACACATTCCTTTTTCACAATCAGGTGCCTCATTTCTAAGCACAGAAATGAAATGTCAAACTGCTCCATTTTGTAATTGCCGCACTACTTCCCGGTGTGTGCGAACTGTCAAGTGATGTGAAAAAAAATAATC
The DNA here is from genome assembly GCF_010909765.2 of Amblyraja radiata. NCBI lineage: Eukaryota > Metazoa > Chordata > Chondrichthyes > Rajiformes > Rajidae > Amblyraja > Amblyraja radiata. Next base: position 37,979,068 of record NC_045969.1, on the reverse strand, counting down.
TGCCTCGATTCTCTTTCAAAGCAGCTTGTCAAATCCAACCCAGTTTTTATTCCTAATGTCACTGCTGTCTTGAGTTTTTTTAAAAAGGTGCATTGGCAATAAATACACTTGTATTTAGAGATGGTGTCTTTCTTTTTCATAAGTTCATAACTTATAGGAGCAGAATTAGGCCATTCAGCCCATCAAGTCTACTCCGCCATTCAATCATGGCTGATCTATCCGTCCCTCTCATAGAAACATAGAAACATAGAAAATAGGTGCAGGAGTAGGTCATTCGGCCCTTCGAGCCTGCACCGCCATTCAATATGATCATGGCTGATCATCCAACTCAGTATCCTGTACCTGCCTTCGCACCATACCCCCTGATCCCTTTAGCCACAAGGGCCACATCTAACTCCCTCTTAAATATAGCCAATGAACTGGCCTCAACTACCTTCTGTGGCAGAGAATTCCACAGATTCACCACTCTCGGTGTGAAAAATGTTTTTCTCATCTCGGTCCTAAACGATTTCCCCCTTATTCTTAAACTGTGACCCCTTGTTCTGGACTTCTCCAACATCGGGAACATTTTTCCTGCATCTTGCATGTCCAATCCTTAAGAATTGTATATGTTTCTTTCTTTAAGGTCCCCTCTTATCCTTCAAAATTCTAGCCTGTCCAACCCCTTAAGAATTTTGTAAGTTTCTATAAGATCCCCCCTCAATCTTCTAAATTCTAGCGAGTACAAGCCAAGTCTATCCAGTCTTTCTTCATATGAAAGTCCTGACATCCCAGGAATCAGTCTGGTGAACCTTCTCTGTGCTCCCTCTATGGCAAGAAGGTCCTTCCTCAGATTAGGAGACCAAAACTGTACGCAATACTCAACCCCATTCTCCTGACTTCTCCTGAAAAAAACCTAAAGACCCCTGACACCCGTATTAATCAAGAATCTATCAATCTCTGCCTTAAAATATCTATTGACTGGGCCTCCACAGATGTCTGTGGCAATGGATTCCACAGATTCACCACCCTCTGACTAAAGAAATTCTTCCTCAACTCCTTTTATTCTGGGGATCTGGTCTCTGGTCCTAGACTCCCCCACAAGACTTTGACTTGTTTTGGTAATTTGGTAATTTTCTGTAATGAAATGTTCTTTGTGAACCACAGGAACGGGAGAGATTTATTTTATGGTTGAGACACTCATTTGCCAAATTTGCTTTATGACCGTAGTAATAACAAACTGAGATTTAGTAATAATGACATAAATGTGACTATAATTGCCACAACGGGAAGGCTTTTTGCATTAGATCTTTATAGTCATTGGCGTCTGCAGACTAAAGGATATATAGAAGCGGGAATTTTGTTGTTGGAAGAAAGTTCTTGTTTCCGAGTCTTTAGGATATTACTAGACCAAGTGCAGACCCGTTGGGTCTGTTCCCCCAACGTGCGGTTGTGGGGGGGAGGCGGCATGCAGCGTCACACACACTAACTATCCCGCCCCCCCGCACTCACGCTAATTACCCCCCTTGATATTATATTAATATTATTAATTTGCTCCTTTTACCCCATAACCACCCCATCTACTGACGCATAGCCCCCAACTTGCAGTCACATCTAGAGGAGGGGAGGGGGGGGGGTAGAGAGTTAGGGCAGAGAGAGAAGGGGCAGAGACAGAGAGAGAGAGACAGAGACACAGAGAGAGGGGCAAGATGGAGAGGGGGTTGGAGAGGAGGAGAAGAGGGAGGGTGGGTGAGAGGGGAAAGGTGGGGGAGGAGGGGAGGAGAGAGGGTGAGAGTGAGGGGAAGAGAGAGGGGGTGCTGAGAGGGGGTGAGGTGGGGAGCAGGGAGGGGAGGGAGGGGGGTGGGGGGGGGGGGGGGAAGGGGGTGGTGGGGGAGAGGGGGGAGAGAGAGGGGAGAGAGGGGAGAGGGGGGAGAGAGGGGGGAGAGAGGAGGGAGAGGGGGGGGAGGGGGGGGAGGGGGGGGGGGAGGGGGGGGAGAGGGGGAGGAGAGAGGGGGGGGGGAGGGGGGGGGGGAGGGAGGGGGGGAGGGAGAGGGGGGGGAGAAAGAGGGGGGAGGAGAGGGGGGGGAGGAGAGGGGGGAGAGAGGGGGGAGGTGAGAGGATGAGGAGAGAGGGAGGAGGAGGGGGGGAGGGAGGGAGAAGAGAGGGGGAGAAGGAAGGGGGAGGAGGGGGAGAGAGAGAGGGGAGGGTAAGAGAGGGGAGGGGGAGAGAGAGAGGGGGGGGAGAGGAGAGGGGGGGAGAGGAGAGGGGGGGAGAGGAGGGGGGGATAGGGGGGGGGAGGAGAGAGGAGGGGAGAGGAGAGAGAAAGGGAGAGAGACAGGGGGGAGAGAGAAAGAGAGAGGGATAGGGAGAGAGAGGGGTGGGGGGGGGGGGGGAGAGGAGGGGAGAGAGAGTGCCTTTTTACTTCAACCCAAACCCAACCCCAAACAACCATTTGCAGGCAGTGCTTTTTTACTTCCAACTAACCATATATTCATTTTCAAACCACATTATGGGTACTCACAGCTGTGGAGACATTTGTTCAGTGTCATTCAGAGCTCTGATTGAGGCACACCACTTGCAGAGACTGATTGAGGCACACCACTTGCAGAGACTGATTGAGGCACACCACTTCCTGGTTTTATAGTCCCTCCCCCTCCCTCCAGCAGGGGCAGCAGAGAGAATGGGGAATTTTGTAAAAACATTAATATCTCTGTCATATTTCATCGATGGGAAAAATCCTCGGCACACATGCAGCGGAGGGGGGCTCTGAGCGAGGTGGCCAAAAATGACGGTCGTAGGTGGCGGCGTTCTCTCGGAAATCGCAGCACAGAAGGCCAAAAGCGGTCAAGAACAGAAATTTAGTAATATAGATTATTGTAAAATTGCATTTTAATAAACAACATTCTTTTAATTAGAGTCATTGAGTCGTACAGCATGGAAACAGGCCCTTAGGCCAATCTTGCTCACACTGACCAACATGCCCCATCTACTTTAGTCCCACCTGCTGGCATTAGGCCCATTTCCCTCTAAACCTATCCTATCCATGTACCGGTCTAAATGTTTTTTAAAGATTGTTATAGTGCCTGCCTCAACTCTCACCTCTGGCAGCTCGTTCCATACACCTACCAATCTTTGTGTATAAAATAAGTTGCCCCTCAGGTCCCTAGTCAATTTTTCCCCCCTTAAACCCATGTCCTCTGGTTCTTGGTTCTGGTTCTTGAAAGCAATTTCCTTTTTCTCCTTAATAGTGGCATGTAATAGATGGTCACACAATGGTGCAGCGATAGTTCTGCTACATTACAGTGCCAGAGACCTGGGTCATTCCTGACCATGGGTGCTGTCTGTGAGGAGTTTCTACCTTCTCCCTGTGACCGTGTAGGTTTTCACCGGGTGCTCTAGTTTCCTCCCACACTCCAAAGACATGCAGGTTTGTAGGTTAAACAGCTGAATTGCCCTTAATGTGTAAGTAGGATAACATAGAACTAGTGTACAGATGATTGATGGTTGGCATGGACTCGGTTGGCCGAAGGACCTGTTTTCATGCTCTATCTCTGCATCTCTAAACTAAACTAAAACCAGGGCAGATATAGTGCACAATGGTACTGACCAAGCCAACATTGGTGTCACCAGGCACCCAAATAAAGAATAAAGGTCAATCAACACCGGGCATGAATCACAAGATAGAACGATGGTTCTGGCAACTGGTGGTTTAGCACCTCCTTTATTCCAGACAAAATGATGAGAGCGCACGAGAAATCGCCCCCCCCCCCCCCCCCCCCCCCCCCCCCCCCCCCCCCCACCCGCACAGAAGTCCCCCCCGATCTCAACCTCTGTTGGTTGTCCCTAGTAAGGGAGTTGATGAGAAGGTGATATTGGATAGAGCTAAGTGATTGGTGTGATAGAGCCGGGTGATCGCTGGTCGCGGTGGATTCCGTGTGGGCTGTATCGCTAAACTAAACTAAACATCCAAGCTAGAGTTAAACATGACATGAAGAGAAACTCTGAGGTTATGGTTTTCTCCCATTTCAGCTGCATTGTCTTTATCCGGGTTGTAGAGGCTACAAGTTGGGAGATGATACAGAGTCGTACAGTGTGGAAACAGGCCCATTGACCCAACTTGTCCCCGCCGACCAACATGTCCCATCTACACTAGTCCCACCTGCATATGCTTTAAACCTGATGTCAGGGAAACCTTGACAAAGATTTAAGATGATCAGACGTAAAGTAAGCCAACATATTCTAACCATTTTTTAGTATAGGTGAAATATTTCTTCCCTTTTTAATTCATTCCTTCTGAAAAAAAAACCTTAGTTTGCCTTGTCACAAGTCTAAAGGTTTTATGCAATCACACTGATAGGTTACATTGCTATTTAGTTTAGGTTAATTTAGTTAATTATTGTCACGTGCACTGAGGTACAGTGAAAAACTTTTAGTCAGCAAAAACACTAGCCTCTCAATTCTTACTTTCACAATTGTATGGTATGTCCTTGTGTATAAAGTTACTTTTCTGTTTTGTTTTCATATTTTTTAACACTGTCCTGTAATTATTGTACTTCTTAGTGATGATTGTCTTCCATGCTGGTGTCATTCACATATCTAGAAATTATATTTCTGATTTCAAAGCTGGATTCATTTAATGGAAATTATCAACAACATTGGTTCCAGCACTAAACCTAATGAGGCTTCACCTTCCATCTCCTGCCAGTAAATTGGAATCACAGACCGGATTCAAGGTTTTAGGTTCCTACCTGCTCTTAAAGGGCATTTACCATACGTGTCTAAGGAGAGTATGGAAACCTGCCTCAATGACTACCTTTGGACTTTAGAGATACAGCGTGGAAACAGGCCCTTTGAACCTTCGAGTCCGCGCCAATCAGCGATCACCCCGTACACTAGTACACGCTAGGTACAATTTACAGAAGCCAATTAACCTACAAACCTGTTTGTCTTTGGAGTGTGGCAGGAGAGCGGAGCACCCGGAGAAAATCCACGCACTCACAGGGAGAACGTACAAACTTCGTACAGACAGACAAAAGTTTTTCAACTTTTTAAAAATTTTATTTATTTTTTTAGTATGTTTAAAAGTCTGTTTTTAATGTTTCTTTGTGTGTTATGTGTGGGGGGTGGTGTGGGGGTGTGTGGGGGAAAACCGTTTCGGCCGCCTCTTCCATGGAGAGGCGATTTTTTCAGGTCGCCTCCCCCGTGGCCTAACAGCAAGGATCGGCGCGGACTTTCCTGGAGACGCGCCCGGAGCTTCAGCGGCGGGCGCAGCGTGGACTCTCGGCGCGGAGTGGGTGAGACCTCGCTGGAGGGGAGCGCTCCGTTTCGCTGGCCCGCGGCAGCCGGCAGCCTGAAGCCGCAGTCTGCAGAACTCCAGCTGGTGCGACGTCTACAGCCCGGGATCCCTCGTGGAGGACCCGGGGGGAAGAAGAAGCTTCCACCGCCGGCCCGCGGCCGTCTTCTACCGCGGGTGCGGCATGGACTTACCATCTCCCCTGGAGGGGAGCTTCGACCGCCGGCCCTGCAGACTGCGGTGCTTCCGGCTGTGGCACGGCAGGTACTTTAAAACTTTGACCGCCAGCCTGCGGCCTACACCAGCCTGAAGCCGCGGTCTCTGGTTGGGAAGAGCCGATCCTGGACTCACCTTGACTTTGACTTTGTCCCTTACCATCTGGACACCCGCAGCAACGGCTGTGGAGGGTGGTGGTCCCGACCACGGGGGAAAATGGAGGAGGACTGGCCAAGCTCTGTGCCTTCCACCACAGTGATGAATGCTGTGGTGGATGTTTGTGTAAAATTTTTATTGTGGTTGTGTTCTTTATTACTGTACCGCTGCTGGCAACCCAAATTCCACCGACCTTGGTTGTGTGGCAATTAAATTATATCAAATATCAAATTATCAAATCCGTGGTCAAGATCAAACCCAGATCTCTGGTGCTATAAGGCATCAACTCTACGGCTGCACCACCGTGCCGTCCCTTTCTCTGATCACTGATATTGAGCTGATTTTGATTATTATTTCATGGACATTTTGTTAAAAATAATATTTGTTTTCTACTCTCACATTATATCTTTTGAAAGGAATTGTTGGAGGATTTTGTGGGGAAGTGTTGGCAGTTCCCCGTGTGAATGCCAGCAAACTGTTTAGCAACTGCTCTCAATTGTATGATTTCTACCAGAGTAGATGTCCCAAGGCACTGTTCTAGTTTTCTCCATTGGTCTTTCCTGATGGGGTCGTGGATTTAGGGCAAGCAGCAATCTAGGCATTTTGTCTTGAACTTGTGCTCCATTTCCATCTTGAGAATGTGCAGCATTTTGGACCTAGCAGCTTCCCTATTAGAGCTTCTTTACAATTTATTTGTGTGAATTTAAATTATTATATGAGCTTTCAAGTGCTAAAATATTTTAATATATTTTTCTAAATAGTTTGTTAAACATGTCTGAACAGTTATATTTACTTAACTATATTTTTAGTAACTTTACTAGATTTTTAGTAGTTTTTGGAACCTTTAGTTGGCTTTCATAACTTCGACAAGGCCACCAGCATAATCAAGGACCAGTCTCACCCCAGGCACTCCCACTTTTCCCCTCTGCCATCAGGCAAGAGGTGCAGAAGTTTGAAAATGCATACCTCCACATTCAGGGATAGTTTCTTCCTAGGTATTATCAAGTGACTGAACCGTCCTCTCACCAGCTAGAGAGTGGTCCTGACCTCCCATCTACCTCATTGGAGACCTTCAAACAATCATTAATTGGACTTTTTTGGACTTTATCATGCACTAAGCATTATACCGTTTATCCTGTATCTATGCACTGTGCACTGTTTGAGTGTAATCATTAGCCTACTTTAGACTTTAGAGATACAGCGCAGAAACAGACCCTTTGGTCCACCAATTCCGCGCCGACCAGCGATCCCCATACAGTAGCACTATCCTACACACTTGAGATCATTTACAATTTTACCAAAGCTAATTAACCTACAAACCCACGCATCTTTGGGATGTGGCAGGAAACCTGAGCATCCGGAGAAAACCCACCCATTCACAGGGAGAACATGTAAACTCCGAACAGACAGCACCTGTAATCAGGATCGAATCTGGGTCTCTGGCACTGTAAGGTAGCAACTCTACCACTGTGCCACCCTTTCTGTATAGCCTTTTGCAGATTGTAAAGCATGCAACAAAAACTTTGCACTGTACCTCTGTACTAATGACAATTAAAAAAAACTAAACCAAACTGAATAAAACTGTTGTTCCACATCTAATTCCCACTCTGAGAAACTGCATTTACAAGTCCTAATTGTTTTGGAGGTGATCAGCAAACTGGGACGCCTTGCAAGTTATGGTCAAGGAGTACATAATAAAAGAGTGTTGAAAGATAAGAACTTTATGGATGGAGATTAAAGATTTTGCTTGCCTGTGGCAGAGCAGAAAGGTGCTTGAGAGCAGAGATTGAAGATTTGATTGATGCAAGAGGTTGCTGTGGAAACATGCTGGGTAAACCAGGGAAGCTAACTTGAGAGCACCAAGCCATGGATGAACAAGTGTGAAAAATAATGGGCCACGCTTTGTTGTAACAAGGCAACAAGAGCTACCTGCCTTCAATCGGATTGGTCGTTGCTCATTTAATCTTGATGAGATGTAAGGAGACAACATCGCAACAAAATAAATTGGGTTTCCGGCACGTGAGTGAACAAGGCTTATAGCAATATAATCCCCTCAACACTTCTCCTTGAAGTATCATGGTTCATAAGATCATAAGATATAGGAGCAGAATGAAGCCATTCAGCCCATCGAGCTATCCTTCCCTCTCAACCTATCTCCTGCCTTCTCCCCGTAACCCCTGATATCCTTATTAATTAAGAATCTATCAATCTCTGCCTTAGAAATATCAATTGACGGCCTCCACAGCCGACTGTGGCAATGAATTCCACGGGTTCAACACCCTCTGACTAAAGAATTCCTCCTCATCTCCATTCTAAAGGCACATCCTTTTATTCTGAGGCTATGGCCTCTAGTCCTAGACGCTCCCACTGGTGGAAACATCCTCTCCATATTCACTCTAGGCAGGCCTTTCACTATTTGGTAAGTTGCAATAAGGTTCCCCCTCATTCTTCTAAACCCCAGCGAGTACAGGCCCTGTGCCATCAAATGCTCATCATATGTTAACCCAATCATTCCTGGGATCATTCTCGTAAACCTCCTCTGGACACTCTCCAAAGGCAGCACATCCTTCATCAGATATGAGGCTCAATACTCCAAATACAGTATGACCAGTGCCTTATAAAGCCTCAGCTTTACAATTTAATATTCTAGTCCTCTCAAAATAAATGCTCACACAAGATCCTTGCAGCACAATGACTGAGAAGGGCCTGGGATGCATGGCATGTCCAATTTGGGGCAGAGAAAGAAGAAAGAGAATGAAGGAAGGACAGAATTAAGAGAGAGGATAAAAAGGAAAACATTAAAATGAATTCTCTTATTTTCATGTTATATTTGTAAGACATCTAACAACAATTAAAATATGAAGTATGTGACTCCATTTTTATGATTATCAATTTTCAATTCCAAAGAGATTCATTAGCAGTGAATATCATTTGGCAATTTGCAAAAACAATCTCTGACAGCTAATCCAGTTTTAATTAAATATGCACAGAATTTTAATGGTTTCGCGACAGGCATCTTTACGCCACTTCAGACTGGGTTTAATTTTTTGTGATGAATTTAGTTTGCGACTGTCATGCAAACACTTCTAACTTTATGACATTGGTGGCAATGAGATGGTGACAGACAACGAGCTCTTTTCACAATTCCAATGAATTCCAATGAAGAAAACACATACGTAAAATGTATTTTTAGCTTTCTGTTTGATATTTTTGTGCCCTTATCTGAAATGGCAGCAGCAAAATTGGTGGAAAACATTAGCCACACTATTATTAAGGCAGCAATAAAATTCCCCCGATAATGTTAAACTTCTTGGTACCACATTAATTATACCATGAAGGTACTTGACTTTTATTAGGTCATAAGGTCATAAGGAATAGGAGTAGAATTAGGTCATTTGGCCCATCAAGTCTACTCTGCCATTTAATCATGGCTGATCTATCTCTCCCTCCTAACCCCATTCTCCTGCCTTCTCCCCATAACCTCTGACACATGTGCTAATTAAATACCTGGCATGAAGTCTGAAGAAAGGTCCACACCCAAAACGTCGCCTATTCATCTTCTCCAGAGATGCTGCCTGAACCGCTGAGTTATCCCAGCACATTGTGTCATTTTGTGTAAATTTGCATTTGCAATTTATTTTAGTTTAGTTTAGAGATACAACACAGAAACAGGCCCTTTGGCCCACCGAGTCCACACCGACCAGCAACCCCCACACACTAACACTATCCTACACACACTAGGGACAATTTTACATTTACACCAAGCCAATTAGCATACAAACCTGTACGTCTTTGGCGTGTGGGAGGAAACCGAAGCCCACACAGGTCACGGGGAGAACGTACTAACTCCTTACGGACAGCGCCCGTGGTCAGGATCAAAGCAACAGCTCTACAACTGTACCACTGTGCCACCCTATTCTTTCTTTTTGAATGAAGATAAAGATTTGTTCACATTTCTTTCATGAATAATCATGTGCACTGATTTAATCTTAAATAGCTAATTGCAACATCATTAAATCTTAATTTGCTGATGATGCCACAATTAGTTATTCTTCATATAGGAGAATAAAATAGGCTGAAGTTGCAGTATTTTTCGGTCCATGTTTGTCAAGTAGGCTCTTTAATTTTTTGAACAGCATATCAGGAGCTGAGCTCTTTAATATGTAGCATTAATTTCCATTCCACCTTTCACTTTTCAGCCGAAATGTATGACAAAACAAGAATTATGCCAAGTGCTGTCAGGACAAATTCAAGAAAACATGTGTTTTTTATTTCACTGCAGCCATTCTATTCTTTCCAAAGTACTTTTTTTACATCAACTTACCTTCTTTGCTTCATGCCTGCATTTCTAAACAGCTGCTCTAACAGCAAGGTGACCTTTCTTGTTTCTGAATATTAATCTTTAAAACTCTCAATGTTTTATTACCGTGCGTGCATATAAAAGGCTGAATGGATCGGTTCACTCTCCACTTGGTGTGAGTAGGGCAGCACAGTGGTGCAGCGGTAGAGTTGCTGCCTCACAATACCAGAGACCCGTATTCGATCCTCACCATGGCTGCTGTCTGTAAGGAGTATGTACGTTCTCCCTGTGACCGCGTGGGTTTTCTCCGGATTTCTCCCACATTCCAAACATGTGCAGTTGTAGGTTAATCGGCTTCGGTAAAATTGTAAATGGTCCCTAGTGTGTAGGTAATGCTAGTGTACGGGGTGATCGCTGGTCGGTGCTAACTTGGTGTTTCCACACTGTAACTACCTATCTCTATCTCTATCTCTAAAAGGTTATAAAAGTGTTGATGGGGAGTGGGGATGAGGAGTTAGGTAGATGTGATGGAAGGTGCTGATGGTGGCCTCAATATTGTTTGAGGAGACAATCACAGCTGAGAAAGGGATTTATGATTCAATATTATTCAATGAGGCCATGTTGTTATAGAGCAAAAATAAATCACTGTCACATTTTTGGAAATGCACTCTCTATCATCGATTTATCATCATGCCCTACAGAAACAAACCCAACCTATCAACCAACCAAGATGCCCACCGAAGCTAGTCCCATTCACCCATGTGCCTCTAAACCTCACCTGTCCCTGCACTTGATCCAAATAATTTGAGCATTGTTTGGGGTAAATTTGTGTGAAACAAAGTAGCTGTACACCATTGTTATGACCTTTTTCTGCCCTCTTGGTGGTGCAGAAAAATATTAAATGAAAAAATTACGCATTGGTTTCACATCTGATTATCTACTGCATATCTTTAAATTAAATGTTGACAATGTTGGGAACTATCTAGTTCATGTACTTTTGCTAAGGAGAGATAAATCAAAGTGCAAATCAAAGGCCTATCAGGGAACTATCCAGCCTGAGGTTATCTGTTGCTGGCCCTTATTTGGCCTGGTCTTTTCTTGCCTCTAGATCCACCCTACTCCCTCCTCCCCTCCCCGTACAATCTGTCTGAAGAAGGGTCCAGACCCGAAACGTCACCAATCCATTTTCTCCAGAGATGCTGCCTAAATCCACTGTTACATCAGCACTTTGTGTCTATCTTTAATATAACCCAGCATTTGCAGTTCATTTTTATTGCAAAGTCAATGACCCTTATGTTTGTATTTTAAAAGTGATTTCAACTCTATTCCTTAGAAAGAGTTCCAATCAGTTTTTAAATTGAAACAAACACAAAGCAGGTTTGAGGCTGAATTATATAATTACTGCTTCCGTGAGGGTAAGCTCACTCACCAGCGTGACAAATGATCGGGTGGGGGAGACGGAGTGGAGGTTGTCTCCTGTGACGAGCGCGATGGGCACTTTTCAACTGCGCTTGTCTGCGGCCGCGCTGCGATAACGACCGCCGCCGCCATGTTGTTGAACTTCAAGAAGCGCGCAACATGACTTGATGACATGTTTAACAGCTTAAATCCAGAGCTCTGGAGGCGCGGGGGTAACGTGGAAATCAGAGCAGCGACAGCGAGTCCGAAGGCGAAAAATTAACTGTGAATCGGGGGGGTTAACGTGGAAACCGGAGCAGCGATGGCATATCTCGTGTTGGCCGTCGGAGTGCGAGTTTTGGGGGGGGGGGGGGGAAGCTCATGGAAAATAGTGGCTAGCAAGCCGCGCCTTGAAGAATCTGCGCAGCTCGCCGCGAGGAATAGAGGCATTGTGACATCATCAGCCGGTTAGCTTCAGCTTCAGTTAGCTTTAACTTCAAATTGCATTGTGACGTCATCAGCCCGTTAGCTTCAGCTTAAGTTAGCTTTAGCTTTAGATTGGTGAAGAATTTGAAGAAATAACTAAATAAATAATTAACCGAATTTTCGGATGAGGGGATTTTTGAAATCATGAGGTAAATCGCTACTGGAATATGGAAAATTTTCACCGTTACCATGGCGGGTTTTCGAGAAGATGTGAATCACAGAAAAAGTTCAAGTTTGAAAAGCAAGAGGACAAACAACCAAACATCCAGAGTTTTAATAAATACTAGACTAAGTGGGACCCGTTGAGTCCCATGTTCACACGGGAGGGCTGGTCCCCCGACGCAATATTCCACCTCTGCACCAATTCCAATATTGGTGGTCAGTGGGGGGGCTTTCTGGAACGCTGGTATAGGTTCTTGGGGTGGCAGCTCAGTCCCTCAAGCCTGATCTGCTGGCAGCTCACTCATAGCTGGTAGGCTAGCAGTTGACTCATGGCTATTCCTTGAAATTCCATTTCAAGCAGGGTGCAAGGCCACCAAATTCAAATTCATTTTCCTACCATTTGAAGAAGGGTGCAAGGCCACCAAATTCAAGTGCAGTTTCTCACCACTTTGAGCAGGGTGCAAGGCCACCAAATTCAAGTGCAGTTTCCTACCACTTCAAGCTGGATCCAAGGCCACCAAATTCAAGTGCAGTTTCATACCACTTTCAGCAGGGTGCAAGGCCACCAAATTCAGTGCAGTTTCTCACCACTTTGAGCAGGGTGCAAGGCCACCAAATTCAAGTGCAGTTTCCTACCACTTCAAGCAGGGTGCAAGGCCACCAAATTCAAGTGCAGTTTCCTACCACTTCAAGCAGGATGCAAGGCCGCCAAATTCAACTGCAGTTTCATTCCACTTCAAGCAGGGTGCAAGGCCACCAAATTCAAATGCAGCTTCATACCATTTCATGCAGGGTGAAACCGCCATAAAACCACACAAAACACCAAACTCACAGTTCAGTAGACATTCAGTGTGTTCAGTTGATTCACAGATCAGACAGCGTCGTGACCTCTCCCTCCCCCCATCATGCAGAGACTGAGCCACACCCACACTTCCGGGTTTTATGACCCCTCCACCTCCCACCAGAAAAGGTGTGGCCTTCATGGCGTGATTGACAGGAGAGAGATTCTCAACATTTTTTAACACTAACAACACTTTTATTTTTCATTGATGGGAAGAATTCTCTGCACCTGCTCAGCGCAGGGGGACTGAGTAAGATGGCCAAAAATCACAGCCGTAAGTGGTAGCGTTTTATCTAAAATCAATATACAGTGCAAACAGGAAGTAAGTGCATTTGCAGTAGTGCCTGCTTGAAATGGTAGTGAATATTCAACTTCAAGCCAAAGCACCCAAGCCACCATTTGCAGCAAGTAGTGCCTTTCAACTTCATGCCAAATTACCCAAGCCACCATTTGCAGTAAGTAGTGCCTTTTAACTTCAAGCCAAAGCACCCAAACAACCATTTGCAGGCAGTGCCTTTTTACTTCAAACAAACCATATTTTCATTTTCAAACCACATTAAGGGGACTCACAGTTGAGTAGACATTTGTTCAGTGTTATTCAGAGCTCAGAGAGGAGTGAGCCTTTGGCTTCATCCATCTTGCAGAGACTGTGAGGCACACCACTTCCTGGTTTTATAGTCCCTCCCCCTCCCTCAAGCAGGGGCAGCAGAGAGAATGGTGAATTTTTAAAAATCATTAATATCTCTCTGATTTGTCATCGATGGGAAATATTCTCCGGTCCATGAAGGCGGAGGGGGGCTCTGAGCGAGGTGGCCAAAAATGACGGCCATAGGCAGCGGCGTTCTCTCGGAAATCGCAGCACAGTGGGCCAAAAGCGGTCAAGATCAGACTTTTAGTAATATAGATATGATAGATTACATTGACCAAATTTCTGACATTTTGGGTCGGGAGCCCTCCTCAGACTGATTGTTGGGAGGGTGGGATCAAGAAGCAAGAAAAGTCCAGGACACATCGGAGTAGTACTGGTGGCACTTCCCAGTGCCAGAGACCCAGGCTCAATCCCAATCGCAAGTGCTGTCTGCGTGAAGTTTTCACGTTCTCCGTGTGACCATGTGGGTTTCCTCGACTGTTCCGTTTCTTCCCACATCTTCAAAGAGGTGCAGTTTTGTAGGTTAATTGGCCTCTGTAAATTGCCCCGAGTGTGTAGGGAGTGGGTGCGAAAATGGGATAACAAAGAACTAGTGTGAATGGTGGCATGGACTCAGTAGGCCGAAGGGCCTGTTTCCATGCTATATCTTTTCATCAATCTTTCAAACTCATAGTGAAATTATTTGGGAAGTTAAAGGGGAATTTTTTAAACTTCCTGTTACTTTCCTATATTTGTGAGTTTACTTGTATTTTTTTCACTTTTGCCTTTTAGGCTACTCCAACAGCTTTATTCCCAGCTGAGAAGGTTAATATATGAGCTACCTCAAGTTCTGCACAGTCTATTTCTGTGCTTTCGGCACTGAACCTTTATTTATGTGACCTGGTTGGATAATCTCCTGATTCTCACCATATATGAACACATCTGGACAGTTTGCTGGATCCCCTAGTGAATGAGCCAAAATTGTAAAGTCAATGCACATTCATTCCCTGTCTGAAGTGTAGGTCTACCAGTTCTCCAGTGGATTCAGAGCCACAACAACATTATAGCGAAGTTTTTGTTTTGAAATCTGTAAATCTACTTTTTCTGCAAGAAAAATTGGTATATACTGCAGTGGTAAATATCCTTGAAATAGGCAGTGACAGATATCACCATAACTTAAAAGGGCGGCGCAGCTGGTAGAACTGTGGCCTCGCAGCGCCAGAGACCCGGGTTCGATCCTGACCTTGGGTGCTCCCCGTTCTCCCTGTGATTCTTGGGTTTCCTTCAGGTGCTCCAGTTTACTCCCACATCCCAAAGACGTGTGGGGTTTATAGGTTGAATGGCCTCTGTAAATTGTAAATCATGTATGGAGTGGGTGCAAAAGTGGGATAACATAGAACTAGTGCCAATGGGTGATCGATGGTTGGCGTGGACTCAGTGGGCTGAAGAGCCTGTTTCCTTGCTGTAGCTCTAAACTAAGTGGCAGTAAAAGTCTCTTTGGTGGACTATAAGATTGCATATTTGTTCCTGTTTGTAGAAAAGTAGTATTTGCCTTCCATCACAGTGGGGGATGGGGGGTTGCCGAATAAACAACATGGACGTGCTGCCTGCGCTGGTTGGGACACGGGGGGATTGTCATGAGTTCAGTGATCTCGGTGTTTTGCGGGGACATGGCTCCATGAGGACATCCCGGATTCTAGTGCGAATGTGGACGGTTTTTTGACTGTTCTGGTGGACAGAGACTACGGAGAGAGTGACAGCTGTCGGTACAACTCTGGTCACATCACGGTGAAGGAGCGTGTGTGTGGCCCGGACATTGAACTGATGGCTGTGGGTCTCCGTTTATGCCTTGTGCCCTGGGGAATTTTGCACGCAGTGTGGTGGCTGTTTAATTTTTATGTGGTTATGTATCTTGTTGCTTTTTTGTAGGACTATTGTCAAATCAAATTTCTTGTATGTTTACATACTTGGCTAATAAATTAATTACAATTAATTTCAATTATAATTTGTTTACCAATTCTCAGTTATATTCTACAATATCTATGCTTTCCATGAAGTGTAAGAGTACATCACCTGAAGCATAACACAGAACACCTAATTAATTTCTTGGTTTATAATTGATGGGTTACAGAACAGATAAAGTAAATTGCATCTAATGGTAAAACCACACATGACAAGACTCCCCAATCATTTGGTCTCTGCAAGTTTGGATAGTATTGGACAAATCATAAGTTTCATTGAATGTCTTAAATTGATGCATGGCAGGGGTTGACAGGTTTTATTCATTAACAGTTGTTATGAAGGATAATCTATCTTAAGTGCACAATCTGTAACTGGATTAGCAGCAGCTCAGGGCATTCTTGGAGATAAGTTAAGATCGGTTTGATTATGCCTGGGTTTCAGCAACTAAGTTACAGAGAGAGGTTGAACAAGTTGGGGCTTTATTCTTTGGAGCGCAGAAGGTTAAGGGGGGACTTGATAGAGGTCTTTAAAATGATGAGAGGGATAGACAGAGTTGACGTGGATAAGCTTTTCCCACTGAGAGTAGGGAAGTTTCAAACAAGGGGACATGACTTGAGAATTAAGGGACAGAAGTTTAGGGGTAACATGAGGGGGAACTTCTTTACTCAGAGAGTGGTGGCTGTGTGGAGTGAGCTTCCAGTGAAGGTGGTGGAGGCAGGTTCGTTTTTATCATTTAAAAATAAATTGGATAGTTATATGGACGGGAAAGGAATGGAGGGTTATGGTCTGAGCGCAGGTATATGGGACTAGGGGAGAATACGTGTTCGGCACGGACTAGAAGGGTCGAGATGGCCTGTTTCCGTGCTGTAATTGTTATATGGTTATTATATGGTTATATGGAAGCATCCAATGCTTCCAAGATGGCGCCCAACACAGGCGATTATTTATCTGCTAGCCACAGACGCAGATCTACAAACTCATATTACAATCGCTTCACACTCTTAAATCTCTATTCCTACAGCACCATTTCTTACTTTAACTATGATACTATCTACCTCTTTGATATCCCTCGGACTATCCTTGACCGGACTTTGCTGGCTTCACCTTGCACTAAACGTTATTCCCTTATCACCAATCTATACAATGTAAATGGATTGTTTGTAATGTATTGTCTTCCTGCTGACTGGTTAGCACGCAACAAAAAGCTTTTCACTGTACCTCGGTGCACGTGACAATAAACTAAATTGAACTGAAACGGAACTGATTACAGTCTTTCCCTGCTCACGTTCTGCTGTTTCACTAACATTGCACTAACCAGTAACTGTATTTTTTGGATGCCAAAACACCCTCAGACTTCAGATGTAATTTACTAAGTGATTTATCATTACAAGTTATTTTGACATGAAATTAAATCTTGAACATTTTCTAAACTTACATTGTCACTATTAAGTCACCTTCCTCAGCACAATTCTTTTGAAAAGCATAGAAATACCTGTTTATCTTCTGTTGCAGAAAGGAAGCTTTGTTGCATTAGATACTCAGACCAATTTGCTTCATCAAACCCAATGAATGGCCTGATTTTCCCTTTCCCCTTGTGTCTTTTACCAGATTCCCCTTGAATCTATGCTGTTATTCAGCCTAATCAGTTGTACTAGCAATCAAACATTCTTGATGTCGATTTTCTTTAATTCCATGTTGGGGGGGGGGGGGGGGGGGTATAAGTGACTTTCTTACATTAAAAGTCTATCATCTTAGATTCCATACTTTGGAGAAAGGCTTTAGGTGAGAGGGGAAAGATTTAACAACAATCTGAATGGGGCAAGGTTTTTTACACAGAGGATGGTGGGTAAATGGAACGAGTTGCTAGATGAGGTAGTTGAGTCAGATACCATAACAACCTTTACAAGTCATTTGGACAGGAACATGGATAGGAAAGGTTTAGAGTGATTTGGACCAAACACAGGTAGGAGAGACTAGTGCAGATGAGGCATCTTAGTCGACATGAACAAGTTGGGTTGCAGGGCCTGTTTCCTTGCTGTATGACTCCAGGGCCCAATGAATTAATTTACACTGTTTTTTTTCTGAACACAATTTGGAGTCAAAACCTTTTTTGTTTTGCTGTTCCCGTGCTGTGACTTCTACACAACTGTACTTTGTATATATACGAGCTTGCTTCTTGACATTTGCTAGACTGTTGGAGAAATGGGGCTGATCTGTCAAGCCTCTACAGCATTGCAACAGGATCTACACCACAGGAGGCTTTGAGGGTTAAGCTAAATATCCATATTTATGTCAGGAATACAAAGATTGCTGCAGCTGTACTGATGAAAAAATTCCCCAATGGATCGCCCTCTGCAAAATGCAACATGTTGCTTCTCATGCCTGCAGGCACCTCTCCTTCGCACGGTTTGTAGGAATTCACAATTTTAAAGAAAATCGGGAGCTTCACTTTCTGAAGTAAGGTGGATTGAATTTGCATTAAGTTGCATTAAGTAAGTGGCACTGTGGCAATTTAATACCAATCTTGTTTGCCACTTGAGTGAGTGACTCCACCGTGGCTTCAGGACCTTTCATTCCTCAATATGTCGTGGGAGCGATGATTTGGAAAAATCCTGAGGGAAAAGGTTTTTATTGTTGGCTATTAAGGATCTTAGTTTAGTTTAGTTTATAGTCACGTGCATCGAGATACAGTGAAAAACTTTTGTTGCATGCTAACCAGTCAGTGGGAAGACTATACATGATTGCAATCGAGCAGTCCACAGTGTACAGTTACAGGATAAAGGAAATAATGTTTAGTGCAAGATAAAGTCCAGCAAAGTCCGATTAAAGATAGTCCAAGGGTCTCCAATGAGTTAGACAGTAGCTTAGAGCTGCTCTCTATTTGTTGATAGGATGGTTTGGTTGCCTGATAACAGTTGGGGAAAAAATGTCCCTGAATCTGGAGATATGCGTTTTCACACTTCTGTACCTCTAGCCTGTTGGGAGAGGGGTGAGGGGAGAAGAGGGAGTGGCCAGGCTGAGACTCATCCTTGATTATGCTGGTGGCCTTGCTGAGGCAGCGTGAAGTATACATGGAGTCAATGGAAGGGAGGTTGGTTTGTGTGATGGTCTGGGCTGCGTCTACAATTCTCTGCAATTAATGCGGTCTTGGATGGAGCTGTGCCCAAACTATGCTGTGATGCATCCAAATGAAATGCTGTTTCGCTGTAACTTGGTGAGAGTTGTTGGGGACAGGCTGAACTTATCTGATGGCCACCATTATTTTAAATTGTTTCAAGTTGCTCTTAACAAAAGTTTTAACATCATTCGTAAAAAGATGAATTTTGGTGACAGGTATTGCCAAGTTAAAAAATATATATAATTGCCCTTGCATCTGTTTATTAACTTGGCTATAAATGAATCAAGCATGTCTGGGCAAGTGAGCTATTTTAAAGCATATAAAAAAGGTACATTTTTCCATTTAAAAAATATTTTGCCTCAAAGTATGGTGGCGCAGCGGTAGAGTTGTTGCCTTACAGTGCCAGAGACCCAGGTTCGATCCTGACTACGGGTGCTGTCTGTACTGAGTTTGTATGTTCTCCCCGTGACCTGCGTGGGTTTTCTCCGAATGCTTCGGTTTCCTTCCACACTCCAAAGACATACAGGTTAATTGGCTTGGTAAAATTGTAAATTGCCTCAAGTGTGTGTCGGGCAGTGCTAGTGTACGGGGTGATCGCTGGTCAACACAGACTCTGTGGACCGAAGGGCCTATTTCTGCACTGTATCCCTATCTATCTATACTATTACTAAAACTCTCATCTTGTCCTCTTCCGGTTTGCATTGTTTTTAAATTTGTGCAAAAACAGTCCCCTATATCACTAGGATTTTTTTTGCCACCCTACTCAGCGTTCTCCTCTGCTCCAAGCACACCAAGTATTGTTCCGATCGGTGGAATATTACTAACGTTATGAAGGTTTAAAGAATCGTGAGATCAGCAGATTGGTCTTCTCGCCTGTCAGTCACCATGAAGGTAACACCCCTTCTGGCACCCGCTGTCAATCACCGGGGCAAGGAGAATAAAGCAACGGAGGCCGGGCATGAATCCAGAAGTCAGGCGTGAGTTCCTCAGCACGGAGGCCCGGAAGCCTGGAATCACGGAAGCTGTCAGTGAGAGTTGAGTCCAGAAGCCGTGAGTGAGTGAGAGTCGAGTCCAGCAGCTGTGAGTGAGTGAACTGTGAGTCCAGAAGCCGTGAGCGAGTGAACTGTGAGTCCAGAAGCCGTGAGTGAGTGAACTGTGAGTCCAGAAGCTGTGAGTCAGTGAACTGTGTCCAAAAGCCGTGAGCGAGTGAACTGTGAGTCCAGAAGCCGTGATTCAGTGAACTCTGAGTCCAAAAGCCGTGAGTCAGTGAACTGTGAGTTCAGAAGCCATGATTTAGTGAACTCTGAGTCCAGAAGCCATGAGTCAATGAACTGTGAGTCCAGAAGCTGTGAGTCCGTGAACTGTGAGTCCAGAAGCCGTGAGTGACTGAACTGTGAGTCCAGAAGCCGTGAGTGACTGAACTGTGAGTCCAGAAGCCCTGAGTCAGTGAACTGTGAGTCCAGAAGCCGTGAGTCAGTGAACTCTGAGTCCAGAAGCCGCCCGATGCACGGAGGCAGCCCGGAACGCAGAGCCTGACCGATTTCTGCAAACTCGAGATCCTGGGGAAGTGAGGAGTGAGATTGTGGGGATTGAGGGAGTCGGGCGCTGGCAGGGCCAGGCACTGGCGGTGCCAGGCACTGGCAGGGCTCACCCCCCCTGCCCACACACCCCTATCGCGCACACCCCCTCCAGCGGCAGGCCACGGCCGGGCTCCCCCCCCCCACCCCCACCGGCCCCTGCCTGAAGCCATCCCCCTCCCCGGCTACAGAACGCTCCCTCCGGCTCCAACCTGAAGCCTCCCCGCCCCCAGCTGCAGGACTACAATGTCCATGCTAACCCTCTGGAAACCAGCCCCTTAGGCCCACACCCATTCGCTCCCCCCTCCCCCACCGGCCCCCGACTGCCCCGCCTGGCTGTGCCCCTCCCCAGGCTGCAGGACGCTCCCCCCACCGGCCGCCAACAGCCCCGCCTGATGCCGACCCCCTCCCCCAGCTGCACAATGCAACAAGAGAAGCAACAAACAAGAATGGACTGAATAAATCTCCTCTTTAACGTTTAAATTGTTGTTATATTATTCACATTTTAAGCTTTAATAAATCTCTTTCCGCTTGCCGTGCCCGTGTGCAGTAATACCTGCGTGTTCTACATCATAATGGGAACCCAATGGGGGGGAATGGCTGTGCCGCCGGAGAGCCGCTAGGAGTGGATGGGGGGGGGGGGGGGGGGTGGCTTTAGGGGGGGATGGAGTGAGTGCGTGGGGAGGGGGAAGGCAAGGTGCAGTGTGGGGGGGGGGTGGGGGTGATGAAGGGGGATCAGGGGCATCACAACGGGAACCCATCAGCCGCACCTGCTCAGTTGGGGGCTAAGCGTGAGTGGTGGAATATTGGAAGTGGTGGAGAGGTGGAATATTGTGTTGGGGACCAGGCTTCCCATGTGAGAATGGGCCCCAACGGGTCCCAGTTGGTCTAGTTCTAAACTAAACTAAAGCATAACCGTGAGGATGTTCCCACTGCCTGAACAGTACAGCTGATGACACAACTGTTTCTGGCAGTTTTATTATCCTCTGTGTTCCAGTTTGGAAGGTGCCTGAAGACATCAACCTGTCTTCATACTGCTGTTCCCTGAATGGAGCTTTAATCCAGTCGAACTGTCTAGTGATAAAAGAAAGAGAAGATTTGCATTAACTAGTACTTTTCATGTTTCAATGGTTCAAGGATGCTTTATTTGTCACACATGCAACTGCACAGGGAAATTCTTTGTGCATATATTACACATGCAGGCATCGCCAGCTGATGATCGGTATATAGAACATTTTGGGTCGGAACCTTTCTTCTGACTATAAGTAGAGTGGTGCGGGGGGGTTGGGGGGGGACTGGAGGTAGGAAAAGGCCTGAAGAAATCAAGGCCAGCAACAGGTGACCAAGGGAGGGGGAAGCCCATAATGGCACATTGTTGGCTTGGGAAGAGGTGATAACAAATGGATAAAGAGATGCGAACAGTGGAACTAGAAGGATAATTAGGGTGGGGGAGGGGTAGAGGGGGAATGCAGGGATTACATGAAATTAGGGAAATCAACGTTTCTACCGCTGGATAGACACAAAATGATGGAGTAACTCAGGCAGCATCTCTGGAGAGAAGGAATGGGTGATATTTCGGGTTGTGATCCTTCTTCAGACTGAGAGTCAAGCCAAGAGGGAAACGAGAGAAAGGGACGGGAATATAGAGAGATATGGAACAAGAAAATGAAAGATATGGAGAAAATTAACAATGATCAAGGAAGCGGTGGGCTAGGTGAAAATGAGTTATGCAGACTGTAGAAACATAGAAAATATGTGCTAGGGTAGGCCATTCAGCTCTTCGAACCAGCACCGCCATTCAATAAGATCATGGCTGATCATCCAAAATCAGTACCCCGTTCCTGCTTTTTCCCCATATCCCTTGATTCCTTTAACACTAAGAGCTAAATCTAACTCTTTCTTGAAAACATCCAGTGAATTGGCCTCCACTGCCTTCTATGGCAGAGAATTCCACAGATTCACAACTCTCTGTGTGAAAAGGTTTTTCCTCATCTCAGTGCCAAATGGCCCACCCCTTATTCTTAAACCATGACCCCTGATTCTGGACTCCCCCAACATCAGGAACATGTTTCCTGCATCTAGCCTGTCCAATCCCTTAACAATTTTATATGTTCCTATAAGATACCCTCTCATCCTTCTTACTTCCACTGAATACAAGCCCAATCGACCCATTCTTTCATCATATGTCAGTCCCACCATCCCGGAATTAACCTGGTGAACCTCCGCTGCACTCCCTCAATAGCAGGGAAGCAGCTATGCATCTTTGAAACTCACCAGGATGCCAGTGAAACCTGTACAACAGCTAGAGTGGGGGAGGGACAGAGAGGGAGGAAATGCAAGGGTTACTTGAAGTTAGAGAAATCAATACTCATACTGCTGGGTTGTAAACTGCCCAACTGAAACATGAGGTGCTGTTCCTCCAATTTGCGTGTGAATTTCCTCCAGATTGCAAGAATGAAATTGGAGGTGCCAGTACAGCATTTGCAAAGCCTCATTAGTTTAGTTTTCAGAGTCATTGCATGTTCACTTTATTTAATCTTAAGCATTTTCATCACGTTATAAAATCTCATTTGTGCTAATTATTTTTTTTTGTTTGCAAAATTGATAAACAATAGCTTTGTGCCTAATTTTCTAACATCATAAGACATGCAGCAAGTAATCCATATTATTGTTAAATAACCAGGAGTGAAAGCATTTGAAAGAGGATAATTAAAAAAGTGTACATTTTTAATTAATTTCAGTCATCCTCAGTTGATCATTAATTAATAGTTTAATTGTCTTAGTCATCTCTTGGTGATAAGTGAGATCCTGTCTTGCAATGTGTTAATTCAACATAAGATAATAGATGTCTGGCAGTGATATTGGAAAATAGGCAGGCATGTTCCCTTTTGTGTTAGCAAAAGGATATAAAAATATCCAAGAAGGTACTTTATAAAATTAACATTATTTTAATATTTATTCGCTTGAGTAGCCTGCAAGAATGCCTCGTGCACCAATTAAGTATCAAAACACTGAGATTAGTTTGGAGTCACGCACAGTACAGATGAGGTATCGATGGCTAATTTCCTACTTTGCATGGAAATGGTTAACTGACTGGGCTTTTACAACAGTTTTGCACTTGAATGAATATAATTGGGGCGGCACAGTGGCACAACAGTATAGTTGTTGCCCTACAGTGCCAGTGACCCAGGTTCGATCATGACTACAAGCACTGTCTGTGTGGAGTCTGTACGTTCAACCTGTGACCACGTGGGTTTTATCTGTGTCTTCCGGTTTTCTCTCACATTCCAAGGATGTGCAGGTCTGTACGTTAATTAGCTTCAGTTTAGTTTATTGTCATGTGTACCGAGGTACAGTGAAAAGCTTTTGTTGCGTGCTAACCAGACAGCTAAAAGCAATACATGATTACAATCAATTCATTTACAGTGTATAGATAAAGGAATAATGTTATCTGCGAAGAGTTTAAGAAGATCATATTTAAAGTAAGAAATGTTGCTGTTGGAATAGTTTTAAGAGTGTGGAGCGATTGTAATATGAGTTCGTAGATCTGCTTCTGTGGCTGGCAGGCAAATAGTCGCCTGGGTTGGGCGCCATCTTGGAAGCAATTCAGTAACTTGTCCCTAGTGTGTAGGATAGAATTAATGTATGGGTGCTCATTGGCCAGCATGAACACGGTGGTCCGAAGGGACTGTGAAGTCTAAATTAAAGGTCTAAATTCCCTTCAAAATTCTCAGCAACATGGTATCCCAGCTATCCGCGTGCATCCCTGTAATAACAACGTCTCAAAACCGCCACAGTCCAATTTTAAATATACGTACTCTGGGTTATTAATCCAGTTATCTCGTCATGCACTATAATTCAGTCTCCAGTGGCTTTGAACTCAGCGGGTAGAGATTGAAATTGCCTGCCACAAATCATTGTTGAAGGAAGACTTAGTTCTTTTATTTTTAAAAGGGAGTTAAGATGACTTCTTGAAAAATAATAATATTAAGTTGTTTGAGGAGTAGGCAGGGGAATGGTATTACACTACAAAGCTCATGTTGAGAAGAACAAAGAAAGAGACTTGATGAGTAGTATAGTCCGTTTCTTTGGTGAACTGTTATATGAATATATATCTATCCCATTCACTTCAATGCAAACTGCAGTCTAATAGTTCCCCGCAGATGTAAAAGCTTCTGCTCTTTAAAGTGATATTTTGATGTATGTTCTCTTTCTTCTAGACAGGAAGAGTTTGTACTGAAATCCCTGTTGGGGTTGTGCATACCTCCAAATTCAGGGAATTTCTTCCCAGCGGCAATCAGGCAACTGAATCATCATTTCACCAACTAGAGAGTGGTCCTGACCCAGCATATACCTCATTGGAGATCCTTGGACTATCTTTTATCGGGCTTTGCTGGAATTTATCCTGCACTAAAAGTTATTACCTTTATCTTGCATCTGTACACAGTGACGACTTGATTGTAATCATGTATAGACTTTTCACCGACTGGATAGCACGCAACAAAAAAGCCTATCCGTGTACTTGGAGCATCTGGAGAAAATCCACGTGGCCACAGGGAGAACGTGCAAACTCCATACAGACAGCACCTGCAGTCAGGATCGAACTTGGGTCTCTGATGCTGTAAGGCAGCAACTCTACCGCTGCGCCACTGGTGTTGCAGTATTTTCTCTTTTCAACATCTGATGTTTTTTTTACATTTTTCTGGCTGATAACATAAGTACACACAACGGCAACATACCACTGGAATTAGAATATGTCTTGCTTCATTTGTTAACTCTGGTCAAGGCCAGTAATTGACCTGTGTGCTGACAAAATAATGGCGTTGCCTGTTCTCCAGGAGAGTGAAGTGAGAGCAGCCCCAGGTGAAGAGAGGCTGATGCATTTCCCACCAATTAGCCATCTCCCTGGAATAGCAGATGATGGCGACAAAAATGACACTGATTCTGGAAGTTTGCACTGCCTGGGGCCAAATCTATTTGAGAATGATATAAAGTAAACATTTAACCAAGGATTTTAATAGGCTGATATGTTATTCAAACCGGAAGGCTGATTTTCTGAGTGATCATGTCAGCAGGACACAAGGATAATCCCTTTAACCCTAAAGCCATCAATTCGTTTGTATAGAAATGCCATTGCCCTGCAGTTGAAACAGCCAGTATCATAAGCGCAACACAAAACCATTCCTCCCTAATTGGGTTGTCACACCTCATGTGAGAAATCTTGTTAATTATAGGAATCTCAAGTTGTCTCAGGAAATCCAACAGTGTAAGAAAATAATTTTAATCCCTTGGATATTTCATCGCATGTAAACTTAGACTGACTAGATTTCTGTATCAGTTATGGGACATTACTTGCACCTTGATCATTTCTCTTAGTAGTTTGCAGTCTTGAGCGATGGATCCTCCGAAAATCCGTGTCTTTTCATTGATACTGCTCCCTTCTTTACCGAATGCACCTGAATTAGTGGCGCTGTTGACAAGGGATGCTGTTGATTGAACTGCATTTTATGTAGAATACAAATGAAAAAAGAGGAATTTTCATTTTGTGCATGTTTTATTTTTATTGCAGTTAATTGCAGTTCCTGCAGTAACTGAATATATTAAATTGTGAGATATCGAAATGGGGATTTAATTGCTTCTCATTTTTTAGAAATGCAGTCTTTTTCAGGTCAACAATAATGTGACTCCATCGTTTGGGAACTGTAATTGAAAGCATTCCTACTTCACATTTAATTGCATACCATGGGAAAGATGTCAGTCCCCATCTTAGAGGGCGTATTTCAGCCTTTCCTCAGAGATCCTGCTTGGAGCTTCCCTTTGTTTAGGTCGAAGGGCCTGTTTCGATGCTGTATCTCTAAACAAAAAATAAAAATCATGTTGTGCAAAATTTAAGCAGTCACTAATAAATGATCAGATTGATGAGCTGGATTTTTAAGTGTCTTAATAGAAACATAGAAAATAGGTGCAGGAGTAGGCCATTCAATATGATCATGGCTGATCATCCAACTCAGTATCCTGTACCTGCCTTCTTTCCATACCCCCTGATCCCTTTAGCCACAAGGGCCACATCTAACTCCCTCTTAAATATAGCCAATGAACTGGCCTCAACTACTTTCTGTGGCAGAGAATTCCACAGATTCACCACTCTCTGTGTGAAAAAAAAATTCTCATCTCGGTCCTAAAAGACTTCCCCCTTATCCTTAAACTGTGACTCCTTATTCTGGACTTCCCCAACATCGGGAACAATCTTCCTGCATCTAGCCTGTCCAACCCCTTAAGAATGTTATAAATTTCTATAAGATCCCCCCTCAATCTTCTAAATTCTAGCGAGTACAAGCCGAGTCTATCCAGTCTTACTTTATATGAAAGTCCTGCCATCCCAGGAATCAGTCTGGTGAACCTTCTCTGTATTCCCTCTATGGCAAGCATGTCTTTCCTCAGATTAGGAGACCAAAACTGTATGCAATACTCCAGGTGTGGTCTCACCAAGGCCCTGTACAACTGCAGTAGAACCTCCCTGCCCCGATACTCAAATTTGTTTGCTATGAATGCTAACATACCATTTGCTTTCTTCACTGCCTGCTGCACCTGCATGACTACTTTCAATGACTGGTGTACCATGACACCCAGGTCTCATTGCATCTCCCCTTTTCCTAATCGGCCACCATTCAGATAATAGTCTACTTTCCTGTTCTTGCCACCAAAGTGGATAACCTCACATTTATCCACATTATACTGTATCTGCCATGCATTTGCCCACTCACCCAACCTATCCAAGTCACCTTGCAGCCTCCTAGCATCCTCCTCACAGCTAACACTGCCCCCCAGCTTCGTGTCATCCGCAAACTTGGAGATGTTGCATTCAATTTCCTCGTCCAAATCATTAATATATATTGTAAATAGCTGGGGTCCCAGCACTGAGCCTTGCGGTACCCCAGTAGTCACTGCCTGCCATTATGAAAAGGACCCGTTTACTCCTACTCTTTGCTTCCTGTCTGCCAGCCAGTTCTCTATCCACATCAATACTTAAACCCCCAATACCGTGTGCTGTAAGTTTGCATACTAATCTCTTATGTGGGACCTTGTCGAAAGCCTTCTGAAAGTCCAGATATAACACATCCACTGATTCTCCCTTATCCACTCTACTAGTTACATCCTCAAAAAATTCTATAAGATTTGTCAGACATGATTTACCTTTCATAAATTCATGCTGACTTTGGTCCATGGTCACAGTTTAAGAATAACGGGTAAGCCATTTAGGAATGAGATGAGAAAAAACATTTCACCCAGAGAGTTGTGAATCTGTGGAATTCTCTGACACAGAAGGCAGTGGAGGCCAATTGACTGGATGTTTTCAAGAGAGAGATGGATTTAGCTCTTATGGCTAACGGAATCAAGGGATGGGGGGGAAAAAGCCAGAATGAGGTACTGATTTTGGATGATCAGCCATAATCATATTGAATGGCGGTGCTGGCCAAATGGCCTCCTCCTGCTCCTATTTTCTATGTTTCTATGTCTGCATGAAACTATTTAGGGTACAAAGAGGAAGAGAGTCACCTGGCGCTTTTCTACCAGTCATACATAGCACTAGTCACACATATCACTATTACATCCTAGAGCTAAATTTTGCACCAGAATTTTCAGATGTGATCATTCTTTACTCAGCCAACTGTACTAAGCCAGGAAGTATTAACTGTATGTGAGAGCCATTATTTAGTGATCTTTGCAAAATTGGTGCTATGAGCTGCCATCACTTAGATTGTAGGATGGATGCAAGTTTGACACATTCAACCCAATTTAAAAAAAAAAGAATACACTTGCAAGCATAAGAAATACTGACATCAAATATCACATGCAGAACATGCCTCGAATAGATAACATTTGCGAAGGGCCCAGAAATTGTCACGTGTTTTTAAATATACATTAAAATGGTGGTGTGCAAGGGATATACCAATTTGTGTGAGATGCACGGACCATTGTGTTCCTTTATGCACAATGCCCAGGGTATCATGTGTTGTAGAACAGGTCTTGCATGAACCACTTCAATGGTACAATGGTACTTTTTGCCACATTTGCCTAGACACAGTGAAATTTTTTGTTTTGTACACAGTTCAATATAATCTTACTGTATAAAAGCACAATTATACGCAAGTACAAGAGTACAACGATTATAGTGTAAGAAAAGTAGATTACACTCAGGCAGTCTACAAAGACTCGCCATGTTTCTGGATTCATCTTATATTCTTTAAGTTACTCCTCCATATTCTTGTGCTGTATGGAACATTGTATGCTGTATGGGAGATTGTAAAGACAGTGAGTTCATAAGTTTATGTGTATGAGCAGAATTAGGCCATTCTGCCCATCAATCATGGCTGATCTTTCTTTCCTTCTCAACCCTATTCTCCTACCTTCTCCCCATATCATTTGACAATTGTACTAATCAAGAATCTGTCAATCTCTGCGTTTAAAATATATCTATTGACCTGGCCTCCACAGCAGTCTGTGGTAATGAAGTCCACAGATTCACCACCCTCTGGCAAAATAAATTCCTCCCTAATGCCTTTCTACAGGTACGTCCTTTTATTTTGTGGCTATAGCCTCGGGTCCTAGACTCTCCCACAAGTTGAAACATCCTGTTCACATCCATTGTATCCAGTCCTTTCATTATTAGATAAGATTCAATGAGGTCCCTCCTCATTTTTCTAAACTCCAGCAAGTGCAAGTGGAGTGCTGTCAAACACTAATCACATGTTAACCCAATAATTTCTGGGATCATTCTTGTAAATCTCCTCTGGATCCTCTCCAACGGCAGCACATCCTTCCGCAGATACGGTGCCCAAAACTGCTCACAATCTTCATGTATGTTGATCATGGCCGTTTGAAACTGAGACTAATCAGATATCAGGAATTTCTAATTCTGCTATTCTCTGATATACTGCTCTTTTCATAACATTTCTGCATATCTTTTCACCCTTTATTTAGCAATTTAGCAATTATTATCCTCCCATTCCTTTAGTATTTAGCAATTATTATCCTCCCAATGCATCATTCAAGATGCATCGCAAACACCAGAAATGTAATCTTACTGAAAGGCCTCAATTAATCTGACAAGTTCAGCTGATTATTGGTTTATCCATTTAATTGGCTCGTAGAGTATTCACCTGATTACTTGATAAAAGGATGCAGTAAAATGTTATGAATATTGATCATTTATTTTTACATTTTGAGCTGCTGCTCTACCGAGTCAGAGGCCCGGGTTTAATCCTTACTACGGGTGCTGTCTGTACAGGGCAGGTATGCTCTCCCTGTAACTGCATGGGTTTTCCTGGGTGCTACATTTTCCTCCCACACACAAAAGAAGTACAGGTTTATAGGTTAATTGGCTTTTGTAAGATGGTAAATTGTCCCTAGTGTGTGGATGAAAGTGTTAATGTGGGGGGATCACTGGTCGGTGCGGACTCGGTGGGCCGTGCTGTATCTCTACACTAAAGCGAATTAAACTGAAAGTTAGAATCTATACATATTCAGCAGGGACTAGAAATTACAAACTTTTCTTAACTTGACTCAATGTTATGAAAAAACCTGTGAAAATAAGTACTTATAAGACAAGATGGCCATAACTTTTAATGATCAATCATTCATGACAGTTTTCATCACCCTTCTCTAACTGATTAATTTAATTTGATTGATCATCATTTTAATTGACTGGAGCTCTGCCTGGTGGTCAATTAGTTCTGAACTAATGGCATAACAACTATCCATCAAACAACTCATTCTCGGATAAACTGGGTGGCTGGAGCTAATTATTGTTAAAGCAACTTGACAACCTACTGTTGGTTCACTTCAGGCAAATCCCTGTTTAAAAACCTTGTGGATAAATTGTGTTGTGCAATAATTATTTTTTTTGTCCACTGTTGTAGCAATTAACAACAGCCTGTAGCTATGGTAGCTCTGCTGGCTTTGCATGCTTCATTATCCTGGTGACATTTCCAGGGTGCTGTTAGATACTTTATGTAAATTAACATATGGATGCAGACTTCAAAGTGAGCAAAATTTTAATTTTAAAACAAAGTTTGAAGGATGATCAGAACAAAATCTTTTCTGTTTCATGGAACTTGTTTTTTGCATGGTAATTATACCAGAAATAACAAACCTGTTTCACAGCACCAAATGATGGTAATCGTTTAGGGTTATAGTTTCCTGTTTTGTGAATAATTACAGTTTTTAATGGCAAAATGGTTCCACGGCGTAATTTATTGCAAGTGACTTGGTGAAAATGGAAGAGCGAGATAATTATGAATAGAAAAATGTACTGGGACATTGTTGGCCGATGCTTCTGTTATCTTGAACAGGGGTGAAGATTGTTATGTGACTCTGTTTTTCTATTGACGTATTTGACACTGTTTTTCTATTGACGTATTTTACATGGAATCTCCATTTCATAAGTAGTAGGAATTTATGAAATGGAGACTCCATGTAAAATCCCCATGAGGGAATTGAAGGCTTTGTGGTCAAGTTTGCAGATGATACGAAGATAGGTGGAGGGGCAAGTAGTGTAGCGAAAGCAGGGACTCTGCAGAAGGACTTCACAGTTTGGGTGAGTGGGCAAAGAAATGGCCGATGGAATACAGCGTAGCATGATGTGGAGTCATGCATTTTAGTAGCAGGAATAAAGGCATAGACTATTTTCTAATTGGGGAGAAAATTCAGAAATTGGAGGTGCAAAGGGACTTGGGAGTGGTGGTGCAGGATTCCCAAAAAGTTAATTTGCAAGTTGAATCGGTAGTAAAAAAAGGCAAACACAATGCTTGCATTTATTTTGAATCAGCCATGATTGAATGACAAAGTATTGATGAGCCGAATGGCTTAACTCGACTCCTATCATTAATGAGCTTATAGAAACATAGAAACATAGAAAATAGGTGCAGGAGGAGGCCGTTCGAGCCAGCACCGCCATTCATTACGATCATGGCTGATCGTCCTCAATCAATAACCCGTGCCTGCCTTCTCCCCATAACCCTTGATTCCAATAGCCCCTAGAGCTCTATCTAACTCTCTCTTAAATACATCCAGTGATTTGGCCTCCGCTGCCCTCTGTGGCAGGGAATGCCACAGATTCACAACTCTCTGGGTGAAAAAGTTTTTTCTCACCTCAGTCTTAAATGGCCTCCCCTAAGGTTGTGGCCCCTGGTTCTGGACTCGCCCAACATTGGGAAAAAATGTCCTGCATTTAGCTTGTCCAGTCCTTTTATAATTTTATATGTTTCTATAAGATCCCACGTCATCCTTCTAAACTCCAGTGAATACAAGCCTAGTCTTTTCAATCTTTCCTCGTATGACAGTCCCGCCATCCCAGGGATCAACCTCGTGAACCTACACTGCACTGCCTCAATCACAAGGATGTCCTTCCTCAAATTAAGAGACCAAAACTGTACGCAATACTCCAGATGTGGTCTTACCAGAGCCCTATACAACTGCAGAAGAACCTCTCTACTCCTATACTGAAATCCTCTTGTTATGAAGACCAACATTCCATTAGCTTTCTTCACTGCCTGCTGTACCTGCACGCCAATTTTTAGTGACCGGTGTACAAGGACACCCAGGTCTCGCTGTACTTCCCCCTTACCTAACCTAACCCCATTGAGATAATAATCTGCACCCTTGTTTTTGCCGCCAAAGTGGATAACCTCACATTTATCTATGAACTGATTTTATGAACTGATTTTATAAGTCATTATACCATTCAATCATGGCTGCTCTATCGAAGATGGACACAAAAAGCTGGAGTATCTCAGCGGGTCAGACAGCATCTCAGGAGAAAAGGAAAAGGTGACGTTTCAGGTCAAGACCCTTCTTCAGACTAGTCTGATGTAGTCTGACCCGCTGAGTTACTCCAGCCTTTTGTGTCTATCCTGTTCCTTCCTGCACGTGGCAGCTCTACTTTTCACTCCAAACCCCATTCTCCTGCCTTCTCCCCTAACCCCTGACACATTTACCAATCAAGAATCTGTCAATCTCTGCCTTAAAAATATCCACGGACTTGACCACGGCAATGAAGTCCACAGATTCACCACCATCTGACACGATAAATTCCTCCTCATCTCCTTTCTAAACGTGCGTCCTTTTATTCTGAGGCTATGGCCTCTCGTCCTAGGCTCTCCCCCTAGTGGAAACATCCTCTTCACATTCACTCTATCCAAGCCTTTCACTATTCGGTAAGTTTCAATGAGGTCCACCCTCATCCTTCTAAACTCCAGCGAGTACAGGCCCAGAGCCTTTATCTAAATCATAGATACTAGCAAGAAGCTGAAATTCTAAGACTAAGCCATCATTCTATTGCATATGATACTATTTCTTTGACAGAATGCAATCTATTCCATATGTTGGATAATGGATACTGCTCATTAAATTTTGTCATCAACATTCGTGATCACAATTTAAAAGAGATTACAAAGATATTGGAATTTGCCTTATCTTCATGCACTAGTTGATGTTATATCAAAACCAATGCTGTGCATCTCAGTGTAGTTTGTATTTTAAATAATGGTAGAACTTGGAACCTATGAGGTTGTTACTGTATATAATGAACTCACAAAAATGATACTTTTAAATAAATTGGCAAATACTCATTGGATTTTAAAGTGGCAACATTGGTGCGTAAGGCATTATGGTATGCTAAGACACAAGGAACAGCTGTTGCTGGTTTACAAAAAAAAGACAAAATGTTGGAGTAACTCAGTGGGTTGGGCAGCAGCTCTAAAGAACATGGATAGGTGACGTTTCGGGTCATGACCTAATCAGTCTCAGATGGGTCCTGACCCAAAACGTCACCTATCCATCTTCTCCAGAGATGTTGCCTGACCCACCTAGTTACTTTGTTTCCTTTATTGCATATGGTATGCTCGTCTTCATCGGATACCGTTTTGGCTACAAGAGTTGGGACGTCATGTTACAGTTGTAAAGGACATTGGTGAGACCGCACCTGGAACATTGTGTGTAATTCTGGCCACTGTATTCTCAGGCAGATGTGTTAATACTGGAGAGGAAGCAGAAAGAAATCACAACATTTGTGTTGCGAGTTTGAGGAGAGATTGGATGTGTTTGCATTGTTTTCTCGACGTAGAGGTTGAGGGGTGACTCTATAGTGCTCTATAATTTCATGAGGGCATTGATAAAATGAACAGCCACTGTCTTTTCCCCAGGTTAAGTGAGTCTAAAACTAGAGGGCATCGGTTTAAGGTGTGGGAGGTAAGATTTAAAGAGGACCTGAGCAGCAGGATTTTCACACAGATCGTAATGCATATATGGAATGAACTGCCAGAGGAAGTGGTAGAGATAGGTAAAATTACACCATACAATGTAGAGAGATTTATGGATAGGAAAGATATGGAGGGAGAGGAAGGCAAATGGAACCAGCTCAGAAATTCAGCTTGGCTGGCATGGAGGAGTTGGGCTGAACGGCCTGAATGATGTGAACCATCAAGAGCGAGGAGGGCCACATAGAGCGAGGAGGGGCGCTGATAGCAACTGGCGGGGGGCCGGCGAGAACGAAGGGAGGCCCGGCAGTGTGCCACCGGCTGTCACATGCGGCAGCAGGTCTGGTTCACGAGAAGAAGATAAGACTGTTCAACTAACTTTTTGTAACTTTGTTACATGGCGGCTCTGTGTGTACTGTTGAGGCGAGGCCTGCTGTTTGATTTCACTGGATAGTTTGCAGAAGTCCCAGTATTTATCCCTGCAGGACTCCACTGGTCACAAATCGCCAACTAAAATACCACCCTCCCACCGCTACCCTATATCTACTCTGGGTAAACTAGTTCTGAATTAAAACTACCAAGTCACCGTCGATCCCACCTATCTTAATCTTCTGGATTAGCCTAGCTTTAAGAACTTTCAAACAGACAGCACCCAAAGTCAGGATCGAACCCGGGTCTCTGGGTCTGTGAAGCTACCAGCTGCGCCACTGTCTTGCACTTTAGGGAATGAAGCATCGCTAGAATTGAATAAAGAATTAAATTGATAAGATAAACAGCCTCAGTTTAAACCACGAAGGGTAAAGTTGTAAAATGTTTCAATGTCAGTGCAGCCTAACTGGACAGGAATATTATTGAGAGATTTATTTGATTTCTGGGGGAACAAATCCTATACAAAGTGTTGACAGAAGATATTCTGAAAGAAAATGCATCAATCTTCTTGCTGCAATGGGATTTAAGTGTGACAGTAATGGGATTATAAAAGTAATATAACAAGGCACATTAGTCTTTATTTTTTACTCTGACTGAAGGACAGCTCTGAATTGCTGCAGTTGTTGCTTTAGACGTACTCAGTTGGGAGTAGCTCATTCAAACCACTGTTGCAAGGACAGCCCATTAGCAAGATGCATCTTCAGGTTTGGAGGGGGAGCAAACAAACTGTGGGTGGGCAAGAAGTGATCGCAACTGATTTCTTTAGACTTTAGAGATACAGCGTGGAAACAAGCTCTTCGGCTCACTGAATCTGTGCCGACCAACAATCCCCGTACACTAATACTATCCTACAAACCAGGGACAATTTTACAATTATTACCATAGCCAATTAACCTACAAACCAGTATGTCTTTGGAATGTGGGAGGATCCCTGGGGAAAACCCACGCAAAACGTAGAAACTCCGTACAGACAGCAACCCTTAATCAGGATTGAACCTGGGTCTCTGGCACTGTAAGGCTGGAACACCACTGCCATGCCACCGTGCTGCCTATATTTAGAGAAGTATGAATATTTAAGGCAAGTGTTGCAATGAAGTGGCAGCACTTCTGAAAGTTTAGGGTCCAACTCAGCTACTGAGAAACAAGGAACCGCAGGTGTTGGTTTATGCAAAAAGGACACAAAGTGCTGGAGTAACTCAGCGGGTCTGGCAGCATCTCTGGAGATTGTGGATAGGTGACGTTTTGGGTCGGGACCCTCCTACAGACTAAGCTATTTAGCAGCCCTTGTCCAAGATTTTTGCAACTGGTACAAAGGGTCTCCTGATTTTGTACACCTCTATATATAACCCCTCATCCTCTTTGCAGTAGACGTAAGAAGATAAAACCAAATTTCAAGCTTCAGATAATCTCTCTAGATGTAGGAATTGTGTGTTTCCCCTGTGCTCCATTATACACAAAATCAGGGGTTACACAGCAACATTCTCCATTTTGATCTAGTTATTGGCCTTCAAGATGGATGCATTTGTGTAGAACCAAGTGGTGGCATCTTGGTGGGATGAGGATAAACTACCTTCTGGTCACTTTGAGGTTGCATACTACTGAAAGAACAACTGCAATTAGTTGGGTATTTCTAACATGTTTCCAAAATTAATCCTATTTTTAAATATCTTGGTAGTGCCTGCTTCTTTAGGGAATATATCTCTGTATGTTATTAATTTATTAAAGCAAGCCTTTTGAAAGTCTTGGTTTTAGAGCACAAGGCACCTAATCTAATGATTCTGGCATGAATCTCAGTGACGTTCAATACTCTACATCAAAATGCTGAAGAATAATGTTCATGACAGTTTATAAAATTCTAAGCATTCACCTGTTGAAGAGATAGCAATGCAAAATTACAAGTCAAAAAGTTTGTGACATTTTTAAATTGCATGTGAATTTCGTGTTAAATATTGCCATGCATTGAGATCAGATCTTGAGAAGAGGTCTATACGACTGATACTGATTGAATATAATTTATTCATCACTGTGAAAAAGGGTCCCAAAATATCACCTATTCGTGTTCTTCAGAAATGCTGCCTGACCCGCTGAGTTACTCCAGCACTTTGTCCTTTTTTTAAACCAGCATCTGCAGTTCCTTGTGTCTCTCTAACTTTTAAATGTTTAGTTATGAGGCAAAATCGAACTGCCAGGAAATTTGCACTTGTAAGTGAGAGACTTGTTGGCGTTCACTGAAGAAATGGAGGCATTTGATTCTGGAAAATTTCTGGGTCATTGTCGGGCCAGGGTACGTTACAGGTATCCCAAGTAAAATGAAACACTTGATCAATGCTGGCAAATGGCATAGCCTGTAGATGGTTCAATGGTGCTTAATTGTCACTTGTACCTTGGTGCAGTGAAGTTGCATACAGCTCAGTAAAAATCTTATTGCAGGTACACCACCGATTTTCCGGCTACTGATGGCACCAACTTTAATCCGGACAAAATTACCAGAGCATTGCATGTGGCACAACCTCTTTCAGGATGTGTGCCTCCATGCTGAAAGAGTTAATTATTTACCTAATTGTTCATTGTTAATTCTTTATTTAAGCTTCTTGCTGTCCACTGTGCTTTGGAGATTTAGGATGGCTGTAATTATTGGGTCAGAGGCGTATTGTTGATTTTTTCAATTACGTGACCTCTGTTGGTCTGGCAAAATGGATAATTCGGCAAGGCTTCGGAAGCAAGGGTGCCGGAAAATCGATGGTGTACCCATACACAGAGGCAGGATCATACGTGAGCACAAGAGTGTAGGAAGAGTAGATAACACTGAGGCAATACACAGCGCTGCCATGTATCCGGTACTATTTTGTATGATTTGCGTCCAAAGTTGTTAAAGTTGTACAGTCTTTATTTGCCCATCAAATCTCATCTCTTGGTTGTGCCATTAGGTCGGAAGGTGCCTAGTGCCTGAATCAAATGAGATTTAGTTTGCACATGTTTGGACGATGAGGAAAAATGAAAGAGTGGGGTTGGGGTGGAGGTAGGGTGGGAGGGATGGAGGGAGGGGGACCCTGCCTTTTGTTTTAAAGTAATTCAAGGTTATTAGGTGGAAATTCAGAAATAAACTTCTCGGAGGCTGAGAAAGGCATGTTTGGTGAATTTGTGCTATATTTAAAGATCATTCAGGGATATCTGAGCTGTTATCAATCCAATCTGCATGTCGGCATATTCTGATACAGTGCTCCATGCATAATTTACTAGTCTATTGGTGCATATCTTCCCTAACAAATTCCTGCTGGCTTAATTATGAATAGTAAATATTTGAAGAAAACCTAAGAGTTACTTTTGTTTAAACCTGACAGGTGCTTGCTTATTTGTCTGCATGTGTACGCACCGAGCTTTGTATTGACGTTGTTTTATGCCGCTATTTGATGGAGAGGGATGTTGTTAGCTTAGCACTGATCTTTCGGAGTGCTTCAGATACTGTATGCATGGTGACACGTTGCGACAGCTTACACTGAGTGGCTCTGAAAGTAGATGCTCCTCCAAACTCTATTCCTTATCATTATCCCTTAAATGAAGCTGGGTAGACCACATTGGGCTAACCCCAGGCGAATCCTTACAGATACTGCCAATGTTCATCCATCAAGGACATTGAGAAGGCAAGCGATATGACAGCCATAGACAACTGTGGGAAGTGGAGAAAATGAGAATGTGGTTTAAAAAGAAGAAAGTATGTTAAGCCTTTTCAGGCAATTGCCCTTTTATCAATGCTTTTTTGCCGTACTACTCAGTTTAATCACAGAGATATTGCCGTGCATCGGAATCAATGACTCATTAGAATGCTTCTTCATTATGTATATTTTCAAATGTTTATCAAAAAGAACAAGATTCGCTTGTAATGGATGTAATTTTGGATGCCATTGTATTTTGTTCCATGGAATATTATCGCTAATAATGGGAAATGGAAGAAAGTCTCTGCACTATAGCCAAGAAAATTGGCTGTTGTTCCATGATAGATGATCAGATGGTGATGCTTGCGGTTAACTCCCAAAATGCAGAACACCATGGGTTTTAATTGAAGGACTGTCCAGGAGTTGGCTAATGTTTTACCTTCAACCATATTTCACATGATTATAGCGACTTTAGACTTCAAAGATACAGCGTGGAAATATGCCCTTCAGTCTTTGCTGACTAACAAAAGTAGCACTATCCTAACACTAGGCCCATTCAGTCTACTCAACCATTCAATCATGGCTGATCTGTCTTTCCCTCTCAGCTCCATTATCCTGCCTTCTCCCCGTCATTTTTGACACCCTTAAGAATCAAGAACCTATCAAGCTCTGCTTTAAACATACCACAGATTTGACCTCCACAGCTATCTGTGGCAATACATTCCCCGGACTTTGTTCTCCCTGTGACCGCATGGGATTCCTCCGGGTGCTCAGGTTTCCTTCCATGTCATGTGGGTTTGTAGGTTAATCTGTCTCTGTAAAGTGCCCCGATTGTGAAGGGAGTGCACGAGAAAGTGGAATAACATA
This sequence comes from Amblyraja radiata, assembly GCF_010909765.2. Classification (NCBI taxonomy): domain Eukaryota; kingdom Metazoa; phylum Chordata; class Chondrichthyes; order Rajiformes; family Rajidae; genus Amblyraja; species Amblyraja radiata. The sequence continues at coordinate 37,940,747 of NC_045969.1, read as the reverse complement.
GAACTAGTGAGAACGGATGATTGATGGAGGGCGTGGATTTAATTTTAGAAATATAGAGATACAGCGTGGAACAACGCCCTTCAGCCCACAGAGTCCTCACTGACCAGCGATCACCCTTTCACAATAGTTTGATGACTAGAGCCAGGATGTTTAGGCACTAAAAAACTGAAATAGGCAGGCAAAAAGGCATAATAAAATTACAAAAAAGGCACGAAAAGGCATTTATTGACAAAAAAAGGCATAAAAAGGTATTTCCACCACCAAAATATGGCTAAAATTAATAATATAAAGGTATACTACATTAAATGACCATAGTTGCCTGGTTGCACATAATTACCAGCATTTTTTTCAAATTATCTGGTGTTAAAATATGCCGTTTGTCAGACAGAATATGCTTCAGTTGTGAAAAACTTCTTTCCACCCCAGCTGAGGTCACTGGTGCATAACAAAATGGCCACTAGCCAAAATAAGCTACCGACTCTATATTCATGTCGATATCTTGTGCATTGCAACTATCTATGAAATCTTTAGCTTTATTTTGTATTTTTTCAAGATCTTTGTTACCTAAAATCACTCTCTCACATTTTCCTTGTATGTCTTTACCTACATCACCAAGAACTTCACGAATATCATCAGTTTCTTTGTTGAAAACCTGCAAGTTATTCACTAATGTTTCGCCACGTTTCTCAAGGGAAGTGATAGCTTGTGGAAAGTTTGCAAAATTGGAAACAATAAACACAAGATCACGGTGGAGGGACTTTTTCTGCATGATTTCACTGACGATCCTGACTGCAGCAGATGCTTCTTCTTCAAAACAGTTGACGATATCTTTTATCTTTTCAAAATTTGCAGCATAGTAGAGTACAGCAGAGCGCCATGTACCCCACCTAGTCAAAACGGGCTGAGGAGGTAGCGGAATCTCAGGTGCCATTTCCATGAACAACTGCACACGTGACGGTGCTTTGAGGAAGATTTTCTTGACATTGGAAACTAGGTGATCGACATTTGGAAACAAGCTACGTATGTGCTTGGCAATTCTATGACGTCCATGATCAGCCATGATCATATTGAATGGCGGTGCAGGCTCGAAGGGCCGAATGGCCTACTCCTGCGCCTATTTTCTATGTTTCTATGTTTCTATGTCCTTGAGCTAAGCATGTCAAATGCAACATTTTGGAGAATAAAACTTTAAGTCACAAACAGAAGTACATTCTCGTGTTTTATACCTTCTGGCCAAAGTACAGCAAGTGAAGATGTAAACAACTGAACAGCAGTAGAGCTGTTTGACTTCCCCAATATTTCCAATGTCAACAAATACTCCTTTGATGGTTGACCTGCCTCCAGTGTAGCGATAACCACATTGGCAACATATCTCCCCACAGCATCGGTTGTCAAGCCTATTGGGACCCATATTCTGTTGCATGAAATTTAATCTTTAATTTTCTGCACAACAATGTTGAAGTTGCTGTCAAAATAATGATTCCATAATGATGACTCGCTTGGTATATGTTCCTCTGTATTTCTCTAAAAAAACCTCTGAGAGATTTGTTTTCAAATTTCCACCGTGGAATTCCAGCATCAATGAATGCCTTGCACAAATCACTCAAACTCAGATTTGCAACTGGAGCCAGCAGTAAATGTAGTGAGGAGACAAGCTTGGGTATTTCACTTCAGTAGTCTACACCAACATTGACTTCTCTAATTTTAGATAGCCCTTGTCTTCTCCCTCCTCCCCTTCCCCCTCCCAGCCCTACTGTCTTCGCCACTTCCTTTCTTTTTCCCTTTCCCCCACATCAGTCTGAAGAAGGGTCTTGACCCGAAACATCGCCTATTCCTTCTCTCCATAGATGCTGCCTCACCCGCTGAGTTTCTCCAGCATTTTTTGTCTACCTTCGATTTTTCCAGCATCTGCAGTTCTTTCTTAAATAGTTCTTGGAGAAAACTGAACCAGCGGGCAGCGGCAAAAACGAATGAACAACCTACGGTGGCACCCGGGTTTTGCCCCGGTGGTGGAAATTTTATTGTAAGTTATAATATGTTAACATGTTATTAATAACATTAATATTAACATGTTAACATAGAAAATGCCATTGTAATCACTGTACAACTAGAGAAAATAGCACAACCTTTTTGCAAAACGACAAAAAAAGGGCTGATTTAGGCACTTGACCGTGAAAAAGGCATTACCCTGGTGAAATCATCAAAAAAGGCATGAAAAGGCACATTGCATTTATGGCAAAATCCTGGCTCTATTTATGACATATCACTATCCCATCCATTCCGTATGCACTAGGGAAAAATTTAAAGAGACGTCTTTGCAATGTGGGAGGAAAGCGGAGCAAAACACAAATAGACAAAAACAAATCCATTATAGTCCAAAAGATGGTCTGGAGTGTTCCTTTGTGGAAGGAGGGTGATAAGGGTTGTGCAGGTTGGTTCAAGAACATGATAGTTGTAGGAAAGCAGCTCTTCCTGAACCAGGTGGTGTGGTGTATACTGATGTGCTTCCTGTAGATGGCTGGATGATGGAGATCTTTGATGATGGAGGCTGTCTTCTGGAGGCAGTTCCTCATGTAGATATTTTTGATGGTGGGAAGGCCTATGTCCACAATGGACTTGACGGAGTCTAACACTCTCTGCAGCATCTTAAGTCCCTGTGCATTAAAATTGCCATACCAGGTCATGATGTAAACAAGGGTGGCATAGTATCGCAGCAGTAGTGTTGCTCCCTTACAACCCCAGACACCCTGATTCGATCATGACTATGGGTGCTGTCTGTACGGAATTTGTACGTTCTCCCTGTGACCGCATGGGTTTTCTCCAGGAACTCCGGTTTCCTCTTATGCTCCAAAGATGTACAGGTTTGTAGGTTAATGGGCATTGGTAAAATTATAAATTGTCCCTGGTGTGTAGGATAGTGTGGGTGTACGGGGTGATCGCTGGTTGGCGCGTACTCGGTGGACCAAAGGGTCTGTTTATGCACTCTATCTCTAAAGTCTAAAGTCATGAGTCCTTTCTACAGTACATTCATCGGAGTGTTTGGAGACATTTTGAATTACTGGTCGTTGAAAGATAATAAAGGATTTTGCTCACCTCATTGAAAGTAAGAAATCAGAAACATTCCTCTCCATTGCCCTTCCTTCCTCTGCTGGAAGTTGGACACTTTGTGTCCATCTTTGGTCTAAACCAGCATCTGCAGTTTCTTTTTATTACACCTCTCCACCTCCAGCCCACCAATGAAGAACTGACATATTGTCTCCCAACTTCCTGTTTCTGAAGGCAATGGTTAGTTAACTTCAACGGTGAGTCTGAAGGAGGGTCTTGACCCGAAACATCACCAATTTGTTCTACCCAGAGATGCTGCCTGTCCCGCTGAGTTACTCCAGCATTTTGTGACTATCTTCGGTTTAAACAAGCATCTGCAGTTCCATCCTTCACACGTCAATGGTTAGTTCCTTGGTTTAGTTCATGTTGAACAAGTGGGTGTTGTTGCTACAGCAATCAACCAGGTGTTAGTAACCTTTGTGTCACTGGAAAAGTTTTTTTTCTTGAAAAGGCATTCCTGATATTGAACACTCCAACCAAAGAGAACAAACACACATTTTCCAATGTTTCCAATAACTGAAGTCCTTCGTCTCTGAAACTATTATGGTAAATCTCATCTGCAACCTCTCACAGGCTTTGACCATCCTTCCGAAAGTGCAGTTTCCATCAACAAAATCAGTAACAATTGAAGCTTGAAGAATTATAACGATTTAATGGAATTTTTTTACTTTGGCACATTATTCCTCTTTTCACAAACATAAGAATTCCATTTACACTTTTGCACGCCATTGTCAACGTACTGCCGACAACAAAAATCGTCTCTACATGCACATTAATATTGTACCATTCAATTCATCTTACTTCCCCTCAATTTTCCTGTCAAAATGTATAACTGCACACTTCTCTGCATTAAATGTCAGTTGGCATGTGTCTAATTGTTTAACCAATATCTAAGTGCCCACTATATATAATGCTTTTTCATTAATACCTACATTTCTGACAATGTCCTAAATATTAAGTCCAGCTTGTTAACATGCACTTCAAAGAACAGGAACCGTAATGCTGAGACACAAGGAACTGTGGATTTTGGAAGTTTGAGCAGAAAACAAAGTGCTGGAGGAACTCAGTGGGTCAAGCAAAAACTGTTGAGGAAATGGCTGACAACATTTTGGGCTGGGACCCTTCTTCAATCTGATTTCCTAAAGCACTTTGTGTTTTAATCCTAACATTGACTCTGGAGACACCACTGTATTCTTCCTTCCAGCCTGTAAAAAGAAACACTCTTCACAGGTGCTCTCTGCTTGCTGTCTTCTCTCCGTTTTAGCTAATTTTGCAGCCGTTGCTTCTGCACCTTCAATCCCATGGACTTCAATGTTGTTAACGCCACTTCAATAATGTTTCCAAAGCAAAGTTTTCAATCGAGAGTTAGATTTAGCTCTTGGGCTAAAGGAATCAAGGGATATGGGGAAAAGCAGGATCGGGGTACTGGTTTTGATGATCAGCCATGATCATACTGAATGGCGGTGCTGGCTCGAAGGGCCTACTGCACCTATGTTTCTATGTAAACAAGGTGGCGCAGCGGTAGAGTTGCAGCCATACAGCGCTTGAGACCTGGGTTCAATCCTGACTAGTGGTCTGCTTGTATGTAGTTTGTACGTTCTTCTTGTGACCACATGCCTTTTCCTTGGGCGCTCCGGTTTCCTCCCACACTCCAAAGACATACAGGTTTGTAGGTTAATTGGCTTTGGTAAAAATAGTAAAATTGTCCCTAGCGTGTAGGATAGTGTTAGTGTAAAGGGATCGCTGGTCTCAGTGGGCTGAAGGGCCTGATTTCATGCTGTATCTTTAAACTTTAAACTAAACTAAACTAACCTAAACTAAAAGTATAATTGTAATCCCATCTCCATCCAAAATTAGAAAGGAAAATTACAATTGGTCCAAAGGATTTCCTTTTATGATATTTCATATTCCTGTGCTGCCTACTTTTAAAATTAGTTTTTCAGTTTAATTTAGTTTAGTTTATTGTCACGTGTACCGAGGTACAATGAGAAACGTGTTGTGTGCTAACCAGTCAGCAGAAAGACAATACATTATTACAATCGAGCCATCCATAGTGCACAGATACACGATAAAGGGAAAAACATGAATAACGTCTAGTGCAAGATAAAGTCTAGCAAAGTCTGATCAAAGATAGTCTGAGGGTCTCAAATGAGGTAGATAGTAGCTCAGGGCTGCTCTCTAGTTGTTGGGCATTTGCCTTATCCATTTGCCTTGATGGCTAGGGATGACTTTATTTCCAATGAATGTATCTTTGTCCTGTCGGTTTACTATTCAATTTCCCATTACCCTACAGATGTGTACTTGTGTTCCAAGTTTCCTGAAGTGGCGGCGCTGCCCTGCAGCTGCGGCTCGCCTGCAGTCCGTTTGTCTTTTTTGTTGTTGTCCTGTTTTAGTTTATTTTGGTTGTGTATGTGTGTGGGGGGAGGGGGGGGGGGGGGGGGGGGGGTTTTGGTCTCTTCCTTCAGGGGGATGCAACCTTTTCTTGTCGTATCCCCTGTCTCCGTCTGCGCTGAGGCCTAATGGCGGAGCTGGCGGCCTCCAACTGCGACCGACCTCGAGGCTCCGGAGGCAGAGCCAGGTCTTACCAATGCGAGGCTGGCCGACTTCGCGCTGTGGTGGTGTTGCGGCGGTGGCAGTGGCGGCGGAGCCTCGGAAGCTCAGCCCAACATCGGAAGCCTGGATCGCCTCAACGCAGGGGGACAACAAGGAGGGAAGAGACAAGGACTTTAAGACTTTTGCCAATTATACTTTTAGTTTAAGACAGAGGACAAGAAAATAAATCATGAAGTGTGGATGACAAAAAGATAATATGGAGATAGAAACAGTGAGAATGAGAATCAATGGGGTTGTGAATTCTTCTGTGGGTGCTGGTCTAAAATGGACACTATCAATCCAGCTGCCCATTCTGTGATACCTCCCAAACTTTGTTTCCATTTGAAGAGATTTATGGCATGTATGTCAATCAATATCATCAATTTTATTCCCATCACCCAAATAACCAAATTACTCACAAGCAGGTAGTGATGTGAGGAATTATTTTCATCTTGTTTTTGTCAATGATCAGCACTCTAAGTGATCATTGTATTTTTTTTTCCACTTTTGTACATTTTTTCCAAAATGTCAAAATGGATTATTTTTTTGTGTGTGAGGAAATGATGGGAAGTCTTTGTGATGGGGTGGGAGAAAGGATCAGCAAAATGAAAGCAAATTTTTCACAAGATCGGATTCAGTGACACAAATGGTGTGCATTAATTCCTGGCTTCCTTTATTAAAGCTCAAATGGGAGTCGTCTACCTTAAATGTATGAAAAGATTTAACAGGTCGTATTGAAACCAGTGCTTTTCAAGGTCACCAGAATTAATTCTGTGTAACCCCAGTAATTCTATTATAAGAAGCAAAATATGCAGTTCTGTTGCTCCATTGAAAATTGTTAAAACCATGAAAGATTGCACGATAATTTGCTCTTGGAAGGTATATCAAAATTCATTTGGCATTGTAGTCAAAATCAGTGTCTTAAATCAGATTTGGAGGTGCATTATTCATCACTTCATGGTCCATGCTTCATTATTTGTTATTACTTAGTGCCTTGCAGCAGCTAGCAACCATTTATGAAACAACATATTTTGCAAGCTATATTTTGGAAGCAGCGTGTTTAACAATGTCACACCCGGTGCCATGCCGATTGAAAGGAGGCAGAATATTTTTTAAACTATTGGTATTATTTTGCATATTATTATTATTATTGCGGTAGATTTTCAGTATTGAGAAATTATAGATGTTTAAAATTGATCAATTGTGACAGAAATAGATTTTTCCCTGAAACTAGTGCTGCTGGACCATATATTATTGGAGATGGACATTGATGTTCAACTTATAACTAATGACATCCAAGTGTTTTCTCACAAGTATGTGTAATTTTATCCAGAATGCACCTGTGTGCTGGTTGCCCAGTAATTAAAATCTTTGTACATTACAAATAATTTGGCAACTAATATGTTTTGCTGTGTTAATGGACTGAGCTTTAGAAGCAAGCAGTCAAAATATGATGTAGCAGGTTCACATTGTATTATTCTTATAACCTGTGCACATTTATTGTGTATTATTGAACTTAGAATTACCATTTACAAAGAAGCCATTTCTAATATGACCCTCAAACAGATTCCAATCATTGTTATCGTTGTTGACCCACAAAAAGTATTTTAAAAGACTGTTTATGCTGTAGCAATTCCAAAACCAGTCAAATTAAAATATATATATATAGGTGCTGCAATTTCTGTTTTGATCTTTTCTCATTGTATTTAATTCTAATATCATGGACAGTTATTTTCAGGCAGTGAGTAAAGAAGATATGTACAAATGATATTTGAAATCTAAGTTTATGAAATTGAAAAAAATGTTTTATTCCGTTTTGAGGCTTATATGATAAACATGTGTGAAAATCTTACTGCATGTCTGATAGAGTATTTGGGGCAACAAACCAGTCTTGGGGTTCAAATCATTAACTAATTTATGTTCTTAAGCTATAAGAGCAAAATAAGGCAATTTGCCAATCAATTCTACCCTTCCATTCAATCGTGGCTGATCTATCTTTCCCTCTCAAGCCCATTCTTCTGCCTTCTCCCTACAACCTCTGACACCTGTACTAATCAAGAATCTGTCAATCGCCATCTTATCAATATCCATTGACTTGGCCTCCACAGCCTTCTGTGGCAATGAATTCCACAGACTCACCACCCTCTGACAAAATAAATTCCTCCTCATCTCCTTTCAGGAGGTACGTCCTTTTATTCTGCTCAAAGAGTGCTTCAAAGGTTTATACCAAATGAGCAAAATCCATTCTCCCCTATTAAATATTCCACATGGACTTTGTGTACCCATCCCTATTATCTTCCATTCAAATAATATAATCACAGCATGCTCTTTCGTGTTGGTCTTTCAAACCAGAAATTTAAATTAATTGGTGGTCTAGGGCTGTTTCTTTTAGTTCACTTTATTTCAACATTGTTTGAAGATATGTTTCTCTTCTTTTAAAGGTGCTATGTTGACGATAGGATCTCAAAGGTTGCTTGGCTGAACCGATCTAATATTATTTTTGCTGGAAATGACAAATGGTCCTTGGACCCACGAGTTACTCTATTGACCAGCGCTCACTTAGAGTATAGCCTTCAGATTCAGCAAGTGGATGTATCCGATGAAGGTCCTTACACCTGCTCAGTGCAGACCCAGCACCATCCTAAGACCTATCAAGTGCATCTGATAGTGCAAGGTAAGTGTTGATTACTAGCCTTATCCATATGTTTGCCAAAGCAACGCTTGAAAATTATTGTGTAGAAAGAAACTGTGCAGATTCTGGCTTACAACAAAGATAGACACAAAATGCTGGAGTAACTCAGCAGAATAGTCTGCATCTCTGGGGAGAAGGAATGGGTAACGTTCCAGGTCAATACCCTTCTTCAGACATGTTCTTCCCGAAACATCACACATTCCTTCTCTCCAGACAGAGTTACTCCAGCATTTTGTGTCTATGTAAAAGTTCTTGATGGGTGGATCGTTAGTACAATCAAAGCTGTATCAATGCAAAAATTATCAGAGCTACTAAATCAAAGGTAAGGAATCCAATGGCCTGGGTGATAAGTGTAGAAATACTTATGAAAATATCTGTTTTTTTTAAACCATGAAACAGGTGGATTGTTGTGAAGAACAATTAAATCCACTGTTGAATTGAAATAAACTGTTGTCACCTTCTGGCCTATAGATAGGGTAGACAATCAAAAGGTTGAAGCGTGACTTCAGAGAAGTATATAAACTTATGAGAAGGGTAGACAGAATCTTATTCCCAGAGTGGAAATGTCCAACACCGGAGAGCGTTGATGAAAGATGAGAGGGGAAAAGTTTAATGGAGATATGCAGGGCATGTTTTTTACACAGAGGGTGGTTGTGGAGCCAGAAATTATAGTGGCGTCTAAGAGGCTTTTAGGTAGATTCCCTCTTAGATGAGGGAGGATCTTATTGAAAACTACCAGACAATGAAAGGCATAGATAGAGTGACGTGGAAAAGATGTTTCCAGGAACTAGCTTCTCTGCCACAGAAGGTAGTTGAGGCCAGTTCATTGGCTATATTTAAGAGGGAGTTAGATGTGGCCCTTGTGGCTAAAGGGATCAGGGGGTATGGAGAGAAGGCAGGTACAGGATACTGGGTTGGATGATCAGCCATGATCATATTGAATGGCGGTGCAGGCTTGAAGGGCCGAATGGCCTACTCCTGCACCTATTTTCTATGTTTCTATGGAAGAGTCTAGAACTAGAGGGCACAATGTCAGTATAAAATGATGTACCTTCAAAATGGAGATGAGGAGGAATTTCTGTAGCCAAAGAGTGGTGAATCTGTGGAATTCATTGCCATGAATGGCTGTGGAGGCCGACATTGGGCAGTTTTAAGACAGAGATTGATTAGGATTGGTATAAAAAGTTATGGGGAAAAGGTAGGAGAATGGTGTTGAGAGGTTTAAATAGATCAGCCATTATTGAATGGCGGATTAGACCCAATGGGCTGAATAGCCTAAGTGTTCCTATGTCTTATGTAAGTACAGGGAGTAGAGAGATATGGATCATCGACAGGCAGAGAGATCAGTTTAACTCGGCAACATGTTTGGCATTAATGTTGTGGGCTGACAAGCCTGTTTCTGTACTATACTGTTCTATGTTCTAATATGCTTCATAAGATGGCATAACCACCTAGTAAAACACCACCAATAGTTTCTCATTGTTCATTAGGAATGATGAATAAATATTGGTCTTGTCAATAATGCCCACCTAATGGAAAAGAAATGTTAACACAATTTCACCAGCTGCATTCATTCTAGTCCAGTGCTGAGCTTGGAGGATGTTTTATTTCATTGTCTTCACAAGGAGTTATTTTAAGAGGCTTAATTTGTTTCTTACTGAAAAGATTGTACTACGGTTTGCATCATAAAAACTTGTACAGGGCATATAAAATCTTTAAATTGAATTACCCATAATTGAGAAACAGTCCCATTGCAACGTGTACCAAAAAGGATCAACAGTGTAGGAATTTCATCCCACAGCCTTATTTGGGCAATTCTATTGAACTGTGATCATTAGTCATGGTCTCTTAGTGAAGTTGCTGCCTTACAGCACCAGAGACCCAGGTTCGATCCTGACTAAGGGTGTTGTCTGTGTGAAGTTTGTACATTCTCCCCGTGACCATGTGGGTTTTCTCTAGTCTCCTCCCACACTCCTAAGATGTGGAGGTTTGTTGGTGAATTGGCTTCTATAAATTGTCCCGAGTGTGTAAGATAGAACTAGTGTTGATGGATTGTCAATGATCGGCATGGACCCGATGGGCCGAAGGGCCTGTTTACATGCTGTAAACTAAATTGAACCCTGTGTGAATCAGGGGTGAGGAAAACACATGCAAGAAGGGATCGACTGGGCTCATATTCACTGGAATTTAGAAGGATGAGAGGAGATCTTATAGAAACATAGAATTCTTAAGGGATTGGACAGGCTAGATGCAGGGAAAATGGTCCCGATGTTGGGGGAGTCCAGAACCAGGGGTCACAGTGTAAGAATAAGGAGTAGGTCATTTAGGACTGAGATGAGGACAATCTTTTTCATCCAGAGAGTTGTGAATCTGTGGAATTCTCTACCCCAGCAGTGGAGACAAATTCACTGGATGTTTCCAAGAGTGAGTTAGATTTAGCTATTAGGGCAAACATAATTAAGGGGTATGGGAAGAAAGCAGGAACGGGATACTGATTTTGGATGATCAGCCGTGATCATATTGAATGGCGGTTCTGGCTCGAAGGGCCGAATGGCCTACTCCTGCACCTATTTTCTATGTTTTAATGTTTCGAAGCTATGTCTCAGTTTCAAGTTGCAACACTCTTCAAAATGTCTACACTATGATAATAATTGTTAAAAGTACTTTAAGAATCACTGTTTAGATTGGGTGTAGACTTGGTATTTCAGGACACAGTGATGCTGCTACCTGTTATGTTCAGTACAATGCCAAAGCATCTGTTTCTCAGATTTAGAACAGAGTTGAAGCATCTAATGAACCGACTGGTACATGTGCTTATTATGTGATGTAAATGCTATGATCCACCAGATCTATTTAAATCACTAATCAAAGAGTGCGATGGCACAGCGGTGCAGCTGGTAGAGCTAATGCCTCACAACACCCGAGACCCGGGTTCAATCCTGACCCCTGTGTGGAGATTGCATGTTCACAGTGTACAGATATAGGACAAAAGGTATAACGTTTAGTGCAAGATAAAGTCCAATAAAATCCGAATAAAGATATTTGAAGGTCTCCAATTCTTACAAAATTCTTAAGGGGTTGGACAGGCTAGATGCAGGAAGATTATTCCCGATGTTGGGGAAGTCCAGAACTAGGGGTCACAGTTTAAGGATAAGAGGGAAGTCTTTTAGGACCGAGATGAGAAAATCCTTTTTTACACAGAGAGTGGTGAATCTGTGGAATTCTCTGCCACAGAAGGTAGTTGAGGCCAGTTCATTGGCTATATTTAAGAGGGAGTTAGATGTGGCCCTTGTGGCTAAAGGGATCAGGGGGTATGGAGAGAAGGCAGGGGTGGGATACTGAGTTGGATGATCAGCCATGATCATATTGAATGGCGGTGCAGGCTCGATGGGCCAAATGGCCTACTCCTGCACCTATTTTCTATGTTTCTATGTTTCCAATGAGGGAGATGGGAGCTCGGAACTGCTCTCTAGTTGATGAGAGGATGGTTTAGTTTCTTAATAACAGCTGGAAGAAACTGTCCCTGAATGTGGACCGTTTCACCTCTGTGTGTTTTCAAACATCTGTGCCTCTTGCCTGATGGGAGTGGGGAGAAGAGGGAGTGGCCAGGGTGAGACCGGTCCTTGATTATGCTGGTGGCTTTGCCGAGGCGGCTTGAAGTGTAGATGGAGTCAATGGAAGGGAGGTTGGTTTGTGTGATGGGCTCACAATCCTCAAGACATTCAGTGAATGTTTAGGAAGAATGGTGGCTACTCTTTCAAAGGAAAAGACCTTGTTAGTGTATGCCATGCCTTCTTCACAAGTGTGCAGTGCCAGTCCTGCATGTTCGTAAGACGGCTTCCTTTCTCCAATGGCTAGATATATCTGTTGAACCTGTTGAAAGCGGTTCAGATGTTCATGAAAATAGGCTGCCTGAATGTCTGGTTGTGAGCTGCACCTCTTGGCATTTGCAGGGGGGTGGTCTAATCCTGCCACATGAGTTAATTGGATCTTCAGCCTAACTTTCAGTCTGGCCCAAGGCAAACTGCTGCTGCCTGAAGCTGAACCTGCAGCATCAACCTGAGAGGCTAATTAGGAGATGAGTCCCTCATGACCACAGAATTTAAAACTTGGAACAAATTAAGATTTTGATCAAACATAGATTAACACGGTGTCACAGTGGCAGAGTGGTAGAGCTACTGCCTTGCACCGCCAGAGATCCAGCTTCGATCCTGACTACAAGTGCTTGTCTGTATGGAGTTTGTATGTTCTCCCCATGACCTGCGTGGGCTTACTCTTGCACACTAAAGACGCACAGGTTTGTAGGTTAATTGGCTTGGTATAACTATTAAATTGTCCCTAGTGTGTGTAGGGTAGTGTTAATGTGCAGGGATCACTGGTCGACCCGGACTCAGTGAACTGAGGGCCTGTTTCCGCACTGTATCTCTAAACTAAACTAAACACAATCTATTGCATGGCGGCTGATGGAACCAGTGTTGGTTTAAGATGAGACCAACAAGTTTTAAAGCGTATGCTGGGGGTAAGTATTTTTACACAGAGTGGTTGGTACTTGGAATATGCTGAAGGCATAAAAGGATATGGTTTTTATGTGGGCAGAATGGGAATTGTGTAAGTGGGCAAAAATGTTGGCATGAACATGGTGGGCTGAAGGGCCTTTTTTTTGTGTTGTGTGATTCTATGACTGAGATTATGGGGGGAAAAAAATAATTCTGCTCTTTAATACAACCCCAGTGCCTGCGATTGACCAGCCAGTGAAGTGCTGGAATGGATACTTCGAGATTGAGAACCCAGGGAAGCTCTGACTGCTGATTTCTCAAGTTGGAAGCTAAGGACTGCCTTCAAGTACTCTCTCTCAGATCTGAGTTACTGTAGAGAATGCCACTGCTATTTAAAAGGTGTACTTCAGGCCCTACATGAACTCAGGGTTTTTTCAATGTGACTCTGCTGTGTTCAGATGAGCTCCCTCCTACTTCCCCACCCCTCACCACCTCTACTTTTAGTCTGAAAGAAGGGTTACGACAGGAAACTTCACCTATTCTCTTTTCTCCAGAGATGCTGCATGACCTGCTGAGTTATTCCAGTATTTTGTGTCTATCTTCGGTATAAACCAGCATCTGCTCCGACCTAGCTCTGTCTTACAAAGCAGGGCAGCACAGTTGCGCAATGGTGGAGCTACTGCCTCACAGCGCCAGAGACCCAGGTTCGATCCAGACTACGGGTGATGTCTGTGCAGAGATTGTTCCTGTCTCCGCGTGGGTTTTCTCCGGGTGCTCTGGCTTCCACCCACATCCCAAGGCAAGCAGATTTGCAGGTTAAAGGTTTCTGTAAATTACCTCCTGGTGTGTAGGATGCGAAAGTGGGATTACATAAAACTAGTGTACGGGTGATCGATGTTTGGCCGATGGCTGTATCACTAAACTAAGCTGAAAGTATGAGGTGGGGGAAGGGTGGAAGCTGGAGGCGAGAAATGTCCAGGACCAATCAAGGCCAGCCAGAAATGACCTCAGACTGGGCATTGCCTGGTAAGCCCATTGTTGTTTAGGGAAGGTGCGATTTCAAGAGGGAAACAATATGGCGAACATTGGAGCTAGTAAGACTACTAGGGTGGAGGAAGGGGGCAAGGGGGGGAAGCGGAGGGCGGTGTAAGTAGAAGTTATATAAGATTAGAGAATTCAATGTTCATACCACTGGGTTGTAAGCTACCCAAGTGAAATCTGAGGTGCTGTTCCTCCAATTTGCATGTGCCCTCACTCTTACCACTGTTCCTCAGTACGCCTGCCCATAACAAACTAAACTATTGGTAATTTTTACTGGAAACATATAAACGGAATTTACAATAGAGCAACCTTATTCTAAAAGATGCGTTAAATAGATTGTGAGGAAGATCGTTATCATACTCCCTGACTCTCCGTCTGATTTAGGGTCTTGAATCGAAACATCACCTATTCCTTTTCTCCAGAGATGCTGCCAGGACCCACTGAGTTACTCCAGCACTTTGTGCCTATCTGCAGTTATAATAAGATTCTAAATACATCTTAAATAGGCTTTACAACAACACACTGAATGGTTGTTGGGAGATGACAAATGTGTGGTTGTTGTAATTGTTATTGGAACCTGATAATTTAAATTGAGTTAAATCCAGCGAGGACGTTTTTTATAACGGATGAGCATCTAATTTTCTGTTTGCTTTAAATAATTTGCTAGGCTTCAGTGAGTTAGCCCGGGGCAACATTGTATTAACAATCTGTCCAACTGTGGACATTTAATTATATAAGAAATAGAAAGAGGACATCCTGCTGAAGCCAGCGCATCCATTTGATATGATTAGGGATGATACTGTAATTTAGTTTAGAGATACAGTGTGGAAACAGGCCCTTCGGCCCACCGTGTCTGTGCCGACCAGCGATCCCACACATTAACACTATCCTACACACTAGGCACAATTTACCATTACACAGAAGCCAATTAACCTACAAACCTGTACTTCTTTGAAATGTGGAAGGAAACAGGAGATCCCTGAGAAAACCCACGCAGGTCACGGGGAGAACATACAAACTTTGTACAGACATCACCCGTAGTCAGGATAAAACCTGGGTCTCCAGCGCTGTAATGCAGCAACTCTACTGCTGCCCACAGTGATTCCTTATTAAAGTCCAAATATACCACATCTGTTCGTTCCACTTTGTTATTTTCCTGAATACGGCCTCCAAACAAAAACACTCTTAAGTCCCTGTCCCGCTTTCACGACCTAATTGGCAACCTCTGCCGAGTTTGCCCTTGGCTCATACTCACAGCATGGTCGCCACGAGGTCGTAGGAGATCTTCGTAACTCTTCCTCATGCTCGTGAGTCGTCTCTGCGCACTCGTGGCCTCAAGTGGGTCGCGGCATTTTTTCCAGCGTGATAAAAAATGTTCACGAGTAAAAAAAAAGGTTGGTATGGAAAAAATTGATTCTTTTTACTCTTAGGTAGGTCGTAGGTAGGTCACGATGGTGGTCGTAGGTAGTCGTAGGTCAGTAACTGGCTCAAGAAAAAAAATGCAGACATGACATCATTTTATCATGTGATCATTTTCCACTCGTAGCTAATCGTAGTTGGTCTCAGGTGTGGAAGAGTGAGGTCGAGGGGGGTCGTAGACATAGTTGTAGGAGGTCGTAGTCATAGTCGTAGGAGGTCTTTTACTTTGACGAGTCAACACGATCTTGACATTTTTTTCAACTCGTCTAGGGTCTTCTAAACTTGTGGATTAGGTCGTCCAAGTGGGACAGACCTCTTAAGGTGGTTTTTCCGCGCTACATAATTTTACCTTCACAAAAGCAAATAGTACTGGAGGAAGTCTGCTGTCCTGAGATTGCTGTCCCCATGTCCCTGGGCAATGCTTTTGCCTCCTGTGGTCTTCCGCTGATGCCAGCAGCTCAGGGGCTCTCTCAGCACGAGTGGCCGCCTGCATCCACACTGTTTTTGACAGTCAGTGAAGCGCTATCCTCCTAGGCTTCTACAAGCTGTCGAAAGCTGTCACTGTCAATGAATGTCCTTGACATTCACAGTCAAAACCATTTGGGACCCATCGAAAAATCCAGATTTTTTTCTTGTTGAAGAAATTGAAGTTACCCGATTAAAAGTGTGTGTAGGCACACACACGCGTACACGTATCGTTCATCGCTCACTCACCAATCAGTCACTTACCCACCCACCCATCCACGTGCTCGCTCACTCCCTCGGACACACTCACTAAAGCTCACTCATGCTCACTCACACATTCATTCACACTCATGCTCAATCTTGCTCATTCTCACACACATCCACTCCCACTCATGCTCACTCACCCACTCACACTCATGTTCACTCTCACTCACACCCACACTCATACACACACCACTCGTGCACACTCACACCACTCATGCTCATTCACACTCACTCATCTTCACTCACACACACTCATCAACTCTCACATTCTCACTCTCACTCACCCACACACACCCACTCATGCTCGCACTCACACCCACTCATGCTCACACTCACTCACACTCACACCGAATCATGCTCGCACTCACTCGCACCCACTCATGCTCACACTCACATGCTCACCCTCACTCACCCTCACTCACACCCACTCATGCTCACCCTCACTCACTCCAACTCATGCTCACCCTCACTCACTCTCACACACCCATTCATGCTCACCTTCACTCACTCACATTCCCTCTTACCAGCTCACACTATTATGCTTACTCACACCCTCTCAAGCTCATTCTCGCTCATTCTCACTTGCAGTCATGTTTACTCACACCCAGTCACGCTCATCCTCTCTCACACACTCACTTTCACTCATACATGCTCACTTACTCTCACTCATTCTCCCCTCTCACTCATCCACTCACACACTCACTTGCACTTGCACTTGCACTTGCTCACATACACAAACACACCCCCCACACACATACAATTATTTTAACAATTAAATCAGGTTATGACTAAGCTACATTTACCTTTCTGTGATAGCTAAGTTCACCCAATCATTTTAATGAGTGCTTCAAGGCCCTATGGATAATATTCCCAGCCTTAAAGCTGATAACTAGTGCGAGCACTTTATTGAGTGGAAGGCTGCCTTCAACCTTTGTGGAGGAGAAGCCCGGTTAATATCTTATTTGGCAATATATCCAGGTGTATTTCTGTGGAAATTCTGCCCCATTTAAATTTTCGAAGTATTCCGTTAGATCTTTCTCATTGACGGGTTCCAGCATTTTGTCATCAAATGGTAGTCAATAGTTTTTGTCTCTCCTTTCTTTCTTAAGCAGTGAGGTTAAATGTGCTATCTTCCAATTTTCTGTAACCATGGAAATTTGGAAGATCAGCATTAATGCATTTGCTCACTACATCTTTTAGAATCCTGGATATAGGGTGGTAGGGACTTAACTGATTTAAGCACTGCTAAATTCTGTGGGGAAAAAACCTTCCCACAAAGTATTGTGTACAGTATGTTATTAATTGTGACTACTTTTAAATACTGGAATTTTCAGTGGTGAATCCTTTGACCGAACTTGTGTTTACGCCAAACAGAAAGATTGGAAATAGGATGGGGAAAGATACAAACCTAAAATATTATATCCTCATATTCCAGAATAATGACAAAAAAATGAGAATATCGAAGGCAAGGATTTCATGGTTGATGATATTTCCAGTTACAAAACAGGCTCCAGATTTGTCCTCATGATCATTGTAAAATAATGCTCATGTTAATATTGACCAAATTGAAGACACTATAAAATGGAGGATCCCTGCATTTGTCAGATTTGCTTAACCTTTGTCCGTGGAAAATTACAGGCTGTGAGCCAGTCTGAGCCCTAGATTGATATGCAGGATGGTGAAAGATCCAGATGTCCTCCCAATTGATAAAATGTATGAGGACCCTGCAAAGAAACTTCAAGATATTATAAATGTATTGCTTTGATTGGATTGCTGCCAAGGGATGGTAAATAATGTTAATAATGTTGCAGGACAGTTATCCTGCTGTTTGATGATTGGCTGGTGTGTAGCCCTGAATGAATTGTTTGTACTGCCAGGGTAAATGTTGCATTATTCAGTTAGCTGACTTAATTCCAGAAGCTTCTGTAGAAACATTGTTTGGGACTCTTTGTAATTGGGTTGGGGGACTGTCAATAATACCTTAATGTAATGGATATGTGTGATTGGCTTGTAAGGGGCGCGCCACCCCTATGTAGTTTGGCCCCTCAGGGTTCATTGACCTATAAAAGGTAGCCCCGACTAGGATCGTGGTCGATCTTCTGGAAGGGCGCTTGGGACTGCGTGACCTTTTCGTAGTGTCTGCTTGCATGAGGCTGAAAGGCTTGGCCAGGCAGAGACAAGGATCGAACCCGCAGTGGTTTTGCTATCGTATAGGGGGATTTGTTGTTCATTCAAAAATAAAGTTTAGTTGGTCCAGTGCGTGACTCAGTGTTTTACTGAACTAGACTAAGGGGGTAAGCATTAGGAGCATATTTACCCACAGATACAATGAAAGCAAAGAATGGTAATAAAAGAAAATGATCCAGATCAGATTCAGGTTAGTTTCTCATATACACCATGGTGCAATGAAACTCCTTGGTTCGCATGAAGCTCTTAGAGTTATCAGTAGACATGTTCAGAAGCAAATTTTGTTGTACAACCTAACGTGGTGAAAAACAAAATGAGGTGCATAATGGAATGAGGTGGAGTTAAGACCAAGAATATGAGAGATGGCACCTCTGGCAATGTGGTGGGAAAGAGGTAAGGAGTCTAAAGAGTCCTTGGTTCATGAGTAAAAATAATGGAGAAACTGTTCAAAATCTGGACATCCAGTCTTTCAAGCTCCTTATCTTCTCCCAGAGGGGAAGGTGAATGGATTAGGTGGAAAGCATCCTTGATAATACTTTCAGCCTTCCTAATGCAATGCACAGTGAAGGTGGACAGGATAGAATGAATGATGGACCGCGAAAAGGCCAGAACAAATCAGGGCTGTCACCCCACCTTAGTCGTCCTACCAGTTCCACTGGTCGCATCCTTTGATCCCTCTTGTTATCGCATCTTCCCCAGCCAACAATGGGACATTGTGGGCTCCATCCTTCCTGAGGTAATCTGTTGCCAGCTCTGATTTGTTCTGGCCTTTTCCAGCCTCCTGTTTATTTCACCACCCCCTCCCCCAACTTCTACTTTTCCACTTTCAGTCTGAAGAAGGGTTCCGACCCGAAACACCATCTCTCTGTGTTCGCCAGAAATGCTGCCCAACCCACTGAGGTACTCCAGCATTTTGTGCCTGTCTTCAGTATGAACCAACATCTGCAGTTCCTTCCTACACAATACTTTTGGAGACATCACTTTCTAAGTGTTGTGAGCAAAATCATAAACTTACTCCAGCATTTGTATTTATCTTCGGAACAAACTTTGTTTGTTGAGAGTTGCCATTGTTTGTCCCTGTTTCGAATTGTCATCTCAGGAGTTCCAATCATTATGGGACAATGCACATTGCCTGATTGCATGTGTAGTCAGGGCGCAAGCCTATCATGCACAACAACTTGCAAATCATGTGCATGAAATACACGTCTTCATAGCCCGAGTTGAAAATGGTGCAGACCAACTATATAGCAGCATTAATTTCTGGGCTTTGTACCTGAAAGCTGGAAAAGATTTATATATGTTCAATATGGGATGAAAAAAATCTGTTTAAAATGGGGATAAATTCGCTTGCGGGGCATTAAAATTAAGGAAACTGGATAAGTAACAAAGTACTTATACTTAATATAAGGGTGGCACAGTCGTGCAGGTGGTTGAGCTGCTGTCTCACAGCACTAGAGACCTGGGATTGATCCTGACCTTGTGTGGAGTTTCCTCCCTGTGATCGTGTGGGGTTCCTTTGGTTGCTCTGGTTTCATCCCATGTCCCACACAGATGGGAGGGTTTATAGGTTACTTGTGCTCTGTAAATTGCCCCTAACGTGGAGGGAGTGGATGAGAACGTGTTATAACATAGAACTAGTGTGAATGGGCGATTGATGACAGGCGTGAACTCGGTGGGCCGAAGGGGCCAGATTCACTGTTCTATCTTTAAACTGTACTTAAAAATAGCATTATGAAGACTTATATAACAGGAGCATTGTTTGAACCAAGCAAATGTGAAATTTTAAAAACCTTTGTGGTCGGATCCCTTCTCATCTGAAATTGCACGGGAAAATACAAGGTATGTAAAGTCCATTAAATTATTCCTTCTAAAACATTGTTAGTGTTACAAAAGCCAAATCTACAAAAGATAAATCACTTAATTATAGGGTAATTGAATTCTTGTACAATACAAGTAGCAAAGAACAAGCCATAAATTTAATACACTGAAAGGTTGTGTACATCATTAGAAAAATAGTCAGCTTGGCATCAATAGAAATCTATAATTATATCCATCACAACAGCAGTAAAATTTAGAGATAATCCCTATAAATCTCAAATCTTTAAGTCAAATCGTATCATGTATATGAGCAATGCTAAAGTAGAGCTATACACACGGACTTGTATAATTAGAACAATTAGGTTTAACTATGAAGATCATTAATAAAGATGTGAACACCCTATTTCTTGTATCTGCATGCTTGCATTTCTATGAGCTTGTGAAGAAAAAGAATCCAAACTTTTAAAGTGATTTTAAATAGTCCTTTGGGTTACCAGTTCCATTGTTCATCTACCACCTACAAACGCCCCACCTCCATATTTCATCATGAGCAAAAATAGTTTGGGGTCAATCATGTTGCTACACCTGATCAAATAATCTAGTTTGACAGAGGGTGCAGTGGTGCGGCAGTAGTGTTGCTGCCTGACAGCACCAGAGACCCGGATTCGATCTTGACTACATGTGCTGACTGCACAGTAATTTTTTGTTCTCCCTGTGACCGCGTGGGTTTTCTCTGGGTGCTCTGGTTTCCCCTCACACTCCAAAGACATACACGTTTGTAGCTTAATTGGTTTTGGTAACATTGTAAATTGTTCCTAGTGTGTAGAATAGTGATGGTGTACGGGATGATCGTGAGTTGGCGTAGACTCGGTGGGCCGAAGTGCCTATTTCCACACTGTATCTCTAAACTAAACTGAACTAAGATATTGCACAATTTTACTAAAAATCCTCTTTATTTTGCCTTTTCTTTTGGTAAAGCAAATTCATCACATGGCATTTAGAGTCCATTTGGAATCATTCCATCTGTTCTTCTGAGAACTTTCTCCAATATACTATGTATTCCTTATTTTTGTGTTTTCCCTATCTCGTCAAATTCTCCAGGTACCCCTGGAGCTCAATGCTTTGTTATAACATCTCATTCAGAAGCAGAGCATCCTTTTTTTGTCCACCTTTATTTTTGACCTCTACATCCAGTAGGTTTTTTAAACTAGAGCCAAGGTTAAAATTGTTCAAACCTCAACTGCTTTGAAAATCACCAGTTTCAAGTGAAAGATTTACAACAGTTGAACAATGATTGGCAACAAATTTAGTTTGGTTTAGTTTAGTTCAGAGATACAGCGCGGAAACAGGCCCTTCGGCCCACCGTGTCCGTGCCGACCAGCGATCATGCACACCATTATCCTACACACACTAGGGACAATTTACATTTTTTTCTGAAGCTAATCAACCTACAAACCTGCATGTCCTTGGAGTGTGGGAGGAAACCGGAGAACCCACATTGTCACAGGGAGAACGTACAAACTCTGTAAAGGCAGCACTCTTCATCAGGATTGAACCCGGGTCTCAGGTGCTGTATGGCAGCAACTCCACTGTTGCACCACTGTGCCAGCCCACTGCAATACTGCGTTTCCCCTTATTTAGTGCATAAAACCTTTGAACAAGTAGGTGATTACCGCCTACCAAAATATTCACCCAGCTGGAGCAGCAACAGTGTGATTCCTTATTCCAATACTTTGAATTAGAGCTGGGCAGAATCCAGTACATTTCTTTTGAAATCATATTTTTTTCTTATGGTCAACAGCCACATTTAAGCTGGAAAAAACCTTGACTACAGCTGTGAGGAATGCAGACAGCGAGTGCTTTTGTGACACTGGGGAACAATCTCCTCCTGTTTCCTTTCTTGCCCTGTTACCAAAGATATATTTTATTCATTCAAGAACTGAACTTGCACCATCTTAGGTTTACTTTCAATAAAATGCCCTGAATTAGTACAGAAAGTAAAAAGTGGTTGGCAAAGAAGAAAATAGTCAAGGCAGCCTTAATTTATAAAATGTCCAAAGGATCATTAAGTTCAGTTCATGCCCTGCAGGAAGTGATGTACAGGTGCTTGCATTCTGCAACTGTCTGATAAGCACATTGCCCACATACAATCAGCAGCATTGTTATTGAAAGGAAGCTTCAAAATTGCATGACTGAAATACTGAAAATCAGCATGATTTCTCTACTTTGATCACGTGTAAGCAAGAGACGTGCCTCTCTCAATGCTAAATTAATTTAAAGTAAGTTGCAGCCTTTCACAGAACGTGGTTCAGTTAAGTAAAACCAATTCACATCAATAGCAGATATTTTAAATGCACCATTTTAATATTGTGAACACTTTTTTGGGAATGAAATCTCCAAGGAGGCAATCAGTGGGAGATTTAATCTGTACCACAATGTGTAAGGTATCAGAGATTTCAACAGTGTTTTGTTTCTTATCAGATTCAGATTCAGATTCAATATTTATTGTCATTGTGCAGTGCACAGTACAGAGACAATGAAATGCAGTTAGCATCTCACCCAGAAGAGCGAACATAGAATAATGGAACAGTAAAATATATATATGTACATACAGTAGCAGTAGTGCAATTGTACTATTGGGGGGGGGGGGGTGTGGGGGGGGGGGGGGGGTGTGAGGGGGGCGGTGTGAGGGGGGCGGTGTGAGGGGGGCGGTGTGAGGGGGGCGGTGTGAGGGGGGCGGGAGTGACTGGCAATCACCAAGGTGCAGAGTTAAGTTGTGTAACAGCCGCAGGGAAGAAGCTGTTCCTGAACCTGCTGGTCTGGCAACGGAGAGACCTGTAGCGCCTTCCGGATGGGAGGAGGGTAAACAGTCTGTGGCTGGGGTGAGAGCAGTCCTTGACGATGCTGAGCGCCCTTCGCAGACATCGCTTGCTCTGGACAGACTCAATGGAGGGGAGTGAGGAACCGGTGATGCGTTGGGCAGTTTTCACCACCCTCTGCAATGCTTTCCGGTCGGAGACAGAGCAGTTGCCATACCATACTGTGATACAGTTGGTAAGGATGCTCTCGATGGTGCAGCGGTAGGAGTTCACCAGAATCTGAGGAGACAGATGGACCTTCTTTGCTCTCCACTTAATATGTTTCGCACCCATCATAAAGTTCATTATTTCCCTCTAGGCAGAGAATGCATGACTTACTTTGACATAAGCAATGAGCTTCTTCTTGAGGCAGTAAGTCTGCAAATCTCTGCAGATGCAATGGTGAATTGTCCACACTGCATCACACTTTTGCCACATATTAGGAGCATAAACAAAGTTTTTTCTCCGTGTTTACATTTAACACTGAGTTGTCTTTTTTATTCTTCTTGCTGATCGCTAAGATGTACATGACTATGAATATTTGAATCATGATAATAGCAGCACCCGATTTAAAGTAAAATGAAACAAAATAAAAATCAGCACTCAAATAAGAATCACATGTAAAGAAAGGTAACGTTTTCTTATCCATATAGTATGCAAATCATTCGCAGTTATTAAAACAACTCGTTGCCACTCACAGTTCCATTGAATGGAAGGCGGCACAGTGGCGCTGTGGTAGAGTTCCTGCCTTACAACGCCAGAGACCCAGGTTTGATCTTGATTATGGATGCTGTTTGTACAGGGTTTGTACGTTCTCCCCTTAACTGTGGGTTTTCTCCCAGTGCTCTGGCTTCCTCCTATACTCCAAAGACATACAAGTTTGTAGGTAGACACAAAATACTGGAGTAACTTAACGGGTCAGACAGCATCTCTGCAGAAAAGAAATAGGTGACGTTTCTGGTCGAGAGCCTTCTTCAGACTCCTACACAGGTTTGTAAAAATCATAAATTGTCCCTAGTTAGTGTGTAGGATAGTGCGAGTGTATGGGGTGAGTGATGGTCGTCACAGATTCAGTGCACCGAAGAGCCTGTTTCCATAGTGTGTCTCTAAACTAAACTAAACTAAAATATTATTGACCACCAAAGGGGTTCTATAATT